>NC_135531.1:228422229-228727229 GCF_045843805.1 Urocitellus parryii | reverse complement strand
CAGAAGATATATGTAATGAACTGAAGTTTAACATTAAGGGGTTCTTTATTGGTTTATTCTGTGAAATACGGAAATTAACAATAAAAAAATCAAAAATTATTTGGCAAAGTAAAAGAAAATACTCTCACCATCTTGTAACCACCTCTAATCCAGAGTAATAATTATAAGTGCAATCCATTGACTGTCTAATGTGTGCCAGCAATTCTGCCTAACTACTTAAATTGTATCTTGTTTAAGTATCACAGATTCCCTGCAGATTGGATGACATCATACCCCATTTTACACACACTGAATATAAATTGAGGTTCAGAGAGATTTATAATTTACAAATATCACACAATTAATATAGGACAGAGTCTAAATTAAAATCTAATTTCGTTCTGCCTCCAAGTCTTTTATACAAACACTTTTTGTTCATATGGATTAAAATAATCCATTGGAGAAGATACAGAAAGATACAAATATGATTCAAGGGAAAAAAGTCTAAATTCCATTATCAGACACCATCACTCAATATTATCCCAAAATATCTTTCCAATATTTTCCCAGCATATCTTTCTTCTCACAGTTAAATTCATAGTCCATATATAATTTCATATCCTGCATTTTATTTAACATTACATCATACTCATAAGTCTTAATGGTGGCATAACGTGCCATTAAATGGATATTCTATCATTTACTTAACAACTAATATACATTTGGATGCTGCCAGTTTTTCACTATGACAAAAAGCACCATAACACACCTCTTCATATGCAAATCATGTGTGATCATAAAATCAAATAAAAGGTGAAAAACTGTAATAAAAGGTATGGGAATTTTTAAGATCCTGGTTACACTTTACCAAATTCCTTTCCAGGAAGGTTGTGTCAATTCACTCCAGCAATGAATGTGTTACCACAGTTGTACCCTACTAATATTTTCTGATCTTTGCTAACGGATAGATGAAAAATTAGGCAAACCATTTTGTTTGAACTTACAGATGCAAGTTTCTTTTTCACATGTTTTTAAAACTTTAATATTCTTCTTCAGAGGTTATGCTAATAGTCCTGGATTGTTCCCGTTTTAGACATGTCATAAGTCTCCCAGCTTTCTCTTACAACACGCTGCCTCCCCAAATAAAGTGAATCTGCCATCTTTATTTCATTTATTCACCCACCCATCCATGCAATTCTTAAACAACTTTTGTGGAAAGCATTTTGGCAAAAAGTACCAAATCTATAAAACATTCACATCCTTTACCCACAGAGTCTCCTCTAGTCTTCTGCAGACCAGCTACATTTGATTTAGTTTCTAAAGAAACAAGGAAAATAAGGCCAAGAAAGTTGGACTCATCTTTTTCTTTTCTTTGTTTCTCTCACCTCATTTGAGAAGAGTAAAATATATTACCAAGAACAGCTGTTTTGAAAACAGTGTACGCTGAGCAGGTGGCACCACCTGTAGCTATATAATTATCAGCTCTATAAGTGGCTGCCTCATTGTGCTGATACCCGGTTAATCTAGATTTTATTGGGAAAAGCTCCAAGCCTTGGAGAGATTCAAATTCAAAATCTTTCAGATAGATAACATAGATGATAGATAGACAGGCTAACAGTGGGCAATCATCTCACTTTCTAATTTAATCTGCCGTAGAGTAGGTGCTCTACAAACAACAGCCATCTCAGTCACTAACCATGTATTCCAGTGTCACTCTATCTGTAAAGCCATTATCTGCCTTAGGTCCACGTAATAATGGGTATTTGGTAGGAGAGAGAAGATTGGCGCAGATTCATTCTCCTCCATTCACAGTCTTTTCCCCTCGTAACATCGCAAAACCCTTATTCATGTCACTGTGTGTGGTGGTAGGGTGGGTGGGTTAGTGGCTTACACTGTAAACCTTAAGTTACTACAAACCTACAGTCCTTCAAATGCCCAGACACCAAAGCATGTGCTTGTTTATCTAACAAATGTATTTGGCTCTTCCTGTGTGATAAATTTTAAAGATAAAGTAAGGGATAAGATGGATAAGGCCCCTTTCCACATAAAAGGATCTTTCATGGTGCTTACGTTCTAAAGGAGGAAAATAGGCAACATAAAGACACAAACATATAACCAAGAAAATGTCAGTTTGTGATAAAAATTACTATGAAGAAAAACAGAGTGATATGGTAGAGTAACTGGGCCTAATTTAAATAGCACATTCAGAAGGCCTCTCTGAGGAGATGGCATTTCAGCTGGGGTCCCAAGGGTGAGGAGCAGCCAAGGGGCCATCCATGATAACCCTTTAAGGAAAAGAGCCTCAAGCCACAGAGAGTAGAGTCACGGAGCAGAGGGTTGACCAGATTGCTACGGTAATGTAAGGGTTGGTAAAAAAAGAAATTAGCTTGTTCTTGAGAGAAAGAAGATATTATACACCATGGAATATTACGCAGCACTTAAAAATGACAAAATCATGGAATTTGCAGGGAAATGGATGGCACTAGAGCAGATTATGCTTAGTGAAGCTAGCCAATCCCTAAAAAATAAATACCAAATGTCTTCTTTGATATAATGAGAGCAACTATGAACAGAGCAGGGAGGAAGAGCAAGAAGAAAAGATTAACATTAAACAGAGACATGAGATGGGAGGGAAAGGGAGAGAAAAGGGAAATTGCATGGAAATGAAGGGAGACCCTCATTGCTATACAAAATTACATATAAGAGGTTGTGAGGGGAATGGGAAAATAAACAAGGAGAGAAATGAATTACAGTAGATGGGGTAGAGAGAGAAGATGGGAGGGAAGGGGAGGGGGGATAGTAGGGGATAGGAAAGGTAGCAGAATACAACAATTACTAATAGGGCATTATGTAAAATTGTGGATGTGTAACCGACATGATTCTGCAATCTGCATTTGGGGTAAAAATTGGGAGTTCATAACCCACTTCAATCTAATGTATGAAATATGATATGTCAAGAGCTTTGTTATGTTGTGAACAACCAATAAAAAAAATTTAAAAAGAAATTTTAAAAAAGAAAAAAAAAGAAGGTATTATGCTATATTAGGTCCAGTTTAAAAGATACACTTTTCTGTGTGAGTTATGAGAAGACCATAAAAGGACTAAATATGAGCAAGGGTGTCAGGAAGATATACACTCTGACTTTCATTTCTCCTGTCTGCAGGGCTAACTCCTCACCTCCAATATTTTGCCTAAATATCACCGCTCAATCAGTCCTACTATGACCACCTATTTAAGATCATAAACACTAACCCTCCTTGAATCCCCCTCTCAGACTTCTAATCCCTTCACCTGCCCTAAGACGCTTGTCACCTGCTAACACATCATGTAATTTACTGATTTGTTGTATTTGCTATTTATTGTTAGTCTCCCATGGGGATGCAAGACCATGCTTTTTGTCCACAGCAATGGAATGGGACATTTCAATACCAAGTGTTGAGATTTTGTTCTAATCATTCTCAGTGGCAAGATTCCTAGGTGTTAACAGTCTACTTACTTCCTCACGGAGAGAACTGCTGCTCTGTGTTGGTGTGTGGCTGTTTACCTACCACATCTTTTCACCTGACATCAAATAATTATTATTGCTTGTGATTTTGTTATGGTTGGATATGTGGTGTCCCCCAAACGCTCATGTATAAGACAATGCAAGAATGTTCAGAGGTGAAATGATTGGGCTATGAGAGGTGTAACCTAATCAATGACTTAAACAGCAGGCAGCCTCTGGAACCTGAAAAAAGCAAGGGTAATGGGGGAAGCTAGTGTGTGTGAGGACAGTGGGTATATATAAGAAATTTCTGTGCCTTTTGCAAATTTTCACCGTGAACCTAAAACTGCTCTAAAAAATAATCTACTAAAAAACAAACTGCCATAGATCCAATAGTCTCACTTCTGGCTATACATCCAAAGGAAATGGAATCAGTATATTGACAGGACATCCGCACTCTCATGTTCGCTGCAGCACTATGCACAACAGCCAACACGTGGAATCAGACTAAGTGTCCATCAGTGAACAAAGGGGTAAAGAAAATGTGGTACATACACACAGTGGAATACTATTCGGCCTTAAAAAAGAAAATTCTGTCAATTGTGACAATATTGATGAACCTGAAGGACATTGTTAACTGAAATAAGCCAGGCATAGAAAGACTGCATGATCTCGCTTGTATATGAAATCTAAAAATGTTGATCTCGGAAGGACAGAGTAAAATGGGTTCTACCAGAGGCTTGGGTAGTTAAGAGGAAGAAGGGATTGGGAGATATTGATCAAATGATATATAAGTACTGTTAGATGGGGGAGGGAGTCTAGAAGAGGTAAATAGAGACCGAATAAAGTGATCACCTGGGGTGAAAAAGTGGGAGGTAGGGGTAAGGTGGGGCAGGGCAGGGAGAAATGGGGAATGGCTGGTAATGATCATTGAATTTCTTTCTGGGGCGAGGAAAGCAGTCTAAAATTTAGCATGGTGATGGTTGCACTGCTCTGAACATATTAAAAACCACTGGATTTTATACTTCAAGAGGAGAATTGAATGATATGTGGATTATGTCTCAATAAGGAGAAGTCAGAAAAAACAATAAGTGACATTCTCCCCTAGAGTACCCAGAAGAAATGCAACCCTACTGCCACTTTGCTTTTAGTCCACTAAATTCTTCCTTGGGCTTCTACCCTACAGAACCATAAGATAATAAATTTGTATAATTTTTAAATTTTTTTTTAGTTTTAAGTGGACACTATCTTTATTTTACATTTATGTGGTGCTGAGGATCAAACTCAGTGCCTCAAGCATGTTAAGCGAGCCCTCTACCACTGAGCCATAACCCCAGCCCAAATTTGTATAGTTTTAAGCCACTATGTTGTAGAAATTTGTTATGCCCACCATAGAGCACTAATGCACATGACAGTATGCTTCATCCTGATCCAGGCATGCATGAGAGTTAAAAGGACACTATCATTATATTAGCAGAAAAATAAGGATAAACTGAAAAAATTTCTGGAAGAATCCCACTTACTTTTTATATCACTATGACTTGAGTTTTCTAACATTTATGGCTAAAACCAGCCGGAATAATTGCAGTAAACATACCAACACATTCCATGTATTGGCATAAATTCATTCTTGAAATGCTTTAATTCTAAGACATTAGTTTCCATAAACATAGAGCAAACCCACAGGAATTAGTAGCTACCTCAACCCAGAAGCCAGATACATGTGTAGGAGTGGGGGACTCTCATGATATAGCAAACCCAATCCTTAAGTTAACTTAGCATGAAGAAAAAAAGGAAAAGAAAGGAAGAATCAGTCCCCACTTTCAAAAAAGTTTACAATTAAATTGGGAAGGCAACTGTTACAGAAATTAAGGGCCTAATGAACTGGTTTATAGAAGCTGTTTCTTGGCAGCACCTCAAGATGTTCCTATGCCAAGTGGTTTAATTCCCCAAGAGAAGGGAATGGGAAACCTGGTATTTTCACTTGAGTATTCTTCCCCCTAGTCTAAGTGTCCTTTCCCCTAAATGCTGTGAGAGTTCTTTTCCCAAACCAAGCTAAAAGACATAGAAAGCAAAGGCTTATTTTGAGAAGTTTGGTTAGAAAAGATTTGATATTATAAAATGGTAGCCAATGACCAAATGCAGAAAAAAATATATCTATGTTTAAATATGATTATATATGTGTGTGTGTGTGTGTGCATGTGTGTGCATAAGGCTCTCATTTAAAGAAATTATCATCAATGCAACTCTCTTTATATAAGACAATAAGGCTCCATGCTGGAATGAGCTTAGGAAATTTACCTTGAGTATTCAAGTTAGGAACAGCAGCAAAAGAGGCAAGAGCTAAATACACATGCACCCTGATGGAACTAACTCGGGCTCTCTATGAAGTAACACAAGAAGAAAGATGTAAATTCAGAGGCCCCAGCTTGAGAAAGGAATTTCATTTTCTGGGCTCACTGGAGCAGGGCAGAGCCCCTGCACACAAAACCAGCTGCCTGGGGAAGGATCAGAGGCCCCAGGCCATTCTGGACATTCGTAGGGGAGGAACTTCACTTACTAGAACAATTTCCTGCATTGGGAGGAAGAAGGAAAGATTAGGGGAGATCCTGTTAGTTTAGGATGTACACAGTCAACCTCCTGTCAAGTCACGGAATCTGTCAGAAATCACAAGATGATTTTTTCTTTAAATTGATTTGTTCAGGTGTCTTAGAAAATGTTTAGAGAAAAGGCAAATGCCCTTTGAAGAGATGGCAGGTCTGCAGAAGACTAGATGCAGGCTGGGGGAAAGTTGTTGACCTGCCAAGCAGAGTTAACCATTATCAGCTGGTATTCTCTGTCTGCTAACATGTACCACAGCAAATATGCCCACACAGAGCAAGGCACCTACCATTCAGCTCCCTACGGGGCTTGGTTCTGTGAGAGGGGAAGCCAGCGAGCATTAAGGATATGAATATTGATTGGTGGGGAAGCTGAAGACCTAGTGTAACCAGGCTCTCTAATTGAGTCGAAAAGATCCATCCTCTCCAGCTACACTTCCACCTGCACTGCCACAAAAGAAACCACAGTTCCCATCCAGTTAATGACTTCTTCACTTTTGTCAAGAAAAATGGCTCGACTCCATTCTACATCCCCTTGAACTCTCTGTAGCTTCCAACCATTGATCAATAGCTATTATCTGGCTTCTGTTGCTGAGGCATCCTCTGGCTTCGTCATTCAGTCAGTCAGACAATGCATATCCATATCCCCAGAGTGCCAGGCCCAAAGGCAAGATAAGACCCAGTCTCACCCATATCCCAATGTCATGCACTCTCCTGGAGAAACTGAGCCAGAAAAGGCCATCTCTGCTTCTTTGGATTCACCTTTTCCACCTTTTTATCTGTGGCCTTCCCTGGCCAGGCCTTCCTACCAATGTTGCTGGCTCTAGTAACCTCAGTAACCTCACAAGACAGGCCACCTTTCCCATTCTGCTCCTTATATAGGCACAGTGGAAATCAGGCTCCAACCACAGTTTCCATCATTTCCTACTCTAGAGACCCAGCTGTGTTTCTTTGGCTTAGTTGAACAAAGGGATGCTGCAATTTGCTGCTATAGAAGATGTCTTCCCTTTCTGCTTCTACTAAACAACTTAATTCTTAAGGTCTTAGCCCCAAACTCAAGTAATATAAAAGCTTTCTTTGGCCAGCTCCAGTTCACTTATCATCACTCCCGTTACCTGTTATGTACTCCAAACATATGTTGACATGAATTTCTAACTTCTCTCTTTCATGTGTCACTATTAAATTGCTTCATGGTCCTATGAATTTTGATTTCCTCAACAAAGTCCTTTGTCTTAAGTATTTTCAAAGCACCTAGTACAGAACTGTACTCACAGTGCAACGTTTAAAATGGTATTAAACATATTTCCCTTGACAATAATTCAATGTGGGAAATAAATTTTCCTCTTCCTTCTCCAACTTACCACTGTGTTTTCTTATTCAGTACCATGACAACGGTGAAATTTCAGACTCCTCCCAGGCAAAAATAAATAAATAAATAAATAAATACAAGAGTAATGCTGAGTCCACATTATCGTCTGTGAGTTCTCTGGTGACCACAGAAAAATAGTGCTACTTTGAATGCATCACATTTTTCTATTTATTTCTCTCCTTTCAGGCTCCACCATCAAAGTGTTGACTCATACCCTGTGTACTTACAAAACGAGCCTTCTCCAGGAACTGGGGATAACATCCACATGCCTTGCCCACTGGGCACAGCAAGTTAGATGTCCTGTTGATGGCACTGAAGGAGGCCACAGCTTCAATGTGCATTGCCTTGCACAACTGCACCCCCATCTCCTCTACCATACTTACTCTTTTGTTCTGGCCCAGCATTATTGATCTGGGTGGGTCATGGTTAAGTGCATATATTCTGAGCTAGATGGGTCCAAAGCGTGGCTCTGCCCACTCTCTAGCTTAGACCAGTTACCTCCTCGTGCTTCCATTGCTTCTTCTGTAAGATTCCGAGTCTTAAGCAAGAAAAGAGCTTACAACTGTGCTCAGTTCTTGAAAGCACTCAGCAAAGGTTCTCTTAGAATATCCATGGTACTGCCACAGACATTCATGTTGAACTGAGAGTGAGTGATCAAAGCTGCCACATGCAAGCCCCTCAGGAGAAACAATAACCTAAACGTGGCTGTCCCAGTGTTTCCAAACTTCCTGGGACAGGAACACAAAACCTCTGTATTGGTACTTTTAAAAAAATGTAAATAAAGCATAGGTAAAATGAAAATTTTTAAACGATGGCCAACCATTCCACTCTTTAGCTCCAGGTTGCCTTTGCCTACTTAGCTCTTCTGGGAATGTGCCCCTCGTGTGCATTTCGTAGGGAAAGCTAGAGCCTGGCTAATTGCATACCTGGTAACAGTATTCATCACAGAGACCCCTTAATCAGATGGTTAGCCTGAGTGATTCCCCTTGAAAGGCAACCTGACTAGTATCTAAAAACACTCTCATGTCCCAGCCCCTTTGATGGAGGGCAGGAAGTGTAACCTTTGACCAGGCAAGTGGTAACAACGTTGTCCTTTCTGCAGCCAAGAACCAAAGGAATTAAAATTGAGTCAGTCACCAAGTAGATTGCATTTAGGGTCACCTATAAATCTCTCCCAAACAGTCACCAAAATGTTTACTTTTCTCAGTAATTTAAAACGAATGGGGAAAGGCTTTGTGCTAACCACTGAAAAAACAAATTTGCTTCCTTTTTCATGATTCCATTCCAGCAGTCTGTGGATGCACTTCCTCTTAGCTTGCGCTTTGCTGAGCACCTCCTTGGGATGATCACAGCACTGCAAACCATGGCTAATTTCTCTGCAAATTAAATACATTCCTGCCTCTTCCTCTGATTAAACTGAAATTATTCTACAATGTATATATGAATGACACTGAATTCTCACGTACTAAATAAAGCAGAGATGATGAAAATCCATTTCTTGTAATTTACTTTAAATTTCCTTTTGCTTTCCACTTCCCCTTTAATAACATTCAGATGGTGTTTGGCACTGCCACCAAAGTATCTGGGTGGTATGTAAGGGACCCAGTTCTGCAGTTGTTCCTGTTTCTAGGCATGTTGTTTATTCTGGTGGAGAGGATAGGGCTTAGATGGAGATGTTCTTTGGCATTTGGGTTAAAATCAAGCAACTTGAGTATAAAAGCAACTCAAACCTGTCAGCGTTGTCCTGTGTTGTAAGGTTTAGCTGGTGGGGCGGAGTGATTTAGGACATGCTGGAACTTCTTTCTGTCTGACTTTCCTTCCTCAGCTGTTTCAGCATTGACCAGGACTACTTAAAGACCCATGCAAAGTAAATGCAGCTTTGATAATGCTTCCTACTTTGACACCACATCATGCTACCCTTCTCGAGCAAGGTATTGATTTGAAAATTGGCTTCCTGACTTCTAAGTAATTGTCAATTCTTTTTTTTTAATGGAGTTCCTGTCTACTGAATACACATTCCCTTTGTTGTTGTTCTGTTTAGTTTTTCTCTTCCTCTAGGTAAAATATATTCTGAGTCTTCCAGAATCATTCTTGTATTAAGATAAAAGCCTGGAGAAAAACACATGGTGTTCTGGTTCATCCTCAGGAACTTTCTCTACCTCTTCAGGAAGATTCTCTCAGTACTCTCTAACACAATCCCTGAATTTTAACTTCAAAATGCATAGAGCATTGACCTAATTATGAGTGAGATGATTTTGTTTTCCTATGGCAAAAAAAAAAAAAATTGTTTTATTCAAATCATCCAGCTTCATTGACTTCTTCTACCCCAAAGGCACTGCTCTACAAACACAAATGTAGTTATCTTGTAATTTCACTTAATAATCTAAACATTAAATATATCATCAGGAATGAGTTAGCCATGCTGTATAGATCTAGAAATTTCTGGTGACCGAGAGGGAAAGAAACTGTGGGTCCAAATTTTTTCTCAGTGTGTCCAAATTCTGTTGGTTTGAGTCATTACTGAGAAGCAGTAATGTCTTTTACAGACACTTAAACAGATGGAACTTTCACTGCAGTGAAAAGGAACTTTCTCTACCCTTAAATGTTATTGAAAAGAATGGGAAATAATAGTAAGAATTCAAAAAGCTAAAGGAAGAGTTTGTCCCAGTCTTACCTTCACTGCCCCTTGGGCCCACCCTCTCCCCAGGAAACTCACTGCAAGCCTCCTGCCCATAGACCCAGGAAAGCAAGGCCCTCCCCTAGCTCCACAATACAGAGAGCTTGCTCTGGTTCCATGTGCCCACTTCTAGGCTATGTTCCAAGTACCCAAGACCCCAGAAACCCCTGGCTACAATTACCCAGAGCAGGAGGCAAAGGATCAGCTCTGATGGGGAGAAGAATGATGGAGCTTGAGTATGAAACTGAGGTGTCCAGGGTGGAAAGAACCTTAGGTAGGTGGCCCAAGGCCTCTGTTCACAGCTGTATACCAGGTATTTAGTGGTGAAGAAAAGAAAGAGTTCTGGCCCACCTGCAGCCTCTAACCTGGCTGGGGAAACAGATGAGGAAGAAACCATTAGAATGTTGATGGGGTTTGCAAATGAGAATTGTAAGGCGCTTTGGAAGCCTCTGACATGGGGTTGAGGGGAGAGGAGACAACCCAGGCTTGAGCCACAATGGATGGAAGAAAGTAAGGACATCTTGCCCAAGGAAGCCATGTCCACAATCTCCACCCTGGATTTACTACATGTCAGGCCAGAACTCAAACGCTAGAACTCATGTGCAAAACTGTAACTTCCTTTTATATTCATAACTCTGAGGTACTGGGGAAACTGTCTCTTCTGATTTCAAGGAGTCTTTTCTAGTTTAGCTCATTCCTTTTCACACCCCCCTTAATTGACAAATTACAAATTATTTTCATCATCTGCTGAGTGGTGTCTTAGAACAAAATTCTTTTTTAAAAAATAAGGCTATTTGTTTTCTCATAAACTGTGGGGGGCAAAATTCCTACCTTGCTTCCTATTGGCAGGTGTAGCTTGACTCCCAGCTGTGACCTTGCAGAAGTCCCTGAATCTGTATAATAGGGGAACACTGGCTATCTCAGACAATCCGCACAAGTGGTCAGGAGATAAAACACATAGCACAAAGCCTAGGTGTCCATAAATGTTAGTTATACTTCTTTGTCCTCCCACTGACCTTAAAAACCCAGACTGGATTTTAAAAACTTTTGAAGAAGGGAGGAAGGGGGGAAAGAAGGAAGGAAAGATTAATTCTGTGTTCTTCACACTTAATAATACTCTGTTTTACTTAAATGTTAAAAACCTTGATTTGCTTTCTACCAAGTACCTAATAATAAACACATCATGCATATTTAAGAGACAGAAACAGAGTTAGAAATGTATTCCTTTAAGGTAAAAAGAAATATAACTGGTGCAGATATTGTCATCCATACTTCTGTTTTATTTTCTACAAAATTTAAACAGACAAATGAATTCCTGCCCTGGAATGGCATTTTGGGGAAGATACTAAAAAGGAACCCTGTGGTGTTGCTAGAGGTAGGGGTTGCAAACCAGAACCTGGATGTGGAAATGAAGAGCATCTGAAGACTTAGGATTCCCTTTGAGTCTGAGCACGTCCTGCCTTCTGCTGCTCCTGCGAGTGAGCAGACTCCACGTGCTTCACTCATTTATCTTTGTACCGCATCAGGCTCGTACCTCCTATATTCTACCTCCTAGTTTTACTAAAAAGCTTTCTAAAGATGAAGTTCTAAGATACAGAATCAAATTCTGGAATTATCTAAACTCCAGTAACACTGAAGACATGAA
Organism: Urocitellus parryii; assembly: GCF_045843805.1. Taxonomy (NCBI): domain Eukaryota; kingdom Metazoa; phylum Chordata; class Mammalia; order Rodentia; family Sciuridae; genus Urocitellus; species Urocitellus parryii. The sequence goes on along the minus strand of NC_135531.1, from coordinate 228,715,475 downwards.
AATCCACAGAATCATAGCTCTCTGCCGCTTGATAAATAGCACTTTTATCCTCACCTTGGGTTTCCAGTGTGTTATGGTAATGTAACATGCCACTTTTCTGTATTTACTATCTCTGCCTCTTTTATTTATAGGAAAAGACACAACCAGACATCTATATTTTTTGTTTTGTATGGTTTGGCAGAGACGGTGGATCTATAGGCATATAAATACGTTATCTTCTAGGTAATATAGTAAGTGCAGTCTAATAAAGTTTTTCAAAAGGCAGCATTACTACCTCCATAAAGTAAATTTAAAGATAAAAGCAGTTTGGAAGTCTGTTTTTAGTTGTTAAAAAAAATAATGGATGCAGTAAATTAAAAGCTATAACAAATTTATGTTGAAGGAGCCACACCCACGTTGTTCCCACTCTGCGGCTAGGTTTTCTGGAGAGTCTCTGTCACACCCAAGCATTTTACAAAGCAATCTTCATTTAAATGCCATTACGGGTTATCTTTCTAAACTTCATAAACACAAGCTTTCTACAGAACAAATTTTGTCCATTCACTGTGAGCCCATATAACTTAATTACAATTAATGGCTTAAGTCATCATGATTTCTATTTTGATAATCCTTGTCTTCCAAAGAATTCAAACTGTTTTAAAAATAGCATCTCAGAAGCCACATCATAACTCAGAAGCCCTCCTAATGTAATGTTCCATTTTTATAGATAGAGAAACTGAAGGTCTCAAGAGATTACGAAACCAGCCAGATTATTCTTGGCAGATCCAGGACTGCGACCCAAGTGCGAGAACCTCAGAGCACTCTTTTTACCCAGCCACAGCAGCTTCCCACCAGCCCCCGGCATGTCTCCTGGGCTCAGGGTGAATATTGAATCGGGGTAGAGGTCATAGAAAGGCAGCCTCCTGCTTGTCACTTTTTCCAACTAAGGAGCAGCTGTTGCTTGCCTTCAGCAGGGCTGGCTTGAATAACAGTCCTAACCTGAGTACCCAGAGCATGATTACATTTCTGTCTTTTCCAACCTATTCTTGATTTTCCAGAAAGCTGAGCCCTAGGTCCTGGGTCCCAATACAGTTACAGTCCTGAATATTGTGCCATGTGGAACAGAAGATTATAAATGTGTTACATGTAGGCAAGTTTTCTTACTGTGGAGCAGAATCAAAGAACCACTCTGTGACTCTCCTGGAGATAACTACCTGGGATCCAGTTTGTCATTTTGGGGTGAAATAAAAGCCTGGAGGAAACTCAGAGCTACATGACTTTTTCAGACATGGAATCAAACCAGGACACCAAGTCCTCCATTCACCAGCTCTGAGTCCCTGACAGCTGGATTCAGGCATGAAGGTTTCCCCAGGGCTGACAGGATTGACGCCATTCACACAGTCACAGGACGTGACTTATGCCCACAGACGTGATGGGTCTACAGAGTCCAGAGGAAGAAGCTCTAAGAAGGTGGTGAGCGGGGGGCTCAGCAGACCTGGGGCTCCTGACAAGGGGGATTTGCATGCGTGCCAGATGAAGTGGTAGTCTGCTTAGCTGGGTTTTTAGCTCCTCAGCTGTCCACCAGGGAACCAAGAGCACCTGCTGCACTTTCCAGCAGGCCCCAGCAGCCATTGTGTGAGAGAATGTTTAGTATTATCTGAGCACAGCTGCATTTGAACTGATGACCTGGTAATCTGCACTAGAGAAGTCCAGATCCTTTAAAAATCCCTTGAGGCGCGCCATCTATCTGACTTGTTCTCTTAAAGTTTGATATCATTTTCCACATTAAGCCACCACTTCAGGAACATTATGGAATCTGAGGAAGGAAGCAGACCCTGAGCTCATATCATTTACCTCTTTCTCCCTCTGCTTTTCAGTTCGCAGTTCATGGGCCCATAACAAATATGCGTGTTGGTTTGAGGATTCAAGTCTGGTTTGCTCATTGGGGGGGATCTGTCTGCTGATTATCTACAGAGAAATCAACACTTGAAGAAATGCATTAGAGAACATCTACACCCCGATGCAGACATTTCTTTGTGAAAAATAGTGTCACAGCATCCTACAAGATTTCAGATACATACAGATGGCTTCTTCCAGACAATCAAACATTTGTCAGGAATGTTAGACAAAGAAAGCTTTATGTTTGCAACATTATTACTACTGCCAGCAGCATTTGTTTAATACAGACTGGCTGGGAAAATAAATAAATAGAGGGAAAAATAAAGTCTTCCTTTTGCTTCATATGAGTAATTCTGCTCTTCAGGGTCTGCTCCTGATGCTGGTAACTCTAGTAATATGCTTAAAAATATGCATTTCCTTCTTCATCCTCGATTCCTCTGACATATTATTTACCATATTATACATATGCTTATTAAGTATATGTTACCTACCAAAGAAAACAAAAAAAAATTATAAAATCTGACATAATGAGAACTTTTGGAATTTTCCAGAATTTTTTTAAACTATTCTTTTCCTTTTTACCACATCCTAGTCCATTGTGGAATTAAAGATACCAAAATATATATTAGAAATTCAGGAACACATCGGAATTGCGTTTTTCTCTTGTTATTAGGATTGCCATTTTTGCCACTTCTTGGTACTTTATGGATCTAAAGACATTAGAATTTTTCTGCTGTCAAAATTGACAACCAGATTTTTACCATAGTAAAACTCTACTTGAGGAAGTCTCTGGTAATGAGTTAACATGGCATCACGTTTTATCATCTGTATTGATAATGAGGACAAGACAGAAATGTCAGAGTATCTAAAGTCCTCCCTTCACCATACGGACATTTCATTCCAAAAGAAAAGTGATATTCTAGCTCCTGCTATTTTGTAAAAGACCCCAGAAAGGAAACCTTATGCAAAAGGTTTTAAAGTTCCTTTGAGTTTCGGGAAAGAAGTATAAGGACCTGTAATGAATAGTTTTCAAATAAACTGGCAAATAATATGTACATTCTAGTAGTATCTTAAATTGGAAAGTTACAGATAGAAAAATAAACTTTGAAGCATCTTTCTCCTAAAAACACTTGTCATGATCCCTCAGTGTGGGGTCCTGGAGGACATGAGCAGATTTCTGAATGCTCTTTATACCTAAAAGAGCTTACTTTCCAAAGCTCTATTCTCTAAAAGCATTTTTTTTAATTTTTTTCTTTCTACTCACTAGATATCCAAGAGAAACTTTCCTCAAGATGGACAAATTCAATCAAATACAGCTTAACAACTGCCCAAGCCATAGGCTAATTGTCAAGGCAGAATTTTCTGCTCTATTTTCCAGGCTGCTCTGCCAATCTAGAGCCTAGGCTGACAGCCTAAAAAGCCAGGAGAATGATTGGTGCTACTTTGGTTACTTTATTTGCCTTGTATTTAAGAAAGCCGATGATTGAAGGAGTTAACAAAAAAATGAGGAAATGTTCCTGGGCCCTTACCCAAGGAATTCAAGTTGGGTAAGTCACATTCTGACATAGAGATTATTAGACTTCAACATACCAATGTGGGTAGAGACACAATTAGCCCATAGCACATTTCTATGAGAAACACAGCTCCTAAGTGGTAATATTTGTCCTGGGAAGGAGGACATGTTGTACACAGAGAGGGGCACTAGACCCTGACTGACTTGGACAACTCTTGGTTAGTATTTAGTAAATAAAGAAGTAATGACTTTTAATGACCAAAGTGTTTTCTGAAGCATTTACATTCCCAGGATTTTTATGGGCTCAGATGTATTAGTTTGCTAGAGCTGCCATGACAAAATACCACAGACTGGGTGCCTTAAACAACAGAAATTATTTTCTTACACTTTTCTAAGCTGAAAGTCCAAGACCAAGATATTGGCAGATTTGGTTTCTTCTAAGGCCTCCTCTCCTTGGCTTGCAGACAGTTGTCTTCTCGCTGTGCCCACACACCATCTTCCTTCTGTGTTTTGTTCTAATGTGCTCTTCTTATAAGCATATCAGTAATAATGGATAACCAATGAGGCCCACCCATATGGCTTCCTTTTACCTCAGTTATTTCTGTAAAGGCCTGGTCTCCAAAAACAGTCACATTCCGACATAGAGACTATTAGACTTCAACATACCAATATGGGTAGGGACACAATTAGCCCATGACACATGCCTATGAGAAACACAGCTCCTAAGTGGTAATATTTGTTCTGGTTACTCATCACATTCTTGCATTTACATTAACACAGGGGTAGCACTAAGTGAGCTATCTACCTATGTGGTGCTGAAGAAGGATAGACTTGAATTTAGAAGGTTTTTCCGGAACTCTTAGTAGAAGTACCTACTTTCCTGTGGCTATGAAATGTAACATACTCCAACTGTGAACAGTAAGGATTACAGAAAGATTGCAATTTACCCGATATGTTTTTATGTAGCCTCATGAGGTGGAAAGAACATTGATAGGAGCCAAGAGAGCTGTTTTCCCCTGATGGAGGAGGAGTGACTTGTCTCAGGGCACCTGTGGCTTATTTCCTCCGCAGAAGATAATAGTTAGAAGAGCAGCCTAGAATCAGATAACCCTGACTCAGATCTAACCCCTATTTGCTTGAGATTTTAGGCAAGCTACTTAACCTCTCTGTTGCTCTTTTCTTATCTGTAAAAAATAATATTAACCAACCACAAAGGCAGTGAGATTAAGTGATGCTATATATTTAAAGCAATTATAATAGTGTCTGTCATGCTATATTGCTCAGTACTCACCATTTTTACTACCTCTACAATTAGAGAATTAAATGAAATACTTTGTAAAATCCCTTTTGATTCTAAAGTGAAGGTGGTAGTGTTGCCGTTACGTTTTATGATACTCAAAGTTGCTTCTAGGCAATTGCATGGCAATATTATTATAGACCCTTAGGAGTAAATTTACTTCATACTATTTGCAATTAGCTAGCTTTTTCATACCATAGACCATCAAATGGATTGTGTTATTCTTCCCATCTCATTCCCAGAAAACCCTGAAATACTTTCACATCAGTTCTTCAGTATAATTCAGTATGTAGTATAATATATTTGCCCCAAAGCACAGGTGACAACATATTGTTTTCTGCTCTATTTTTATAATACACTATAAAAAGATTTTTTTCTTTTGATCTTGCAAAACCCAATATAGTATTCTGGTTAGAGAAAAGTAAATAGCTTTTTTTTGTGCTTATACTGAGGGAACTAAATATTCTTGATCAATAAATATACCAAACCATCATGAAAGTCCCTTTTATTAAAAAAAAATGCCAAGAAATCAAAGAGACTCTCACCTCAATTACAAATACTTTATGGTACTATTTGGCAATAGAATTGATAATCAAATAACATGACAGACAAATCACGGATTGGGGAGGTGAAAAATTGTAACTATTAGAAGGCAAAGGCCTGATCATTGGAATCACATGAGATGTTTGCTAAAAATATAGATTCTCAGATCTTTCTTTCAAGCTCTTGGATGGGACCAAGGAATTTGAATTTTGGTCAAAGCTCCAGACTATCCGAGAGACCAGGCAAATGAGAGAAATACTGAAACAGCCCAAGCAATAGATCATTGAAATCAGTCCTAAAGGCTGGTAGCAGCAAGGAAAAAGAGGAGAGTAGAGATCAGACACATTTAGACATTAGAATCACTATGGCATTGGCTGTGATACTTATATACTTATATTTCTATGCCTTTTATTATGCTATCCTGATTCTAAAAAGAGCTAAAAAATATATGAACTCTCCATTAAAAAAGAAAAACCTTAAATATATGCAATTTTATTTTATGTATCATTTTAAAAAATAAATTTAACATTTTAAAAAATGTTGTATATTTCAAAACTTAGAAATATAAATAAACAAAGATATTTTACTTTCAGGATCCTTAAAAAGGGAAATTCTTCTAACTCATTTTAGAAATCCTATTTAATTTCAGAGGAACATAACACTGGTACATTAAATGTCTTTAATTTTCAAGAAAATTCAAGTCAACAAGTTTTGTTTTGTTTTTTAAGTATTTTTAGGGAACCATGTTATGTGCTATAAGAAATACAAGGGGATGGGGTTGTGGCTCAGAGGTAGAGCACTTGCCTAGCATGCATGAGGCACTGGGTTCATCCTCAGCACCACATAAAATAAAATAAAGACATTGTGTCCAACTATAACTAAAATATACATATTTTTAAAAATAAATACAAGAATGGAATCCTTGTCTTCAATAATCTTTAAATCTATCTCTGTTAGAGAAGAAATCCCAACTAACCCTAAAGGAGAATAATATAAAACAATGAGAAAGAAGTAAACTGCCACAGAGATTCAGAGAAAAAAGGAATCGTATATTGTTCAGATTTAAGAAAGTCCTCATGAGAAAGTATTATTTGTTTGTGTGTGGGGTTTTTGTGAGGTTTTTTTTTTTTTTTGGTGGGGGGGCAGTGGGTACCAGAGATTGAATTCAGTGGTTGGGACACTCAACCACTGAGCCACATCCCCAGCCCTATTTTGTGTTTTATTTAGAGACAGGGTCTCACTGAGTTGCTTAGCTCCTTGCTGAGGCTGGCTTTGAATTCTTGATCCTCCTGCTGCAGCCTTCAGTCTTCTGGGATTACAGGCATGTGCCACCATGCCTGGAGAGAAGAAATCCAAAGAAACAGTTTAGCATATATCAAAATGGAGGGAAAATATTATAGGTAAAACCAAACTGCATGAAAACAAACCCCAAGGAAAGCAGGCAGTGTGGATGTAGACTATGCTGACTTGTCCAATTGATAGAGACAGGCTATATAGGATGGAAGTTGTTACTGGGCTTGGGAGAAGGCAACACCACTGAAGTTAACATGTTAAGCTAAAATCAAGGGCAACAGAGAGTTGCTGAAAGTTTCCATAGGAGTGGTATATCCGGGTTTTCTTTAGCAAAATGCATCTAGTGATCAGAAGGATAGATTTGAAAAAGGGAATTTCAACTTCATGTAAGAACTAATCTTTTCTCCATATTCAAGGTGATTTCTTTCATAAAATTGAAATTCACAAATAATTAAAGGCACTTGCTCTCAAACTTCATCAGCATCAGAACTCTCTGTAAGGCTAGTTCACACATAGATTACCACAATTATAGTTGAGGACTTCAACACCTGTGGGAGAGCTGAAGAATGCTATCAGCCAGCAGGATCTCAATGACATTCATAGATCTCCATCAACAAGAGCAGAAGTACATTCTTTTCAGGTGGCTATAGAACATATGCCAAGGTAGACCAGATGCCAGGTCATAAAATCAACTTGGACAGAATTAAAGATGAGTTAAAATCATCCATATATATTCTCTGACAAAAATAAAATCAAACTAGAAATTGATAAAGACAGACAATATATAAATCTCCAAACACTTGGGAATAAAACAACATATTTGAAATAATTCAAAAGCAAAAGAGAAAACCCTAAAATAAATTTTTTAAATTCACAGAACTAAATTGAGTGAGAAATATAACAAAACAAATTTGTGGGATGCAGATAAACAGTGCTGAGAGGGAAATATAAGAGTAGGTTAGAAAATCAAAAGGTCTCAAATCAATAATCTAAGCTTCTATCTCAAAAAAAAAATAGAAAAAAAGAAGACCAAAGTAAAGAAATAGAAGGAAGGAAATAGTAAAGAAGAGAGATCAATGAAATTGAAAACAGTGAAACAATAAAATAAATCAATAAACAAAGTGTTTCTTGAAGAAAAAACAATAACAGTCTCAAACTTCTGGCAAGACTAAAAAGGATTTAAAAAGTGAAGACACAAATCATCAATCTCTGGAGTAAAATATAGGATCCTGAAGTCATTAAAAGGACAATAAACAGATAACACAAGCAACTTTTCTTTAATAAATTTGACTACTTAGAAAAAAAATGGAGCAATTTCTGAAAAATAACAAAGTACTACATCTCAATCAAGGTGATAAAGAATTTATATAGTCCTTTCACTATTAAAGAAATTAAATTTGTAATTTAAAAGTCCCCTCAAGGGCTGGGGATGTGGCTCAAGCGGTAGCGCGCTCGCCTGGCATGCGTGTGGCCAGGTTCGATCCTTATCACCACATACAAAGATGTTGTGTCCGCCGAAAAACTAAAAAGTAAATATTAAAAAACTCTCTCTCTCTCTCTCTCTCTCTCTCTCTCTCTCTCTCTCTCTCTCAAAAAAAAATAAATAAATAAAAATAAAAGTCCCCTCAAAAAAACTCCACCCGGGGGCTGGGGTTATGGCTCAGTGGTACAGTGCCTGCCTGGCACATGTGAGGCACTAGGTTTGATCCTCAGCACTACATAAAAATAAATAAATAAAAATAAAACAAAGGTATCGTGTTCATCTACAACTTAAAAAAAAAGAAAACTTCCCCTTCTGATTAAATAATTCACACTTACTTGATAAAATCGTTTTCAGAAAATAGAAGGAAACAATTCATTTTATGAGGGCAGTATTACCCTAATACAAAGCCAAACTACACCAAAGAAGAACCTACAGACAAATATCTCTCATAAATTTACACATTGAATCCTCAAGAAAAGTTTAGCAACTTGAATCCAATGATTTATAAAAGGAATTCTATGCCAAATGGGATTTATTCTAGGTATGTAATGTTGCTCCTTGATGCAAAAATCAAAGAATATAATCCAACAAATCTAACAGCTAAAAAAAGAAAATCATGTAATCATATAAATTGATATAGGAAAGGCATTTGACAGAATTCGACACCTATTTTTGTTAAAAACTCAGAAAACTAGAAATAGTAAGAGCACCTACAAAAACATCTACTGCTAATGCCATAGTCCATGGCAGAAGATCAAGTGCTCTCTCCCTGAGACTGAGAACAAAGTAGAGCTCTCCACTGTGAATCACTCTCAATTAACATATTCAACGCAGAAAGGTTCACAGTCTTACATGTAAAATAGAAAACTATAAAAATTAGTTTTTTAATAAAAATGCTTATTTAATTTTCTGTTTTGCAGCAATTACAAATTCACAGAAAGTTGAAAAAATGTCCAGGGAGGTCTTGTGTGCTCTTCATCCAATTTCTCTCAGTGCTAACATCTTGCATGTCTATAGTACAATGTCAAGTCAGGAAATTGACATTGATGCAATCCACAGAGTTTATTCAGGTTTCACCAGTTTTACACATACCTGTGTGTGTGTGTGTGTGTGTGTGTGTATAAAATTCTATTAGAAAAATAATATAAGAAATCTTTGGAACCTAAAGCAAGAAGCACAATCCATATAAAAGAAAAATTTGATACATTGCAAGACTGTCACAATTTAAAACTTTTGCTCTACAAAGACCCAGTTAAGAATATGGAAAGATAAGTTAGAGATTGGGATAAAATACTTGCAAGGAACCTATCTGAAGAACTCCCCAAACTCAACAATGAAATGCAAGCACTCCAAGTGGAAAACAGGCAAAGACAGGGCTCAACATTTCACCCAAGAAGACACAGATGGCAGAGAAACGCATGAAAAGATGTTAAAAAGCAGGTTGGGGTTGTGGCTCAGCGGTAGAGGGCTTGCCTATCACGTTCGAGGCGCTGGGTTGGATCCTCAGCACCACATAAAAATAAATAAATAAAATAAAGGAATTGTGTCCAACTACAACTAAAAAACAAATATTAAATAAAAAGATGTTCGAAAGCAACCTATTAGGAAAATGTGTATTAAACCACAAGAAGATGTCTCTACACACCTATATGAATAGATGGTTAACATTAAAAACAATTATAACAAGAAGTGATGACAAGACACTGGTTTATGAATGTAGAATAGTACAATACCTAGAAAACAATTTGGCAGGTTTGGGTTTTGTTTGTTTGTTATTTAACTAAACACAGAATTAATATATAACCCAGTAATTATACTCGTGGACAATGATTCTTTAGAAATGAAAATTTGTGTTCACACAAAAATCTATGTGAATGTTGATAGTTTTTTACTTTTAGAACTTTATTCATAATAGTCAAAAACCAGAGGGCTGGGATAGTGGCTCAGCAGTAGAGCACTCACCTCACGAGGCCCTAGGTTTGATCCTCAGCACCACATAAAAATAAATAAAATAAATGTTAAAAAAAAAAAACCCGAAACAGCCCAAGTGTCCTTCAGTGAGTAAATGTTTAAGTAAACTGCAGCACATACTCACCATGGAACGTCACTCAGAATTGCAAAGGAACAAACTATTGATCATGTAGCAACCTGGATAAATCTCTAGGGGAAGGGGGCAATTCCAAAAGGTTACATACTACATAATTCCACTTAAATAACAAGTAGAAAAATTTTTTAAAAATTTTTAAATAAAAACATTATGGAGATGAAGGACAGACACATTAGTGGTTGCCCATGGTCAAGTCTAGGAGTAGAGAAGGGGATGGGGAGCTACAGAGAGAGCCACAAGGGACCCTTGTGGTGATGGAACAGTTTGGTACCTTAATTAGGATGGTCATTACACAAATCAGTATATGTGATAAAACTGCATAGGATTTTACGCACACACACACACACACACACACACACACAAAGAACACGTAAAACTGGTGAAACCTGAATAAACTCTGTGGATTGCATCAATGTCAGTATCCTGATTTGACATTGTGCTGTAGACATGCAAGATGTTAGCACTGAGAAAAATGAAGGGCACACAAGACCTCCCTGTGGAAAAAAAAAATTGAAATTTTTTCAATTTCCTGTGAATTGTAATTGCTGCAAAACAGAAAATTAAATAAGCTCTTTTATTTAAAAAAACAAAAAAGCACCCAGGAAAGTGGAAATGGGAATTTGGATGGACTCTTTTTACTTTATATACTTCTGTGAATGGCTAAAATGAACATACAGTAAAAATGCAGATCTCAGGGACTGGGATTGTGGCTCAGCGGTAGAGTGCTCATCTAGTACATGCGAGGAGCTGGGTTCGATCCTCAGCACCACATAAAAATAAATAAAATAAAGGCATTCTGCCCAACCACAACTAAAAAATATATTTTTTTAAAAATGCAGATCTCAGGGGGAGAAAAAGCCCACAGAGATTCCTGGGCTTTACTCTTAAGAATTTCTGATCCAGGAGATCTGGAATGGAGTTCAAGAATGTGCATTTCTAATCAGTTTCAAGGTAAACTAATGCTGCTGGTCTGGAACTCACCCTTTGGGAACCACTGATTTTTAAAAAATGGAAAACCAATTCAATCTTTGCTTATCTGGTCTCATCTAAAAGTGCTCCTGGATCTGGTGGGTAGACAAGTACAGAAACTAATCTTGAGCTATCATTTCAAATTTCATGTCTTTCAAATAGATAAATATCAGTTCAGATAAAATGTCTTCAAACTCAAACACATAGTTACTCAGCCTGGTCCTAAAAAGAAACAAAATCAGTTTGTAAAGGGAGATATCTCCATCTGATCTGTATCTTAAAATGAATCAGCCCTTCCAAAATGCCAGGCAGAGGCAGCCTCTGTGAATCTCCTATTTGACCTACACTTGGTGATCCAGGGCACCATATTTTTATATCTGCCTCCAGGGAAGGATACCACCTTCCCAAGGAGACAGAGACCCGGGGTAGCACAGTGAATAAAAAGTGATTTTCTTTTCCAGTTCCTTTCTCAGTCACATTTCATGCCCTCTTCTCTGAATGTTTATCACCACCAAGAGTCATATTTCTGTTTGAGTATCTGGCAAGTGATTCCCCACTGAACAGGCAGGAGAAAAAGCCCATAAATCAGAGTTCTTCAGCCCACATTGCAGCCTCCCTGACCAGTAGTGGGACCCTTGAAAATTTTTCAAAGCCAAGTACCTCAGGACAGCACTCTTAAGAATAAAGATCCAATTATTCAGAACTTGGATGGCATTAGAAATACTCCAAGTCCCCAAGTGAGCAGGACCTGGAGGAGCTGTGACTTGTTCCCTTGGCTTTCTAAGAGTCCTGACTAGCTACTGACCCAGAAGTTCAAGGGAAACTTGCCTGTCTGCCATGGCCACCTTCTCCAACATAAGAACCAGGTACCTACCCACAGGTCGCCAGGAGATGGAAATAGAATGCAAAATCATGGGCCTGTAATTACGAGTGAGAGATAAGGCCCGTTGACTCAAGGCATATTGGCATATTGGCAGCACTTTCACTTTTAAGAAAACAGTCTGGAATGTGAACACATATTTCTAAAAACTCCCAAGTCCTTACCACTCAAGGTGTGCTCCTGAGCCAAGCAGCATCTGCACAACCAGGAGCTTCTGCAAAATGAGACTCTCTGGACCCACCTAGACCTGCCCAATCAGAATCTGCATGTTTACCAAACCCTAGGTGGTTCCTGGGCTCTAAGTTTGGAGTAGTGTGACTCTAAGGAAAATGTAGCACATTCCTGTGAGTGGTGGCCGGGAGCTTCTGGCAAAGGAGTAACTATGAAGACAGTGACTGGGTCAGCTCCACAAACACTGCAAGACCTCACTGCAGAGTTAAGTCCAGGCCTCACCAATCAGGACAGTTGCTGAAACTGTGGGCTTTTCCCTCATAAAGTGTTCATCAAGGCTAAAAAGTTCTAAGATAAATTCAGACCTCACATGCTCCCAGAGAAGCGCTAATTCAACCTCATTTATTATTTCCTAGTTGAATTTCTCACTTTCCAAATAACTGATAGCTTGGTAGTTTGCAGAGATTTATTGTTAGGGAAAGTTTAGAATAACTGAACAAATTACTAAGTCTAGTACTCTGGAAAAACTGAAAATTTATCAGAGAATCATTTTGATTGTTGCTTGTTCTTTCCTGGCTTTCAAACCTCTTGCTCTTAGTGATGAAACCATAGTACATTATTTATGCCTTTAGGTAAAAATAAAACTTTTGTACCAGTCACAGTAATCAAAAATATTTTTGAGTAGCTAACATAATATGAATATTGAAATATATTTTGAATAACTAAATTTTAGGTGTTAGTTTCAGCATGTGGTTTAAAACATTATATTAGTTGCACAAATATTTTTAAGTATACACCAAATGATATATTTTACATAATTGGGATAATCCTTCAATCTCTTTTTCTTTTGGAAAGTTATTTTTGATAAGTAGACAAGTTATCAAGACGTATTTGCTTACAGCTGTGCAAGACAGGGTATTACATTCACACACACACATGTACCCTGTCTTTCCAGCACTTACCATCAAGATGAAGAGGGATGCAGAACATAAGATATTTTAGAGGAAAAACTGAGAACTTTAAGTCAGAATATCAGAGGGCAGGTAAGAGAGACACAGGCATCTGCCTTGGAGATTAGAAGTTATATCAACAAAAACTGGAATAAGTGAAGAAAAGAGAGATAGGTGGTGAATGGGCAGATGATGAACCTGGCTTTAGACCAGTGAGTTGGAGATGGCCATGAGGCGTGGAATAATATGAGTCTGTGGAAAATTAAGTGTGAGATGGACAATTTGTACTAGAGGAACTGAAAGGCAGAAACTCAAACGGCTAGTCAGCACAGGAATGGATAATGAGTCAAAGCTTCATGAAGGTGTTGTGAATTGTACCAAACCTTAAAAGAAAGATGAATTTGTTCAAGGTGAAGCAAGCTCAGACAATGGAGGGTTTGGAAAGTTCAGTGGGCATTTTAGATTAGAATGGCTAGGAAATGGTCACTGAGGATTTTTTAGGAAAGAAGTGATGCAAACTGTGTGTAAGGAATTTTCGAGTTTTTGCTCAAGGCTTTCAGAGTTAAAATCCCTGTTGGGAGTGATTAGAACAAACATTAAAAGGGTAGGAGAAGGCTGGGGATGTAGCTCAAGTGGTAGCACACTTGCCTGGCATGCGTGAGGCACTGGGTTTGATCCTCAGCACCACACAAAAATAAAAGAAAGATGTTGTGTCCACCTAAAACTAAAAAGTAAATATTCAAAAAGAGGATAGGAGAGATGAAAGGCATACTTTCAGGGAAAAATAGATAAAACTTTGAGCCAGAATATAAAGGAGCTGGAAAAAGTGAGAAATGAATCTGAAAGGGAAATTGGCAGTACTGTTGACAAGGACCAGAACTACAGGTGAGGAAAGAGAGAAGGACTGTGACAGAAAGACGGTCAACTTGGTTTGGGATGTTTTAAGTTGGAGGTGACACTGAGACAGCCCTGGTGACACTAGGAAATGGATATATGCAGCAGGACTCTATTCAGTGGGGGAGAGTAGGCAACTAGGGGGCCAAACTTAAGAAGGTACTGATGCTCAGGGTATCAGGTGGCACATCTGAGGAGGACTGCCTCCTGGAATTTTGCATTGTGGACCTTAATTACCTCTGGCTTCTCCCTGCCCTACGAAATATGGAATTTGAGTTTAGATTAAAAAAAAAACAAGATAAAGAGACACAGTCTTTGAGGTAAGAAGCATGAGAGCAATTTTTACATTCATGAAGTCTTCAAAGTAGATATCAAAGAGGAAGAAGAACATAGGGCTGAGCCTTAGGAACTCTCCTTTGGAAACCTGAGGAGAAAGAAGAGAAACCTAAGCTAAGGACAACCAGAGATAGAAATGTGGATATTTTCATCTAAATGTGTAGATCTAAAAGATCCTCTTACTTCCTTCCAAATTACCTCTTAAATAGAAATTAAATGGTTTTTGCAAAAGTTTTCATACACAAGGAGTAAGAAATCAGGTGAGGAGATGGTAGCAATAAAATTGTGGAAGCTGGGACACAGGTGGGCAAGTGATAACTGTCTAGGCAGTATCACGAAAGCAGAAACTGGAGCCAGCAATAAGTGAAAGTTCAGGAGCAAATAGAGTTGGGCCATAGAACCCAAAAAGATATTCCCCAGCCAGCACAGTTAAGCGTTAACTATCCTGTGCCCAACCTAGGAGGGTTCTAGAAACATATTCTCTAGGAAGTTGAATTTGACTGGCTTTTGGACACAAGAATACAGGTCACAACCCAGAGTTTCCTTACTGGAAACAGAAGGCTGAAGTGAAAGTCTCCACATGGGACATTACCCTTCCCCTACTGAATTCCAAGGATGCTGGGAGCCTGGCTTCTGGCTTCCAGGCAGCATTCCTCCCTCCGAAAGACCAACCACACTAAAGAAAAGACTAATAAATACAAACAGCTTTGAACTCCCTCAAATGAAATCATGCACTCAGGTCACCAAATAGGGAAGCCTTGTGGGGACTTGGGCACGCATGCATGTGCACACAGCTTCCAGATCACATGGTGGAGACTCACTCTTACAAATGGATAGTCAAGAGTTATAAATAAAAATAAGAAAGAAAAAAAACAACATGAAAGATAGAAAAGGAAGGAAGCAGCTGGGTGCAGTGGGACATGCCTGTAATCCCAGCAGCTTTGGAGGCTGAGGAAGGAGGAGCACAAAAGCCAGCCTCAACTACTCAGGGAGATCCTTAGCAACTCAGTGAGAATCTGTCTCAAAATAAAAAATAAAAAAGGGGCTGGGGATATGACTCAGTAGTTAAGTGTCTCTGGGTTCAATCCCCAGGACCAAAAAAAAAAAAAAGGAGGAAGGAAGAAAAGAATGAAGGGAGGATGAGTCAGTCACACTTGGAAAAAAAATAAAAATAATGCATGAACAGAAAAAGCACATTGAAATGAACAAAATCTTCAAAAATATTTTTTTAAGAAAAGATGAAAACTTTAGATAATCTGCATAGGATGTCCAAATATTTGACTAGGAGCAGCTGTACAAAGAAAAAATGGGGCAAGAGGAGAGAGAAATCACCAAAGAAATAATGCCAATAAGAGGTTGTAGCTTAATGGTAGAGTACTTGCCTCCCATGTGTGAGGCACTAGGTTCAATCCTCAGCACCACATTAAGAATAAGTAAATAAAAGTATAAAAAATTTTTAAAAAAAAAAGAAAAAGAAATGAGATTCCATGTCAAGGGGACTCTTTAAAAACACAAGTATAATTGCTGGTGGGACTGCAAATTGGTTTGGCCAATTTGGAAAGCAGTATGGAGATTTCTTGGAAAGCTGGGAATGGAACCACCATTTGACCCAGCTATTCCCCTTCTCGCTCTATTCCCTAAAGACCTAAAAAGAGCATACTACAGGGACACTGCTACATCGATGTTCATAGCAGCACAATTCACAATAGCAAGACTGTGGAAGCAACCTAGATGCCCTTCAATAGATGAATGGATAAAAAAAAAATGTGGCATTTATACACAATGGAGTATTACTCTGCATTAAAAAATGACAAAATCATAGAATTTGCAGGGAAATGGATGGCATTAGAGCAGATTATGCTAAGTGAAGCTAGCCAATCCCTAAAAAACAAATGCCAAATGTCTTCTTTGATATAAGGAGAGTAACTAAGAACAGAGTAGGGACGAAGAGCATGAGAAGAAGATTAACATTAAACAGGGATGAGAGGTGGGAGGGAAAGGGAGAGAGAAGGGTAATTGCATGGAAATGGAAGGAGACCCTCAGGGGTATACAAAATTACATACAAGAGGAAGTGAGGGGAAAGGGAAAAAAATACAAGGGGGAGAAATGAATTACAGTAGAGGGGGTAGAGAGAGAAGAGGGGAGGGGAGGGAGGGGAGGGGGATAGTAGAGGATAGGAAAGGCAGCAGAATACAACAGACACTAGTATGGCAATATGTAAATCAGTGGATGTGTAACCGATGTGATTCTGCAATCTGTATACGGGGTAAAAATGGGAGTTCATAACCCACTTGAATCAAAGTGTGAAATATGATATATCAAGAACTATGTAATATTTTGAACAACCAACAATAAAAATTTAAAAAATAAATAAATTAAATTAAATTTTAAAAAAAGAAAATGCAAAGGTTAAAAAAAAAAAGCATCTCCTCTTCTTCTTTTATTAGAAAGCTGATTGAACAGAGGTTTCCTGTTGAGAGTCACAACCAAGTCAAGATGGCGCCTGGCACTTTGCCAGGGGGAGTGGTTTGTGAGATAACGCCAGTGAGCCATTAAGATGATGATAATTAAGTTAAGCTGTGCATAATTATTCAGATAATGATTGATTGCTGTAACTGGATGATGCTAAATTGAAACAAGCTGTGTATTTAGTTGTGTATATAAACCTCTGCTGTCCGGCAATAAGGCGGCTCCTGCTACCTCGTGTGACCGCTAATTTTGAGTTCTCTCGGAGTTTCCGTTGAGTTCTGGTGGAGTTCTCTTTGGGTGCGGGCAATAAAGTACTTCCTGTTTGAACCTACAAGTGGCTTGTGACCTCCCGGTTGTTTGTGCCCAGCCAGACTGCAGCATTTTCCTACCCCAAAGGATTGTAAGACAAAAAAGAGGAAGATGCGAGGCCAAGAAAGCGAGGCTCCATGGAGAGAGGCAAAGGGGATCTTAGAGATGAAGGTAAAGGGAGCTTCTAGGGTAGAGCGAGCAATCAGTCTAGAGCACAGCAGGTGCAAAAGGGCTCTGGGTGATATCACTGAGAAAAGGGGGGCTTGATGTGCTTGATTATAGTCCAAAGAAGATTTGCCCTTCTGTCCAAGATTTGGGAATAAACTAGAGAAAAACAGAAAAGGAAGCAAATGAAAAGAGTTATTACTTCCAGAGAAAAATGATGATGTGTGCAATAAAGAAGTGGCATCATCCCACAGGGTTCAGCTTGTGAAAGCAGGAAGGGTGCAGAGGAACATTGACCATCACTAGAGGTAGGAAACCAATACACGACACCTACAGCTATTTAATAGCATTGTGTGTGTGTTTTTCAGAAAAACGACCATAAGTACTGATGTTTTTGCTTTTGAAGTTCCAAGTTAAAAATAGTTGCCATTGAAGAGGACTCAGAAGAGAAGGAGGGATTATTTGTGTTTTTGGTGTTAAGTTTTTTGAGCTCTTCATATTTCTATAGACTCATGCTTTATCAGAGGTGCATGTGGTAAAGATTTTCTCCCAATCTGTAGGCTCTCTCCTTGTTTCCTTTGCTGAAAAAATTTTTAATTTGAATCCATCCCATTTATTGACTCTTGATTTTACTTCTTGCATTTTAGGAGTCTTGTTAAGTAAATCAGATCCTAGGCCAACGTGGTAAAGAACTGGGCCTACTTTTTCTTCTATAAGGCACAGGGTCTCTGTTCTAGTGTCTGCGTCTTTGATCCACTTTGAGTGGATTTTTGTACAGGGTGAGAGAGAGAAGTTTAATTTCACTTTGCTACATATAGATTTCCAGTTTTTCCAGCACCATTTGTTAAATAGGCTATCTTTTCTCCAGTGAATGTTTTTGACACCTTTATCTAGTATGAAATAACCGTATTTGTGTGGGTTTGTCTCTGTATCCTCTATTCTGTACCATTGATCTACAAGTCTAGTTTGGTGCCAATACCATGCCGTTTTTTGTTACTATTGCTCTGTAGTACAGTTTAAGGTCTGGTATTTTGATGCCTCCTGCTTCACTTTTCTTGCTAAGGATTGCTTTAGTTATTCTGGATCTCTTATTTTTCCAAATAAATTTCATGATTTCACTGTGTATGTCGACACAGTGCTGAAAGTTCACTTTTTAAGATAGTTTCATCTGGGTGGGTGGCACACACCTGTAATCCCAGCAGCTCGGGGGGTTGAGGTAGGAAGATCATAAGTTCAAAGTCTGCCTCAGCAAAAAGCGAGATGCTAGGCAACTCAGTAAGACCCTGTCTCTAAATACAAAATAGGGCTGGAGATGTGACTCAGTGGTTGAGTGCCCCTGAATTCAATCCCTGGTGCCCCCCCCCCAAAAAGACAGTTTCAACTGGGATTGGTACACTTTAAAGTCTTTAGTATTTTCTATCCTTTGTAACATATATCAAGCTCTTTCCTAAGTATGTGTTCATTCTTGTGTCCAAAACCAACAATGGGAAGGTGACATCTAAGTACAAGATCCCCAATGCTCAGAGGTTTAAAAAATTCATTTCTCATATTTTCCAGATGTCTATCTGGTAGAATCCTATAACGTTTTTTTTTTTTTCAATCCACGATTTGAATGGTTTTTCTCATGTGTAGTTGTATCTCCAAATAGTGGCTCAAAGCACATTTCAACTTAAACATAAACATTTCGGTGGGACAGGAAACTGCACTTTATTCAAACAATAGATTAGGGGTGAAAGAGTAGTTTTAAGGTTGTTTTTGACATTTAAAAAGGTTGGAGTATTTTTATCCTCTTGCTGCCTATTGTTTTGCTACATAGCTAATAACTTTGAAGAGACGATGTTAGCACATTATATGTGCTGAAACTCTGTCCGATGCACGGTGATATTTTCCTTTCTATTTTTCATTTCTGGATGCTGGCTCCAGTCAACAATATAATCATTTTCTTTTATTGATTTTCTTATAAAATGTATCCTTGTTAGATTCATTGATGACTATACATTACTGAGGCACCTGATAAAATTTCATTGTGCTATTACACTGCACAGGAAATACATTTTGCTGGATGAAAATAACTACTTCTCAAAGTGCTGGGTTTGAGGCAAGATATCAGAGAATGGCATTCTTATTTGAAAACTAATCATCAAGAACTTCCACCCTCCCCTCAAATCAATTCAATGTTATTCTCTGTTGAAGGGATATAGTTTATCACCCCAGCATGACATCAATTTTCTCATTTAAAAACAAACAAAAAGAGTTTTTCCACTTTAGACACTTAACAATTAAAGCTTTAGGTCTTAAAAAAAAATTCAGATTCTCTCATGACAGCCCTGGGTAGTGCATCCCCTAAATCCCTCTAGATAGACTTTGGTGGTCTATCTTTGATAACTTGTATTAATTTGAGCCAAAAGTTTAATTTTAAGTCAAAGTTTTATTTTCTTAAACCACACAGAATAACTTACACAGTTACCAAGGCACTGCTAAACTTATTTAGGGATCTGGTTAACAAATAAACAATTCATAATTAGCATGTCAATTATACATGACTGGCTCCTTCCCCAGACTTACAATACACTTAACTTTTCTCCTTTGTGGATTACTAATTTGCTTGGCAAATTCTTTCTCCATTCCAGAGGCAAGAACCTGGTTCTTAGCTCACCTATCAAAGCTCTTTTTACTAAGAAGGTTTCACTATAGTTCATAGTCAGCACAGGATAGGTTTTTAAACGACCTGATATATTCCTAATAACCTGCTACCCTTGCCTTATATTGGAACAAGTTATTTATGTATCAGCAAGCCTTAATTTCTCCACTTGAAAACTGGGGTTGAGGGTCTATGCAAGTTCAAGTGAATCAATTGTTTTAAAAAGAACTTAAACCTAAAAAAGACAATCAAGCAGATAGGACTTTTCTTCATACGTCATTTTAAGGGATTTCTGACTGCCATAACATTCCCCTTGGCCATTGTAGTAAATGAGTGTAAACAAAGCTACTCTTTCAGCCATTCTAAGAAATATGCACTTAGGGACTTATAAACAGCATATTTTTACTCATTAAATCATTTTTAAAATAGGCTGTGAATGACAACTTAAAAGTGCTTAAGAAAATATTATTCATTCTGCAAAAGAGTTACTGTGGCCTAGAATGCAAACTGGTCATTTGGGACTATTTTAAAACTACAAGCAGGAAGAGGCAGGGTTCACTGCCCTCCTCCCTCTATGACAAGCCAAAGATCTGCAGACTTGGCCCGTCCATGCCTAAGTGGGATTGGGCTATCCACTGGGACTTCTGTAGCCAAGACATGAGTAAGAGTTTTGATTTGAACAAGGCAGACAATCACAAAACGAAAAACAAATTTGCAGCAAGGAAAAAGAGCATACTTTGTATTCCAGCTTTTATTTTAAAACATTTATTCGGGTTTCTCTATGATTTCAAGCCCCACAGCCCAAAGGCATTAAACTGTATTGAAGCTTAATGGCCTGAAAAGTTTCCTTTTGAATTAAAGCACATTCAGTTACAAAAGTGGGGAGTTTGGGTGGGGGGTATCTGCAACTAATCTGAAAATTCCATTTCTGATCTTAGACTTTGAGGACATAAAAATTGCACGATACTTTCAAATCATATAGGAGAGAAATACATTTATGGGAGCTGTGTTTTTATATCAGCATTCAGTTAAGGAACTTTTCCATGGGTGAAGGATGGCCTACAGCACAGAGAGGTTTAGAGGGGTGTTGAGGAAGAAAAAAGATAACTTACATAAGTTCCTCCAGACCCTGTTATTCTCCACAAGTGCTTCACTTACTGTAGAGGTAAATTCTAGGTCATTTCATTTTATAGATAAAAAAGTTCTCCAGACCTGTGGATTTCAAAATAGGACTGATTCACATAAGTTCCAGTAGAAATTTCTAATTTTTTATTTACATGTACTGTTTTAGAACATCTTTAATTTCTGTTTGGCTTATGTAATATACATGTGACATAAAGCACATTAGCATAAGTGAATCCCCTAAATAAATATATGTACTTGTATTGAGGTTCTCAGTCATGAAAATCCAGAATAAACTTTTCTAAACTCTATACCTAAGGCACAGCCTAGACTGTTCATGAGCTGAAGGCAGACTGAAACTGGAAGTTGTTCTCTTGGTCCATAAAGGTGTCTCCTGAATACTGCAGGCACAGCCCTGCTGCCCGAGAACCTGAGCAGCAATAGGTCTACTCACTGGATTTTTCTGCTCTTACATCTTGTTCTTGTTCTTTCATTAAAAATTAATAGTACTACTTTGCATTAGTAACAATAGGACTTTAACAAAAGTATAAACAGCTTGGACCTGCACAAATCTTTATTATCAATTCTCACTATAAAAGGTGTATTTGTGTTATTATGGAGGCAACCATTATCTCATGAAGAGAGATACAAAAGTTCTATCAATCAAAGTGGCCATTTTAAAAAATCCACTTCAACCTGCTATTTTTAAACAGCTCTTTTTGCCTCCAGGCAAACAGGATATCAAATACAAACTTTCTTTTGTTGATTAAGTGTCAGTATTTCCTCTCTTGATCTTTGTTGCCTGACTGGTGGTTTAGTAAAAGGAGGATGAGGTAGTCTCAGAAATACGGACTCTTACTAAATTTTGGGAGGTTCAAAAGAAGGAAGAGTAACACAAACTACTATTTAAGGATTTGGAAAATTTATTTTTAAATATCTGCATAACTTAACGTTTCAAAGCAAGGAAAATCTCCACCTTCCAAAAATATAACTTTGTGTTAAAGGATTCCAGTACTCATTGCCAACCCACATGGTATTTAAATATATTTTTTTCTCATAGGTTTAATGTATATTATTTTAAAGACAAAATGCCAGCAAAGTCTCTCAAGGCTCAAGGAAAACTAACACCAATATGATGAATTTGCATCATGGGTAACAATTCATGTACCTTTCTTCAGTACCTGGCCTCCTTGCTCAGGTGGCCACATACTTGCAGGAGCCACATACTTGCAGGTTCCTGGATTATAAACCCTCTTAGAATATCTTGTACAGACCCTTATCATATTGCCCTTATCCAGAAAATCATAATAAATTATATATGAGTATATGATATGAAACATACTTAAATAATTGTACAAGTTTGAATTTATATGTGATACATACTTAAATAACTAATCATCCTGATTTTGAATTATTAGACTGATTTGTTTTCCCCCAGTACTGTTTTTGAAAACCCTCCCATGAAACAACAGGAAAAACAAGAAATACAAGTTCCATTCTTGATGAAAGTGGGGTTATCTGATAGTCCCAGGCATGAACACAGAAAGCAGGCAGAAGGAGGAAGGGATTCAACTGAGTGGAAAGGGTAAAAATGAAGACCCTGCAGAAGTCATACTGAGGAGAAGCCAGCCAACAGAGTCCCCAAACCAGGAAAGCCTCAGAAATGGGATGCACCAGGTGCTCCAGAGGTGGGGAATAAATACCAGGTCAGCCTACACCTGGAGCAGCCTACACCTCCTCTCCAATCCTGGCTTGCCACCTCCAGCCTGCAATGCTAGGGATGGGAAGTATATTCCCTGGAGAAACAGCAGCAGGCTCTGGGACACACGACACAGCGGAGAGCAATGAAGAGATGGATGAACTGTTCAACTTCATATTAGACAATAGGATGCTCTTTTCTCACATTCTTTTTGATTGCAAAATTACACTTAACAAGAGATCATAGCCCCGTGTGTCCATCTGTTCTTTCCAATGCACAGAACAGATACTTTTATTTGGAGGTTTGCCAGTGGAAAAGGCAGCTCACAGTCAGATTATTCTACAGTGACTCTCCATCAATTTACAGGCCCCTTACATACAAACAGCACCACCAATCACAAATTTGTACCTATTTTTCCTAACAATTTCCCTTTTAAGAATTTTTTCCTAAGGGAGCAATCAGACACATGGACAGAGATGTGTGTATACAATGATGCCTAGTGTGATATTACTTTTTTTGTCTCCCAGTACCAGGAATTGAATCCAGGGGTGTTTAAAAACTGTGCCACATTCCTAGCCCTTTTTGCTTTTTATTTTGAGATAGGGGTTCTCACTAAGTTGTTTAGGGCCTCACTTTTGCTGAAGTTGGCTTTGTACTTGTGATCACTGTACTTGGGATTACAGGTGTGCAGCACCACACCCAGCTCCATATTGTTAGTTTTTTGGTTTTTGTTTTTCTGGTACAGGGAATGGAATCAGGGGCACTAGACCACTGAACCACATCCCTAGACCTATTTTGTATTTTTGTATTTTACTTAGAGACAGGGGTCTCACTGAGTTGCTTAGTGCCTCACTATTGCTGAGGATGGCTTAGAGCTTGCAATCCTCCTGCATCAGCCTCCAGAGCCACTGGGATTTACAGGTGTGTACCACCCCAAAAGGCATGTTGTTACTTTTAATAGTGACAAATCAGAAATGTGAATTTTCCAGAATTAGGTGATTGGTTAAATAAATATCACAGCCATTAAAAAGGATATGGCATATATAGTGACATGGAAAGATATTAATGCTGTAGTGATACAGGAAATGGAAGATGTCAAATAGTATATAATATATTCCAATTCCATTTATTTAAATGTACAAAAACTTTAGCACAAAAACGTTTTTTAGGATAAGAATTATTTTTTTCTAAACAAAAATAATAGTGGTTATCATTAGGAAGTAGAATTCTGAAGGAACTTCAGTTCCTTCATATTGTTTGAATATGTTATCAAACATCAAAACACTAAACAATTCCTGTTTAGAAAATAAAACCTTATAATGTATAATATGGCTCTTGCTCTTAATTGTAAACTTATAGCCAACAAGTACTAGACATATGAAGAAATTCTCAACATAAAGGACAGAAATCGAAACCAATAAATTTGATGGAGGAGGAAAGAATGTTAGCAGTAAGAGAAACAATGGAGAGAGAAGAAAACATCCAAACACTACAATTAATATCCTCAGGAGGATAAAAGAAAATATTACATCTGTGAAATTCAAAAGAAACTATAAAAAGGAAACAAGCCAACAACAAAGAAAAGCTTGTAGAAAATGAAAAATAGAATAGCCAAAAGAAAAATTGCAATAGAAAAATGTAAGAAAAATCTCTTAAGGAAATAAACAACCAAAGAATAATATAAGGAAATTAAGAGTATCAATCCAGAGTATTGATAGCTCATAAATAGAGCTGACAAAAAGGAAGAAAAGAGAAAATGGTTGGGAGAAAATTGTCAAATAAATAATATAAGAAAGATTCCCAGAACGGAAGTATATAAATCTGAAGAATGAAAGGCCCTCTGAGAGCCTAGTGTAATTAATAAAAAATGTCCACATCAGGAAATTTTAGAATGCTGGAGATAAAGAAAAAGTCCTAATAACTTTCAAACAGGAGGGTGGGAGACCAAGCGCATACAAATGATCAGGAATGAGAATGTGTTTGACTTCCCAAAAGCTACGTGTGAATCTAGAAGACAATAAAGCCATGAAGATCATCTACAGTTTAGGATCCCATAGCCAAGGTGAAATAAAGAGATTTTATGAGCTGCAGGATATTAAAATAACTACCCCCACCCTTTTTTCTCAGAAATTCTTTTCTCTCCCCCTTACTAAACAAGATGGGAAAACAGGAAGGAGGAAAATAGGTGCTACAAGAAAATGGGGATGGATAGAGGAAAGAGGCAAAGGAAAATTCCAGAACCATGGCCTCTAAAGCAACCCAGTCAGATTGGAACAAGAAAACACAGGATCCAGGAAAGAGATTTTTCAGGGAGAAAATAACAGGACAGGGGTAGGAGGGTGGGGAATTGGTGTAGGGGAACTTAATCAGATAAGTGATCCTGAAGAAAATGGTACTGAAAGTGCATTAGAGTGTGGAAAGACATATTGGGTACAAGGGAAACAAATCCAATGAAAATGGAGGACAGTGAAAATTTCCACAATTAGAGGAAGGTGCTGTGGTGCACTGGTTGGCTCAGGCAACAATAAACTTTGAAATACTGACTTAAACAAAACCAGTGAGGAAAGGCTTGGGGAGAGGTAGAGGAGAGCCATGTCCTTAGCCACAGCAGACCTGTACTGGGTGGTGAGTAAAACTGATAACTCAAGATCTTAAGAGCAGTAAGCATTCCTATAGAAAAATGGAAACCACATTAAGACACCGCCAACTAACAGAGCTAAGAGTAGCTGAAGGATAACGGCCAGAGAATTACCATGTAGTGAATGAGAGAACTCCTCTCCACGGAAGATTTTAGACAGCCTTTGCCAAAGATGAACATGAGTTTTGATAATCTAACACCAAGGGCCTTAATTCTATACTTTTAAAGTAGATTACATCTTTGTTAAGCATGCAATCTCAAAAGGCAAAGAAATTCCTCCCACCCTATCCTGTTCATCTCAGGGCCTGAAAAGTCCTCTCTGCCAAGATGAATTGGATCTAATTAGACATTCTACTGGCCCAGATAAAATATGGACTGTCTCCAACTTGCAAGTAGATTTGTTTCAGAAATTTCTGAGCTAGTTGTTTGGAACATGGGCATGTTTTATCTTCCCCACCCCATCCCAAGAGAAGTGTCTTAGACGATTACTCAGCACAGGATTCTGGATGAAGCCTTCCTGGAGTAGTAGAGCCAGGGTCATGGGATGGGAGGAACTATAAGTGAGATATAGGTGGTTCTTAAGTTCTGACCTTTTGTGTTGGATGGTGAGTTGGATACTGATTACTTCCTAAAATTATACTGGAGTAATAAGTAAACAATAAAAGCAGGACCTATTATGAGAATGCTTCATAAGCCAAACTAGGCACCTGAAGACCAATGGAGAAAAAAGAATCCTGTTGATCAGAAGATACAATAAATGAAAACATGCCCATATATTGGACAATTGCCTATGATAAGTTTTTATTAAGCCTCTCTTAAGGAAAAGACACTAAGCAGGTACTATGATTATGGTAATTAAGAGAAATAGAGCCCAAGGCCTGTGGATATTGGTTGTAGGTTAACACAATACCTTTATTTTCTTTTTATGTGGTGCTGAGGATCAAACCAGTGGCTCATGTATGCTAGGCGAGCCCTCTAATTCTGAGCCACAACCCCAGCCACCAGCCTCTGGTTATTGGGAGAATCATTTTTGATATTTCAGAATTTGGAAATTATATGTACCACTTCAAAATATTTTTAAAACACACACACACACATAGTAGAGTCAAATAAAAATGAAAGGCAACTATAAAATGGATAAAAAAAAGTATATTTTATCTCAAGTGTTGGGACTTATTAAAAGCAGATTTAATTAGGAATATGGAGCATCCCAAGACACTCTGAGCAGATTCTGAAGGGCTGCTCAGAGCTCTATAGGGTTCATTGCTGGTCCTTGCCTCTCCCAGACACATGCGTCCTTGAGGACTAGTTTACACTGGTTAGTTAAGATTAGGGACATTGTTAGATCACAAATACAATAACTGGGTGTTCTCAGTATGGAGAAAGGTGCTGAAGTCTGTAAATGTTCTCCAAAAACCAGTTTTTCCATTGTTTCTTGTCTTCCTCTCTTTCGCTGATGTTTTTCTAGAGTTTCTGTCCAGTTCTCAAATTGCTTTCTTGCTTTCTTTCTGAAAGTGTCTCTGATTGTCTATAATACAAAACACACTTTAACCCAGAGAGACTTGGATTTAACATTGTACCCCACACCTCACATACACATTCATGTCATACACACCTGACAGCTCCCTTGGTCCGTTGGACCCTATGCTAGGAGGACCTGGACGTGTAGACATGAAGTTCATGGTCAGACTTCAGAGCCAAGGTGGGGGAAACTTACTAATGCTGCAGTTGCACCTTTGCCAGGAGCTGGGAGCCACAGGCAGCTGATGTGTGGTTCCTGATGCCCAAACACACAGCTGCATCCCCCTTGCTGCTCAGAATAACAATGCCATGGCAAAAGGCAAGACACCTAGAGGGAAGGTTGAGGGGAAACAATTTCTCACTGACTAGCATTCACATAACACTTCTTCCCAGTCTGTTCTAAGTCCTATACAAATATTAACTGATTAAAACCTCACTACAAACCTATGAGGTAGATACCATTATCCCCACTGAAGACCAATAGGTGGAGGTCAGAGAGGTTAAGTAACTTATCTAACATCAAACAGCTAAAAGTGATGAAACTGGAATTGGATCCAAGCAGTCTTCTTCCAGAGTCTGTGTTCTTAATTATGACTCAGGAAGCCCATTAAAGCCTGAGCTAGAAAACTACTCTCTACCCTTCCCTTCTCTACAGTAATTAATAAGTTGCTTTTTCTATCCAAAGCTATGACGAACACAAGTAGGAAAAACTGCTTCAGATAAATCAGAAGCTTCTCTTTCAACCAAGCAGAAGGCAAAAATGAGAACTGGGGAGTCAGAGAGGAATGGGGTCCCCAGGAACAGGATCCTCAGACCCTGAGAATTATGAGAACTGGGCACTTCCTGGCAGGACATGAATAGGAATGGATACTGCTGGTAGCCATGGTAGGAACAGGTGACCCCAGGTCTGGAGGCCACTCAGAAACAGAAATGAGTCAGAGAGAGAGTTAGTGAGAGTCCACTCTGGTTATCTGTGGATAGAGTACATTGGAACATGATGCCGAACGACTCTAGTCAGAGAAGCACATAAATAGCATTTGCATCTCCTTGACGTCTTTCCTATTCAACTCAGCAAATGTTCACAAAAGGCTTCCTTCAAGGAGAAATCAACATGCAGCCAAATGAAGTATGGAATATGGGAGAGGTGCTTGCATCTCAGTGGATTCCTTCCATGTAACTGGGCTGTGGGCTTGGTCACAGGAAGTGTCTCATGGGGCCCACCAAGGAGCTCTGAGGGGACCTGATGGTACAGTCTTCAAGACCAAATGAGGACAGCAAGGCTTCTCAGAAGCACTACCGGTTGAAGCATAAATAAATAGGGGGAAAAAAAGAGGAGCCAACATTAGTCTTGATAAAAGAAATCCACAAAAGCAAGGTCAGCCACACTAAGAATAATTGTCCTGCAAAAACAAAACCAGGCCAAATATAACATCTTCCACCTCAGCCAAAATCATCTGCCTTTTGAAGTCAGTGTTATGATCCAGTATTTTTTTTCCTCCATTATTCCCTATAGGTTCTTCTAAGGTAGGTCATTCTCTGTGAGAAGATATATGTGAGAAAGATTTTATTTGACATCTGTTTGGGGTCTATTAAATTTGAGGTGGTTATTTTTAGAACAAAATACAGTTTAAGACATAATTAGGTGCCATATGTGAGGTAAGCTAGATAGTAGCCAGTATTTTTATAATCATGTCTAAAATTTTCAAACTGAAAAGTAGGAAAAATCACGTAGATTTGGAACTTATTTAAAAGATCAATTTTTAAAAATCAAGCAATATAATGTTTCTGTGCCTCGGTTTCCCAGTCTGCATATCATGCTATTGTTTACATAAAGAGACTCCCTGTCTCCTTCTGTCCCTAGTCTGGGAGGCTGTCGTAATCAGTTGAGTTTCCAGTGTCGCTGATAGATTTGCTCTAATCCACCCTCACCCCTTCTCCTGTTTCCACCCATGATGAATGGACACCATTACAAAATGGCGACTGGGGTTAGGCAGGCAGCCTGGGGGAGCTCACCCCCACAGGGGAATCAAATGCTGGACCTTGGCCTCTCTTATGTGATGCTTTAACCTACTGAACTAATCAGACACAGAAAAATCAGGATGCTTGTCACCGACTTGCCAAATTGAAGTGCTGTTAGAATATATTAAAAAAACGGAAGAGATAGAGATGTTAGAGGCTTTGTTCCACAGAAAAACAGCTATTTAAATACCAACTAATATTATTATAAGTCAGAAACAGAGGCAGTGGCAATAAAAGCTGTTTCTCTAAGTCAACAACTGGCTAGAGACTTCATGTGTCTACAAAATGAGTTTCTTAAGATTACACTTATTTTGGAAACATCAATACTAAAACAGCAGTAACAGTTTTTCCCCTTAGTTTAAGCATTGCCTATATATGCATTATATCCAACCAAGCAATAACAGAACAAATTCCTCTCTTAAATTTCCTGAAGTTCAAGTATATGGCTTTGAGCATGCCACAAGCTTTATAAAACAGCCTAGCTCTAAGTATGCAATAATCGCTCATTTCCTGGCCATTAATTCAGACATCATGCAATCACTCAAAGGCATCCATTTTCCTTTGCTGCTATTTTGGGGACTGCTGCCCTATTGTCATCCCTGCCTTAGACCCCTGACTTAGTCGTCTTTTAATTAGAGCCAGCAAGAACGGCAGGCGGAGTCAGCCTGCTGTGGGTGATACATCACATGGCTCACTTTGCTCCCTGGCCTCTTAGACGACTGTTTATAAACAGGACATCTTGGGTACCAAGATAGCTGCTTAAGGAAACAGAAGAACAAATGGTGACCAATTTGTAAACTGCTTCCCTGAAATTATAAACTCTGGTTCAGGCCTATGTTTACTGACACTATCAGGTTAAATATCCAAATAAGACTTTACCATGACCATTCTTTTATCTCAAAAACACTGATGATATAATCTAAGAACTGCCCAACGTATTAACTAATAAACTTACAATTAAGGACTTAGGCCTATTCTTAAGGCATATGCTTTTTAGCTAAATCCTTTCCATATCATTCAATAGCAGTAGTCCCAATCTTAGAAATAATATATATATGCAATAATCGCTCATTTCCTGGCCATTAATTCAGACATCATGCAATCACTCAAAGACATCCATTTGCCTTTGCTGCTATTTTGGGGACTGCTGCCCTATTGTCATCCCTGCCTTAGACCCCTGACTTAGTCATCTTTTAATTAGAGCTAGCACTTAATACTGATTGGCTTTTTTCACTGTCATAACAGAAAGCACTACCGAGTATTACTATTGAATAATATTTTCCTGGTAAAACTGATTTATGCCTGCTGAGATCTAAACCTATTATCCTGAGGAGAAGACACATAAGACCCAAAGTTATATAGGACTGTAAGTCAAATCTACACCCACGTGGTAAATTGGTGCGCATGCTAGATGTTGCGGTTACAGATATTCAGCCCTGTGTCACTGGAGAAGCTCTCCAAGCAGTGGCGCTTCCGAGACTACTGAGGACAGCATGACACAGGCAGAAGCAGCAAGTATCATGCAGAAGGTGTTTCAGATAGAGCTCATCAGCCTAGACCCCACTCAGCTCCTCCACTGAGCAGCTGTGTGACCACGGGCAGTTTACTTAAACCATCTGCTTTTCAGTTTTGTTACTATTTTAATGTGTTTCATTCCAATTCCTCACAACAAAGTTGAAATCATATTTTTACATTTTTGTATATTATTTTACATACTTACAAATATATCAGAAGCCTTTTCCCATGGTAATAGGCGACCCTCTGTATCATAAGTTACACATTAAAAATATTCAGAAAAAAATAATGGTGTCTGTTCTGAACAAGCTGAGAATTTCCTTGTCATCATTCCCTAAACAATATAATATAACAACTATTTATACTGTGGTAGGTATCATAAGTAATCTAGAGATGATTTAAGTTATACGTGAGATGTACATAGGTTATAAGCAAATGCTACACTATTTAATGTAAGGGACCTGAGATCCCTGAATTTTGGTACCCAGGGAAAGTCCTGGAACCAATAACTAGGGAATATCAAGAGTTGACTATTATTTTTATGACTATTATTTTATGACCGTATAAGAATACAATGTATGGATATATATTAACTTACTAAGCAACTCCTTATTGTCAGATATCTACATTGTTTCCACCTTTCATTATAAAAATGATGATATTTCCTAATCTTTTAAAAGATTTTCATAGCACAATATTGAAATATTTCATGAAAGATTTTAAAAACTCAATACTAATCTGAAACTCAATAGTTTAGGAGGCAATGATTCTGTAACATTTTTATTCTTATGTGGCTAAGTTCTATTCCATTATTTATAGTGATGTAGATTTTACAAATACGGAAGAATAGAAGTTCATTCATTATTGATCAATGAGTATTATTAATTGACCTTCTAGTCTGTTGCCAAACACTGGCCTAAGTGCTAAAGCTACAGCAGGGAAAAAGA
The DNA here is from genome assembly GCF_045843805.1 of Urocitellus parryii. Taxonomy (NCBI): domain Eukaryota; kingdom Metazoa; phylum Chordata; class Mammalia; order Rodentia; family Sciuridae; genus Urocitellus; species Urocitellus parryii. Next base: position 228,684,115 of record NC_135531.1, on the reverse strand, counting down.
CACAAGACTTCACCTTCATGGAGTTTACTTTCTGGCAGAGGAGACCGACAAAGCACACAGATAAATGTAAAGTGCATCAGAAGGTGACCTGTGATTTTGAGAAAAATAAAGCCTGAGAGGGAGCCAAATAGTACCTGATAGAAAGAATAGGGAGGTGATTTAAAAAAAAAAAAAAAAAACTAGGGTAGCCAAGATGTAACTCACTAAGGTGATAAGTGAGCAGAGATTGAGGGAAAAGAGGTGGGAATGTGGATAAGGCTGAGTTAATAAGAAACTTCACAGAGGCCAAAACTGAATGAGTGAGGGGAGGAAGAAGGTTGGGAAGGAAGAAGTGAACAGAGAAGTATCAGAGGTCAGACCAAATGGGCCTTATTTGTAAGGACTTTGAGTTAAGTTGGTAGACATGTGTTCTTATTTATTTTTCTTTTTAATGTTGTGCCTGGGATCGAACCCAGTGCCTTACACATGCTAGGCAAGCACTCTACCACTGAGCCACACCATAGCCCCAACATGTGTTCTTAATAGATTCTTTCATGCACATTCTTAAAGTACTTTTCTGTCTAAGGTATGGTTCCTAAAATAATATAATCCCAGTCCTTACATTTCTATATTCTTTCTTCCCATTCCAACCTACCAAAATATATTCTATTGTAATTACTCATATCCAAATGCTATTATGAATTTAAGAACTCTGTTCTTAATAACATGTTTGGTTTTTGTTTTGTTTTTATAATCAAGGAGGGAAACTACAAAGGGTCAAAAATAAAAACCAATAGATTATTTTTCTGGGTCCAGAAATGGGTTTCCACAGAGATCAGAATTGGGACCATGTAAGTTACCCATTGTGTAATGGCTCATAAGTGTCCTGCAAGAGAGCACAATAGCTGGACACAGTGGTGCATGCCAGTAATCCCAGTGGCTTGGGAGGCTGAGACAGGAAGACTAAGAGTTCAAAGCCAGCCTCAGCAATAACAAGGCACTTAAGCAACTCAGTGAGACTCTGTCTCTAAATAAAATATAGTAGTCAAGTGCCCCTGAGTTTATTCCCCAGTACTACAGAAAAAAAAAAAAAAAAACAGAAAAGAGAGTACAAGGGAAAGCTCCCAAAGTATAGGTGAGGCCAAGAAATCCAGGATGTGAAATCCTGACAGGAACAGGATAGCAGAAGGATCTCTCATAATTGTGATTTGATATAAAGTTGAGATATGATTCTCAGCATTTAGGGGTAGTCATGCAAAGTGTACCTACAAGACTCCAGGATCTGGGTTTTCAGTTCTGTCAGAGTTCAAGGACTTTCTCCACAAGCCTGTCCCTGCAGTGTTTCTGCAACCAAAGAAACACTTAAATGTTGGAAGACACTTAAAAATATGACAAAGAAACATTGTTTCTTTCAATAAATATACATAGAATACAGACCACAATGCCAAACACTGTGCTTGCTGTTGGAAATGCAAAGCTTATAATGTAACTAAATTCCATCCATAAATTGATGGAATCTAATGAACTCTCTCCTATATATGAATTCCCTCTCCACATGATGCTTTTTGGAGAAAGAATACATACATTGGCTGGAAAGGCTCAAGTCACTTTTTAAAAAAAAAGTTAGCTGGATATGATGGAATTAGAGGATTTGGTGTCTAAAAAGGAAAAAAATCAAGGCTCAATAGGAGTCCATGGGTGTGAAGGAGGCCTTTGTGTGTGGTTAGAAAGCAAAGATGGAGACAGATAAAATCTGAAAGTGATTGGAGAGAAAGGTGAAGACATGGGCTTACACTCCTGTGCACAACAAGATATCCATACCTGGAAAACAGCATTCTAATTCCAGTTCTGGTCCTCACACTCACTACCCACACATACCAGAAGCTTGGGCAGAAGGCAACTAAAATGATCACATAGGAGAATTCGTTTTCATAGGCAGAAAAACTAAAAAAGTGTTTGACTTCCTTACCCAATCAGAGGTACGAGGGAAAATGTACCAATGTCTACAAAATTAAGTAAAAGAATAGAGAAACATGATATTCTTGTTCATCAAATTCTAGCAAATGAATTTTAGCTGAAATTCATCCAACTATAACGTTTATGCATTACCTCTTCTAAAGTAAAAGTATTTAAACTTGGCCAGCATAAGAATTTCCTGAGGTGCTTGTTATTAAATACATAGATCCCCTGCTCATCTACTTGATCACCACCCTGCCTCATTCTCCTACCAACCTCCTGAATCAGACTCTCCAAGAGACACCTGAGAATTTGTATTTTAACAAACATCTCCAATGTTTCTTATGCTTTGGTAAGTTTATGAAACACTATTCTAAAAGCATAGACTGGAAGTTCCTAGGGCTGATAGTATTAATTGCTAAAGGGGTCTCACCTAGCCAGCAGTGTGTTTTGAGCATACCAACTAGCAGGACCCCAAAGGGCTTTGATCCCATTGAAGGGCAGCACTGATGTAAAGCACAGATGTTCACTGAAATGGGAGGTCCCATGGTAGCTGGGCTAATCCAGACCTCACAAGCTTCAATCAAGACTTGGGAGACCAAAAAAATTTAAGTAAGTTAACATTTGACTGTGGCCAGCTCAGCATTCCAAGGGTTTATGCAAAACCTTCATTCAAAGGTGTCCCCTGTTGTTTCCCAGTCTCTTCTCCCAGGATTAAGTCCATTCAAGGTTTTCCCCTCAAAAATCATCAGGGAAGTTGTATAGCCATTCAAGGGAGTGACCACATGGTGATTACAGCTCCTGATGCCCTTGAATCTTCTTCCTCTCTCCTTCCAAATGCCTTCTCTACACTCTCTTCCTCTTCACCACCAGTAACAGCTGGAGGATGGACTTGGGACTGTGCTACACTCCCATTCCTGGCTTTAACTTATCCAGGACTTTACCGCTACAGGGGCACCCCCCAAAAAAGGCTTGGCTTTCACCTACTTATCAAACAATGAGTTTCACATCCAGGACTGTCATTATTTAGACAGCATTTTCAAGCACATAGAATAGAGAAAATTTTAAAACCTATCTAGAGTAGAAATTGTTTTGCCAAATTTTAGTTTGATCACATTTGAAATACTTAAAGTCAGAATCAATAAAATTATGGGACTTCAGCATCTTAGGAATCACTACAAGTTCTGGGAAGGAAAATGCCTTTTCCTGGGATTTACATAAGTCACCAGCATGTGGAAAACATATGCAGCTTAATGAATATGGTGCAGAGATGCTTCTAAAATGCTCTTGCATTTTAATAGTTTATAATAAGTGAATGTATTCTAAGTAAGAAACCAATTTACCCAAACCATAAACACCACTGTTTGACACACCCAATCCAAAACTCCAAAGGTTTAGGATGAGGATAAGATTTTTATTACTCTAAGTCAAATTATATCCCTTGCTTTTTTGGTCATTTCACTGTTTGCTAAAACCTTCAGCAAAATACAGATCACAAATCAATGAATGACAGATGTTGATCACTGTATGGTGATATTTATAGTCTGAAATGTCGAGAAATGGAAGGACTCCTTTCTGGATGATACAGAAGACCAAAAGAAGTTTCTTTGACAGAAAAAACAATGTTTCATATACTGGACAAGGGCAACAATTGTAGAAATCATGTTTACAACTTAGTAAAGGTTACCAGCAATTTGGTCAAGACCAAAATCAGCTAACTATACCCTTGTGACTTCTTAGAATAATTCTGTGACGTTCATACAGAGAAAGAAGCCATCACTAAATGAGAGACATTCCCACGAAAACACACATTGTCCTCATGTGATGGTGCACAGGCTCCTATTCAGAGGCTTGTCCAGGGGTGGGCTATGTTCACTCCATCTCTTCTGTTTAGCCATGTGTTTAAGGGTTGGCCACTTGTAGATGGATCCCTCTTTAGAAAAGGGGGTAGTTCTTTAGAGAAGATGTCAGCCCAATTCATAGATATCAACCTCTTTTGGTTATTCAACATTTTGTATTACAAGACCCTTTTCAAAATAAATTATGAGACAACATATTTGTCCATCTGGCATATTTGTGGACCCTAGACACACATCAATGTTAGTTTTTTATTTCCCCTTCGATTTACTGAATAATAGATCTTAGTGCTGAAATGTTTCTTTCAATTAAACTTGCACTAGATCTAACAATTTGGATTGTATGCTCATTACAATGGGAGCAACATCGAACAATACCATTGCTGGTGGCCCTGACTACCCAGACCTAAGAGGGAGAACTCTTCATAACAAGTTTCAAATTGAATCTTTGTGTGAGAGGATTCAATTCCTATGAAGGAGACAGATGCAAACATCAAAATGCAATAAAAGAAACCTCTGAGCCTGAAAAATCAGGGGTTGTGAAATATTTAACAAAAGCCAAATATTAAACTTCAACTTGAATTTTTGTTCTTATTGTAACCTGTTGGAGGTAAAAAGGAATAACCAGTCTCATGTTCAGCCGACAATAGAAAGAAACTGTAAGATTAACTTCTTGTGACCTAGGGTGAAAGAAAGCAGGGAATCTGAGGGTGTATTCATTCCCTCAGAATATTTTCTCTTCTTTAATATTCTAGAGGTTCTAATGCTGAACAGGTAAGATGCACTAAGGACTCTAATCAAGACTTAAGAGACTGATAGCACATGGAATAGAGAAAATTTTAACATTTGACTGTGGCCAGCTCAGCATTCCAAGGGCTTATGCAAAACATTCATTCAAAGCTGTCCTCTGTTGTTTCCCCAGTCTTTACTCCCAGGATCAAGTCCATTCAATTTCCTCTCAAAAATCATCAGGGAAGTTGCATAGCCATTCAAGGGAGTGAACATCCAGTGCATCTTAGAGACTGATGTCTGTAAAAAATAAATAAATAGACACATAGGTCTGGGCTTACTGTAGAAATACTTTTGTGCTAAATTTTATAGGTATGTAAATATGAATAGTGTAAAAAAAGGTTCCATGAAGTCCAACAACTAGGGTTACCAGATCTAGCAAATAAAAATAAAGAACATCTTCAGTTAAACAGGAGGGATAAGCTTTTTTGAGACCTATTGCACAGCATGGTGATGCTTGTTAATAATAATGCATATTTCAAAATTGCAGTGAGAGAAAAGTTCAAGTGTTTTCAGCATATAAATAAGTATTTGAGGTTATATGTTAATTGCTTTGATCATTCTACTTTTTATATCATAACATCATTTCCTCCCATAAATTTATACAATAATAATTGACCCATTCACTATAATAAAAAAATTTTTTAGTTGTAGATGGACACAATATTTTTATTTTATTTATTTTTATGTGGTGCTGAGGCTCAAACCCAGTGCCTCATGCGTGCAAGGCAAGTGCTCTACCACTGAGCCACAAATCTAGCCCCCATAATAAAATTTTTAAAAGAAAAAAATTATAATGAAACTGTACAGAACATCAGTAAAATTTGAATTTCAGATAAATGATAATTTTTTAATATTTACTTTTAGTTGTAGGTGGACACAATACCTTTATTTCATTTATTTTTATTTTTTTTAATGTGATGCCGGGGATCGAACCCAGTGCCTGACACATGCTAGGCAAGAGTTCTACCACTGAGCCACAACCCCAGTCCCATGATAATTTTTTGATATCAGTACATCCCATGTAATAATATCTGGGACAAAAAAATGTGAATTCTTTATTTGAAATTCAAATTTAACTAGGCATTTTATAATCTGGTAACTCTATTAGCTTACCACCACAAAAGAAGACTACACTTGAATCTACAGATCAGAACTAAATTTGAGCTAATTTTTCTGTTCAGTGCCACTTTAGACCATGATTGCTTAGACTGAGAGGGACAGATCTGATACAGAGGAAAGGTCCCAGTTATAATCTTGTTCTTGCCTAAAGAAGAAGGACACTGCATGTCCTGGTTGTGCTTTTACCTTTGTTACATTCCCTTGAGTTACCAGAACACGAAACCATAAGACTTAGCAATTTGTAGTAGCCTGTGTGAAACAGGAACAAAGTTACCTCTATTGCAATTCTAACAAGACTCCACTTACAGTGTAGCCTCCATTATTAAAACAGGGAAAAAGGAGATCACCAATGTAGCCCTTAGGCTTAGAAATGGGAAAATCTGGGTGGTCTTATTTGTTGTGTGGATTCTGGGGTTTGATGTATCTATTAAAATGCATTTGAGGGTTTCACTCCTTACCAAAGGGTAAATCTCAGAAAGGCACTGAATATTGCCCTGATCTGAACAAATTATTTTTTAAAGTCAACAATAAAATTGTAACTATTTAGGGCTACTACAGAACACACACACACACACACACACACACACACACACATATATATATTTTTTTTTTTTTTCATAAATAGGTACCCGTAAAGGGCACAGAACATCAGTAAAATTTGAATTTCAGATAAATGATAACACCTCCGATTAAATATTCGTTTAAATTAAAAAATTAATTTATAGCAAAAAATATCAAGGTGACTCAAGATTAAAGATTCTCATGTATAATTCATTTCCAAATGTGTGGGATACCAGAAGATAAGGAAATTGTTTGATCAACTATAGTTCTTGAGTATGCTGTGGGTTTTTAGTATATGCAAATTCTATTATTTCCCATTAGGCAACAGGAAATCAAAAACTGATTCCAAATAAGAACTTGAAGCTTAATCTCTTTATTATACACATTAGACTCCCCATATTTATCTGGAAATCATAAAGCACAAGAACTTCACCTGCATTGCTTTTTATGTTTCTGCAGCCTGCCAGTGCTGACTTACAGTGAGTGCTCAGTAATAATCCCAATAGGGTTTGTTGTTTGGAAAAGGGGTCACATTATGATCTATAGTAGTATAGTGTGTCAACTGTCTTTTATTTTGGGTTTCATCATATCAGATTTGAAGGGGAAAATTTTTTTTTTAATCTCTATAATTTGAATCTGAGAAACTAAAGTCAATCTCTAGCTTGACTTTAGCCTTTAGCTCCAAGACCTCCAAAATTGTATACTGGTTTTCTCTGTACCCAGAAAGGATTCCAGTGCATCTGCAGGAGGAAAGCCACAGATATTCCTGAACCCATTCAAGGTTTTAAGGAGACTTACCCACAGAGGAGAAGACTGTGGGCTGTGTTTGTGGATGAGTGGTAGAACACTTGCCTAGCATGTGTGAGGCACTGGGTTTGATTCTCAGCACCGCATATAAATTAACAAAATAAAGATTCAAATAAAATAACACCAACTTTGTTTTTTAAAAAAACTCTACTTCCCCACATCTTGTTTCTAACACCATTCTATCAAAAATATAAACACATTCTTTTTTATATTCTATAATATTCTAACTCTAAGAAGAATGAGATACAAATTAGCAATGGAGTGATGATAAAGCCAGGATCACAGCAGTGACCCCTGGATATATTTGTTGGCATACTACAGAGAAAGACCAGAGAAAGATAACACTGATGTTTTCATAAGAGACGAGGCCAAGAAGGGAGAGAGTGCCATGCACTCCACTTTAACTATCTCAGCAACTATAATGTAAGCATTAGTATGCTCATTTTATAAATACGGAAATTGACTTCCCCAAGGGTCAAATGACTATGAAGCAATGACACTAAGACTTGAACCCAGATCCAATAAATCCCAAAGGTTGAACTTTTACTACAGTGTCATGATTCTCCCAGGGTCATCCCCCTCCTCCAGCTTCACCCTGAGCAGATGGCTACAGCAGGGCATCGCTGCTAGTGACTAGTCATTCAGTACACATACCTGACTAAGACCAGGCCAGGTGGGTCTTGTCGTGTATAAAAGGACAGCAGAAAATGTCGTTCTTTTATTTGACAAGAAATGCCAAAGTTAGGACAAATCAATTCTCACTAAAAATTGCAAGGGAGAACCTAAAATCAGATTACTACAAAAATAATAAGATTCATCATTATTTCTTTTGTTGTTGTTTTTGAATTTCCATTCTCTGCGTTTTTCTTACTAGGTTGCTGAACCATCAAGGTTAATGTCTCAGTCAGGCTCCAACTTCCCAAATGACCTTTATCCCAATTACCCCTCCATGCAACACCTGCTTCAGAAAAATTAACCTTCAAAATGCTCCTGCAATGGGACTTTCTCTATAGATCTTTATCCTCTGAATAACAAATGCCTCCCACCCATTCTTCACTCATGTCTAGAGTTAAATAAGTTGATTATGAAGTTCATTTGAGAGAACACACAAACCAAAATAGCCAGAAAAACACAAAGCAATGTTAAGTGGCTAGTTCCACTGAATAACAAGCACCATAAAGCCTCAAATATCAAAACAGTGTAGTTGTGGTGCACAAACAAACAGGATAATTAAACAATATTAAAAATTCTTAAGTAGACTTAATTGCACATGTAAATTTATAAAATGGAGGTAGCATTTCAAATCTGTGAGGGAAAAAATGGACCTCTTAATAATGTAGTATTGAGATAACTGGACAGTTATATGTAAAAAATAAAAGTGAATGTATTCTTCTTACCATACACCAGAATAATTTCTAAATACATAAAGAGATTTTATAATATAAAAAAAATGAAACTATACAAACACCACAGGAAAACATGAATGTAGTCCTCCATAATTTGGGTAGTGTGGTAAACTATATATATTTACCAAATCATATATATTTGAACAAGATTTCCCATGACAAACAATACCATCAGAAAATAAAGATACAAATAACAACATAGGGGAAAATTAGCAGCTTATCAATAAAGGGTTAATAAAACTCGTTTTAAGCATATGTTTAAGCATGCAATGTGTGATTTTAAATTATAATCACGTGGGCTGGGGCAGTAGCTCAGTGGCAGAGTGCTTGCCTAGCATGCGTGAGGCACTGGGTTCGATCTTCAGCACCACATAAAAGTCAACAAAGGCATTCTGTCCATACATAACTACAAAAAATAAAAATAAAAATAAATTATATACATGTGCATGTGAGTATAAATAGAGGGAGAGAAGTCCAACAACTTGATAGATGAATGGGCTACCAAAAGAAAAGCAAATTGCCCTGGTTATATGAAAAAGTATTCAAACTCACTCATACTAAGAGAAGTGAAAGTTAAAAGTAAATGAGAGAAGAACTTCCTGTTTCTGACCATAAGATGTAAACACTATAAATAACTAGAAAAGTGAATAAAATATATGAATCAACTGTTTTCAGATACTATCACACTAGCAGCATGTGACTATGATCTTGGAGAGATGGGAAGCAGTGAGATTACCACTGTCACCCATGTTTTGCTTGGAGGCACCTAGGGGACTGAATTACAGAGGAGACCCAAGTGCAGCAGACTGGTTTCACCAGGTTAAAAAGACAAAGACCAGAGGTCAGAGAAGTCAGAGAGGTAAGGTGGCAAAAATTGGTGGTGCACTAGCCTTAAGAGGCAAGAGCTGTGTAGAAAAGGTTTCAAAAATTTCCCAGGGGTTCCCTTGAGTTTTTACTAAGTACACATGAGGAGGGTAGAAAAGGCAAAACCAAGCAAAGAACTAACAGGGAGTTGTAAGGATACTTTCAAAGCTTCTAGAGGGCCAAGAGATTGAAATCTGACCATAGAATTTGAAACCGAATTAGGCTCTTAGGCAATTCAGTAAAAACCCCAAGGGTCACACTTTTTAATTTTTTTTTTTTTTAGTTGTAGTTGAACACAATACCTTTATTTTTCACTTATTTATTTTTATGATGTGCTGAGGATCGAACCCAGGGCCTTGCAAGTGCTAGGCAAGCACTCTACCACTGAGCCACAACCCCAGCCCATGGGTCACACTTTTTAGATCACACACTAGCCCTAAGATTAAGAGTATCTCTAGAACTACCCTACACAACCTTAAAAATAAACCTCAAAAAAATAAAAATATCAAACTGATCCTTTTTCACTTTACTTCATGCCAAATCAAAATTTAAAACTCCTTAGAGGTAGGCAACAAAATCCAGACACTTAATAAAGCAATATGCAAAATGTTGAACATTCTGTCAAATTTTGCAAGAGATATAAAGAATCCAGAAAAAAAATAGCCACTAGAGACAGACCACTAATGACAGAGATGATGAAATTATCAGAGAATAATTTTAAAGCAGGTCTTATAAAAATGTTCAAAAAAGATCTTTAAAACTATGAAAATGATGAGGAAGAATAGCAAAGCTATTTTTCAAAGGGACTAGGAAAACTTCTAGAACTTCATACCTGTAATACCTGAAGTAAAAAAGTCAATTCACTGAATGAAATTAAAAGGGAAATTAGTGAAATCAAAGACACAGAAATAGAAGCTATGAAGGTATGAAAAGAAAACTGAGGAAAAAATTAACAGGATGTTGACACGTGGGACAATAAATATCAAAGAATCCAATCTACATGTATTTTGATTCTCAGGAAGAAAAAAGAAAAAACAAAAAACAGTATTGGAAAAACAACATATCTAACATTTTTTTTCAAACTTGAGAAAATGATAAACCCAAAGATATTAGTTTAATAAACCCCAACAAAATTAAGAATGTGTGTGCATAACATACACACACCTTACAATTCATATCAACATGGGCCCTAACTGTCACACCATACACAAAAATAAGTGTAAAATCCAAGACTCAACAACTTCCAAAAGGAATCCATAGAAAAGTCTTTGTGAACTTAGGGTAGGAAAGGATTTTTAAATAAGACACAAAAAAACATGAACTTGGAAAAAATAAACTGAGTTTTATCAAAACATAATTTTTGCTATTCTGAAGACACTTTTTATAATATGAAAAGGCAAGCCATAGCCTTTCCATGTATTCAAAATACAGACAAAAACTTATGTCCATAATATCGACTTTAAAAAATAATCTCTTAGAAGTCAACTGAACCTGAACAAAACATTTAAATAGATACTTCACAGAAGACATATCATTACCCAATAAGCCCATTAAAGATGCCCAGTATCACTGTCATCAGAAAATGCAAAATAAAAACACAGTGAGACTCCAAAACTTATGCACTAGAATAGCTAAATTTTAAATGGCTGCCAAAATCATGTGATAGTATGGTGCAGCAATTGCAAAGTTCATATATTGTCCTAGGAATGTCATATGGTGCCACAACTTTGGAAAATATTTTGTAGTTTAACTGATACATGAAACAAAATGGGTGGATCTCAAAACAATAATGTTAATTGAGAGAATTCAGATAAAAAAGAGTTCATAAAGTATGATTCCATTTATATGAAATTCTACAAGAGGAGAATTAATCTATAATGATAGAAAGCAAATTAGTGGCTACCTGGAGTCAGAAGTGATGGGTAAGGACTGACTGCAAAGAGTCATGAAGGACTTTTTGGCATAATTGGAAGGCTGTGTTGATTTGGGTGATAGTCACAGAGTTATACACATTTTTGCAAATCTAAATACTATACACTTAAAATTTATATTTATATATCAATTCAGTCAATTTTAAAAACTAAAATGAGATACTATTTCTTACCTATTAAATTAGTAAAAATCAAAAAGTTAGAAAAAGTACTTTGTTGGTGAGACTTTGGGAGACAGGCAAATACTCTCACATAATACTAGTAGCAATGCAGTATGGCACTATTCATAGGGAATTTGCTAGCTAAATGACATATGCGTTTACCCTGTAACACATTTATCTTACTTCTAGGAACATAAGTCAAAGGTATGTATGCAAAAATATGGGGAAAATATGCATGCAGGTGCTGGGGGTGTAGCTTAGCACTTGCCTCGTGTGTGTAAGGTCCTGGGTTTGATTCTCATTGTTGAAATAAAAGCAAAGCTGGGCTCAGTGACACACAACTGTAGTCCCAAATTTCTTGGGAATCTGAGGCAGGAGAACTGCTTAAGCCCAGGAGTTCAAGGACAGATTTTTTTTTTTTTTGCCTCCAAAAAATTACACACACCCACACATGTACACACACACAATTTTTCATTGAAGCACTGTATGTTCTGCAATGGGGTGCAGAAGAATGAGAAAATACCTAGACACCTAAGGAAATATGGTATTCAAGATGGGAACACAAACTAGAGTTCTCTAAATGTGCCTGAATTTAACTTACATACACAAATACATTCGTGTGCCTAGAAAGAATGATCAATCTCAGTAGCAATGAGAATCTGAACTGTGATCACTTTATAACATTTTCCAGAGCTTTTAAGAGCTTTTAAGAGATATAGCTGATTCCAGTTCTAGGCAAATAGGTGTGTAAAACAGATCATAATAAAAGCTACCAAATAGTGCCCCAATGAAAAGCACTCAAAAGTCAAACTGAAGAAGCTCCCACTGGCCAAAGAGAGGACGATTTGGGCATCAACAAATATGATAAATACAAGGATCCAAATAACGTTTTTTAAAATCCATGCATTCATAATACTATTATGAAAAAATACACTCATAATCACCTTTGAAGGGTGTCAAGGAACAAATTCATTTGAAAACTGGTGAATAAATGGAAAGAAGACACCATCGGTAAATTCAGATTGCAGAAGAGTCTACAGGACACACATCTGTTTTTTATCAATGACTAAATGCCAAGGGGGTGGGGGAAACAAATCTATCCAATAGTAGCATGTGGACCCTAATCTGGATCTTTATTTGAGCAAACATAATTTTAAAAAGACATTTATGAGACAACCTAGGAATCTTTTGACAGTTGACTGGTTATAAGAGGAGTAAAGTGTTTTGCTAAGTGTTATAATGATATTTAAAGTTTCTTATCACTTAGAAATACATATTATATTTGAAGTTGATGTTTGTCATCCAGCATCTGATTCAAAACAATGAAGCACAGGGAAATGGGTGTTCAGATGAAATAGGACTGTCCACAGGTCGTGTTGGCTAAAGCAGGTAATGGGTACAGGGAGCTCAATATATATTTCCTCTATGTTTTTGTATGTTTAAATTTCTTCATAATAAAAAGTTTTTTAAATGATTTACTATATGTAAATAGTTGGAGGGATAAGAGAAGTCTGGATCCGGACACATGAGCTAAAAATTGATGTCAAGTACACAAGACATCAGACAAGTTTATGAAAGCAACACCTCAACGTAAAGAATTACATCTTGGGTTGTAGCTCAGTGATAGAGTGCTTACCTCACATGTGGAAGACACTGGGTTCGATCCTCAGCACCACATAAAAATAAAATAAAAGTATTGTGTCCATCTATAGCTAAAAAAGAATTACATCTAAAATTCAATCAATCAAAAAGAAAAGCTCTACTGAGATTAGCAATAATATTTAGTAAGTTATATTTAGTAAGAAATAAATAAGTAAATAGGAAAATATTTGAAGACCAGAAGTTCCCCAGAGTAGGAAGAAGAAAACAGCACATGAATCCAACTAGAGCAGAGGGCAGAAACAGGTACCTTTTATGGAAGGAATAGTTAACAATGAACAACAGAAGGAGGGTGAGAGTCTGAAACCAGGAAAAAGATAGGAAGAAAGACAAGGGAACACATTGTAGAGATGGTTCATAAGAATAATTAATAGTATTTGATATTGAGATGCAGAAGGAAAGGGAACCAAAGATGATTCAATTCAATTCAACAAATATATATTGAGCATCTGAGTACCTGACATGATCTCAAAGACCCAGAACTCTAATTGTGTAGATAATAACTAAAATAATTTGTTACAATATATACATGTGCTTTATAACAAATTAGCATAAAAATTTGTAAGGAAACATCAACAAGCAGGGGACTACATGGTGATATAACTGAGTTGGGAGAAATGCTGTAAGAACAGCAGTTTAGAAAGGACATGCAGAATTTGAAGTATTTTGGGGACATATAATTGAACAGGCTCAATGGGAAGTTAACATGGAGATATAGTGCTCCTATCAGCATACAGGCAACAACCCTCCAAAATAGATAAAGGAGTTAAGTTTGTTGGAAGATAGTTTAAAAAAAACCATCTTTACAATGGTCCTATAAATATATTTTATTTTATTTGCATTTCCATAGTTTAAATTCCTATTTAATTTTTTTTCCAAGTTTTAAGTATATTCAAATTTAATGCTACTGTAAAGATCTTCTGAAATCATCTGAACTGCATATCAAATCTCCTGCTGTACCTTTTAAGTGTATCATTTAAGATAGATTTAAACAACTTATTTGTAAATACTTGTCTCACTATTCTTATCATATAGATATAACATAATGATAATGGCTACCTTCAATAAGAACAAACACTATTTCAAAGATGGAACTGTAACAAATCTTTGTTTTAAGTGTCATATAATGAGAAGAGATAGATGCAGCTCTGCTGATATTACTGAATGAAAGTAACTTTTTCAAATGAAAACAAATCACACTTCTTTTCTGAAATTTTGTACTCAATTTATGAATGCCCTATCTTAGAATTTACATTTTTCTTGGAAATGTTGGGAAATTGAGAAATGCTAAGGACCGTTTACCAATTGGTCCAAGTATATTTATTAGAGCAATGAGTTGTACAGATTTATAACATTTGCTATGTATGGTTAAACTGTAAAATACAGTTTTCAACATCAATTGGCATCAAGCACTTAATAAGTAAAACATGCCATATGGCATTAGGTTCATACAATAGAAACAGGGACAACACAGTTATTTAATCATAATTTACAGTCATTTTCTCATTCTGAGAAAGAAATTCAATAATACCATATATAAAATTTAAAGGTGGCTAAGATGTATCACTGAATATTTGCATACTAACTACAATTTATTAGAAAACATACTTAAGAAATATCCTCATGGTGGACCATTTTCAATCTTCTACACATTCTATATAGCACACTAGAAAGGAAAGTTAACATTTTCTGGAATAACCTCACTAACTTGAAAAATGAACTAAAGTTGACTGATGATATGGATGGAAAGTTTTATTTAACTACCGCCTCACAAAGATATGAAATGGAAGACTGCCTTGAGATCCCCATCCCATGGAACGCACGTTTTTATTTTTATCTAAGCAATGTGCATGATACAGTACATGACTAAACATAATCCAATATGATTTGTGTTGCAGTGGTTCTCCAAAGAACAAATCTGTAAAATTACAACATGTGAAAGCTTAACACAGTGATATAAAATGGCAGTGGCATGGTTCATATCTTAAACTGACAGACTGATGGTGATTATTGCAAGGACAATGCCCTGCATATGTCAAACGATTTGCAAATAATTTATGTCACCTTCCCCTCCATTATTGTTTTTGCAGAGGACATAAACTGTGTCACCAATATTAAACTGTCTGCAAAAAGAGCCGAGCTCAGCTTTCTCCTCTCTCAGAACGCAGAGCCATCTGCACCCAGACAAACATGCATATGGCCATCATTTGTCCAACATCTTACACAGTGTGAAGGTTTTTTACTTGAAATGCCAACCTGTGTGGCAGATGATGTATGTGTTTCCTCAGTCCTGTGATTACCAGGCCCGCGCCGCTGTGCTGCGCTCTCACCTCATCAGTTCCACAAGCCGCACTCCAAGGTGTGTGAAGCATTTGCAGCAATATGGCTTCTGACACACAGGGAGGTGGAGGCAATCCGGTGCGAATATCTGACTCCAGATTTTGTTCCAATCAGGGTCAAAGTCTGACCCACAGAAATTAGTGTGGGTAGAGATTTAGGACTCAAAAACAGCAATTTGAAAACTGGAATGAATATATTTTGATAAAGGGGGAAAGCAAAGGATACCCTTGTTGTCCCTGGTTAACTGGTGTACCAAATGCCTTAGAAATGACCTGTTTTGTTCCTTTGGAAGAGAACATACTGTAAGTTGTATTTGTTATCACCAGTTGTAAACAGAAAAGGTTACACCTGCAACTAGCAGGTGTTATTCATTTTAGGGATTGGCTATTACTATAGCAATAGGGAATGGTCATCCCTGCAAAATGACATGACAAGACAGCCCTTCTACAGATCAAGTTTTAGGAAGCCTTCAATAGGATTTTCTTTATACACACAACACACATAGAGAAGAGTAGAATAAATATGATTTCTAAATCCCCAAGATAGCAATATTTTGCTTTCCAGAGCTCCCCAAAATCCAGACATTCGATTCAGGTGGAGCACAATATTTTTCTTTTATATTGTGAGCCTATTTCACTGCAGAGGGAAAGTGAATGATAGAGGAGGATAACTATGAAGCTTGGAGTGTCTCAAAAGGATCTGTTTAGACATCAAATAGCTTTTACAAAAACCACGGATTATTGATGAGTGAAGTGCAAATTCATCAGAAACATATGGATTCATTTTTCTATAAAATTTACACGAACACAAAAATATTCCTCCACCTTCCTTTTTCAGTGATAGAAGGGTAGGATCTTTATTTTCCTATAAAATTCACATGGAACAAAAATATCCCCTCACCTCCTTCATCAGGGATGGGAGGCTGTGAGGTTTAGTCCTCGTCCTTGACCTCAGATCATATTCAGACATAAACAAAAATGTTTCCAAACATGCACTTTGAACATTTGACCAAAAATATCTAACTTAATGAAAAAGTATAATTCCTTAAAATTAATTTATAGTACAAAAAGCTATGTGTCCTAAAACAAAAACATATCCTACTCAGGACCAATCATGCTTACGGGAACAACAAAAAAACAAAGCCATGAAAGCCATCTTGGTAGTGACACATCATGACTTCTAGAAATTGAATACTTTCAATTGAAAATAATGGGCAGTTAAGTTTCCATCAATATTTGCCACTTCTGATTACCTGAAACTCTTTCAATTAATGACAAGATGGGAGAAAATGGAACATACATATGTTAATAATAAAATTAGAGAATAACAAGCATGATGGATTTTATGAATTTACATTTGAGGAGTTTTTAAGATGTGGCTAGCAGCACCCCTGAGGATCTTATCCTGACAAGTTCAATTCATTTGTAGAATGTTGTAAAAACATTGGCAGAGTTTGCCCCTCCCCCATTTCCAGACTTTTTGTTTTTTTTTTAAAACCTGAAAATACTAAGGACATGATTATTAAAAATCTCACATAACAGAAAATTCTTTGGGAGATTTATTGTTAGATTGTGAAAAATAATCCTGTTTTAAAACTGCCTACTGCACACCTGGATTTGCATGTCCAGCTCAATATGTCCAAAACTGGCCTTCAAACTGTCAGCCTCTCATAAGTGTCCCTTTCTACCAGCTATATCTTCTGCCATCATGGCTCAAGATCTTGGACTCAACTTTTTCATTTAGCTGTTAGCCCTGTTTGCTTTTCTTTCCAAATTCTCAGATCTGCCCCTTTATTTCCTTTTTCTTGGTAACTTTCCTAATCCAGGTACTCATGACATGAATTTAATAAAATGCCCTTTCATTTTTGTCTCCTAGTTACAGATGCCATGCTACACATCCCTTCTGGATCAATCTTGCTCAACAGCCAATTCAATCACACAGCATTCTTTTCCCCCACTAAAAATAACAGTTTGGATTTATGGAGTGCTTCATAATCTACAAAGCACTTTCCCATTAATTTGTTTGATTTTTCACACCAAGTCTGTGGGGTGGGCAGAAGAGGTACTAACATTTCATTTTGTAAATGAGGAAGCTGGAACTCATAGAGGGAATAAACCACTTGTACACAGTGGCCAACTGGAACTAGGAGTCTAAGCTCAGAGTGATTACCATAACACCATTATGTGGATGATGACTGTGTGTTGCCCAAATGTCAAAATTACTTAAATGCTCTCAAAGCCCTTTGTAATATACTCCAAATTCATACTATAACTTCATCTTCTCCCGCCCACATCCCACACAGATGGTGGAGATAGGGTTTCCCTGGTAGAAAGGGATGGCTGAGGAATAAAACCCAAGAAAAATAAAATGGAAGAAACTACAGAACACAGAAAGTAGTTTCAAAAGCAGGGGAAGGACGGGCAAGCTGATCAGACAAATGGAGCTTCTTGCAAAATGGCGCGAGTGCTTGCTTTATTTATACCAGGAAACATCAAAGGCCTTCAACAGAATGTTCTCCAAAAAAGGTTGGGCTATACAGTTCCTAACGTTAGGCCCATCTCCGAAGCTACTATGAAGAACCTTAGAAACCTTCCTAGCAGAGCGGAGGGATAGGTCATGTGCATTGGACAATCTGTTGAGCCATGGAAGTTCCCAATGCTAGGCCTAACTCTCCCTGGCTACCATGCCAAAAGAAGGTCCTCCTGTATTTCCCGTATGACTTCCTGTACTCTCCCATAGCTACTTTACAGAAACCTTCTGACATAAACACATTGATTTAATTACTGTCCAGGAATGTTCTAGACACTGTTTATTGTGACATTCTGAGTCTTTCCCTATTCAAAGTCAACCTGCTTTTTTTTTTTTTTAAGAAGAGAAGAGAGAGAGGGAAAGAATTTTTTTGTAATATTTATTTTTTAGTTATTGGCAGACACAACATCTTTGTTTGTATGTGGTGCTGAGGATCGAACCCAGGCCACACGCGTGCCAGGCGAGCGAGCTACCGCTTGAGCCACATCCCCAGCCCTCAACCTGCTTTTTTAAATATACCTTTATTTTATTTATTTATTATATGTGGTGCTGAGGATCAAACCCAGGGCCTCACACATACTAGGTGAGCGCTCTCTCCCTGAGCCACAACCTCAACCCCAAAGTCAACCTACTTTTTAAAATGCAATTCAGTTTACTTTCTCCATGAATAAAGTACAGCCATTCATTCCATGAAATGTCAATAATTTCTCAGTTAAACTACATCTTTTAAATACTTAACTATGACTAAAGTCCCTTCTTAAACTGCTGCCTTTTGTAATCTCCTTTAACTTTTTACACTTTGTTCTTATCTACCCATATAGATTGTCACTTCTTGAAAGCACGGGTTGCATCTATTTTCCTATGTCCTTCAACATCAAACAAATACAATATAAGATGTCCAGTAAATATTTGTTTGCATTAGATTCTTTTTGACTTATTTTTATTAATGGATGGCTTATATAATTGGAATTTCCATTCTGGCCTTATAATAGGAGACCAAAACCAGATTTACCCTCTACTGAGTAATTTCAACCTAATTTGATATACTTTAAAATTTTTAGTTACTTTAAATACTATATATATTAATCAATCTCAAAGAAGGATGCTGAGAGCCATTACCAAGTAGGTATGACGCATCGTAATCCTTGGCACTTGGCATTCGGCAGAAGGAGCTTAGAGTAACTTTTTTTCTTGAACTATTTCAGAGGTCATCTTTCATTTGACACATTATTTTCTGATTAGGTGCACAGAGATGGTGTTCATCAAATTCTATCAGAACAGAACACCACTTCAAGCAGAAATATGTCATTAACAATAATAATTATTAAATAGATTGTAAAGCTTTGATAACATACCAGATGAAAAGGACATATACCTATACTTCAACTTATACCCATATATGTGTGTGTATATATATATATCACAAGATCACATGATGATGTCTACTATAGCATAATATAAAGCTCAGCAGTAATTTGCCATTAAGGATAATTTTATTTTCCTATTATTTAAAGATGCAAATGAAAAATTTTTTGCAAGACCTTCTGTACTTATTGAAATCGTCTTCTGAAAAACCAACCATACTAATCTTGGTTTATTTGTATTTATTCAATCCTTTGGCATACTTTCAAAATCCTATCAATTGTACACTTAGAATAATCCTTGTTATTTTTGTTGTTGTTATTGTTGTTTTTTAGTTAGAACTTTTTAAATTTTGTTAATGTATGACAGTGGAATGCATTACAATTCATATTACACATATAGAGCACAATTTTTCATATCTCAGGTTGTACACAAAGTAGAGTCAAATCATTCATGTCTTCATACATGTACTTAGGGTAATGATGTCCGTCTCATTCCATGGTCTTTCCTACCCCCATACCCTTCCTTTCCCTCCCTCCCCTTTGCCCTATCTAGAGTTAAGAATAATGCTTGTTTTAACTAGCATTCTCTTGTCTACTTTT
Organism: Urocitellus parryii; assembly: GCF_045843805.1. Taxonomy (NCBI): domain Eukaryota; kingdom Metazoa; phylum Chordata; class Mammalia; order Rodentia; family Sciuridae; genus Urocitellus; species Urocitellus parryii. The sequence goes on along the minus strand of NC_135531.1, from coordinate 228,664,191 downwards.
CAAACAGATGGATTCATGATAACTTCTTTACATTCTTGTCTACTAGTTCTATCACATGCATCATTTCTGGGTCTACCAATTGATTTCTCCAAATTTATTTTTCTCCTCATGATTCTTTGCACACCTGGCCATTTTTTTCTTTGATGCCAGACTTTGAGAATTTTATACTATTGGATGCCAGAGATTTTTGTGTTCTTTAATTTAGGGTTTGTTCTAGAATGTAGTTAAATTGCCCGGAATTAATCTGTTTGAGGCTTAAGCTGGTATGTGGGTCCAGACAGCCACTATTTTAGTTCTAATTTGACCCTGATACTGAGGAATATCCTTCTAAAAACTCCATTTGATGCCATGTGTATTGACTAGGTGGTTTCCACTCTGACTAGTGAACAAACTATTTCCAGCCCTTGGTGAGCTCTAAAGATTGTTCTGCTAGCTTTTCCAACAATTCTTTCCTTAGTTCCTAGTAGCTTTTCCCTATGCATGTGGTGATCAATAATCAGCTGAAGACAAAAGTCTTCAACAGATTCCAGAATTCTTTCTATGCAGGTGTTTTCTCTCCAGGACTCTGGCTTTGGGAATTCGCAAATCAGGAAGACTGCTGAATTATCTCTTCCCTGGGCTGTAGCCTGGAAATGCTAAGCAAAAGCCCAGGTAGTTGGAAGGATCCATCTTGTTTCCCTTCACACAGGGATCACTGTTCTGAACTGTTGTTCCATGTGTGAAATCATTGTTTCATATATATTGTCTGGTTTCTTTAGTTTAAAGCAAGTGGATCAATCCAGTCCTTATTACTCCTATCATGACTGGAAATGAAAGTTCTTAGATAACATTATGAAAGACAAAACTTCTCTAGAAGTCAGAGTGAAAGTGAGCTTTTCTTTATTTGTTGTCGTCAAAGAATAAAAAGCAAACGAACAAACAAAAATAGACCCTTTCAAAAATAAGCCCTTCAGGGGCTGGTGCTGTGGCTCAGTGGTAGAGCACTTCCCTCTCATGTGTGAGACACTGGGTTTGATCCTCAGCACCACATAAAAATAAAGATATTTAAAAATACATATTATTTTTTTAAAAGCCCTTTAGCTATTATATTCAGTTCAAAGTAGAAAAAGTAAGATACACTAGCACTTTAGAGTAAAATATTACACACACACACACACAGGGGATTAAACTTTTGAAAGTAATTTACCTATCCTACTTCAAAAATCACTTAAGGGTCACAAAAATCATTTTCTGTTGTAATACTAAAATACTTGATTTCTCCATTTCTGTTCCTTGATAGCAACAGCAAAAAGTCTCCAAAATTATGTGACTAGCATAAATCTATGCAGAGAATCAGAAAGGGAAAGGACTGAAATAAACAGAAAAATTGGTCTGAACAAGCTGTACTATTTTTTTCTTCCTTACATGCCCCACTTTGTATTGGTAAGACCAGATAATGAGTAGCACTTTTTCTTTGTAACAATTCATTAATCAGAGAAATGATCCTTGCTAGTGTTTAGATGTTTTACTTAATTTGGTACCTCTGGCCTGCTGCCCCACTCGTGCCAAAATTATTATTTCTCACCCAGCAGGTGATAAATAACAACTTCAGTCGTGATTAATACCATGAATCCTTCAACCTGACTAATGCAAAAAAACTTGAGACCTACAGAACAAGTGGGTGATAATTGTTGTGAGAACTGTTGAAGCTCTGCTCAGCTTGAGAGGGAAGAAATCCACAGGAAATGAGGCGTTAGCCAGCAGTCCAGCTGATCCTCCGAGGCTTCATTAAGCCCATCTCAGCGACATTCGCCATTTGAATACTAGTGCTAGGGTTTCTCACTCCCAACACTAAGTTTTAAGTATCTTCAGAGAAAAGAAACCACTAACTCACTTTTGCATACATTTAAATATTTATTAAATGGATGAATGAACAACTGAATAATAAATGAGAAAACAGAATTTTTGCCTAAGTACTAGACATTGTAATATGGGTCATTTGAGAGCTATATACAAGTTGTATCATCATTTCTCTAATAACACAATGGCACACAAATGTAGTTTTGCTAAAACTAAGCAAAATTAACATTTTCTGCTGGCAAAAAGAAAACTGTCAGCAATGGCCAGTAACTAACTTGATTATTATCATTTAGCACTAGATACAAAAGCAGAGTACCAGTGGTCCTCAATTAGGCAGATGGTAAAGGGACTGGGTATTGTTTTAAAAAGAATTGCAGGATATTCCCCACCTCCTAACTGAAGAATGCTTTACATGGTACACAACACATTTTAAGTCAGAAGTCAATGGATTCATGTGGTCAACCAGTTGACTATGCCCTACAGTTTGTTTGGCAGGCAAGTTTTTTTTAATTTTTATTTTAATGCCTTTAAATAGAGAGATACAATCTTCAGTAGGATAGAGCCCCCACTAATTCCTTTGATACTTTGTCTCACTCTATTCATTGCATGCCTGGATTCTGCACTATTTGTGATTTGGGGCTAAATGTCATACTAAACAATAACAAAGAAGAAAAAAGTATGAGAATAACTTGTATAGAGGCATGTTTCTATATCCAGACATTTTCATAAATCACAAATGAAGCACCAATTTCTTCAGTTAAAAAATATTTACTTGTACCTTTATCTAAAGCAATGCCTGACATGGTGTCAAGATCACTTGAAAATTAAACAGAGATAGAAGCAATATGGAAACACAGAAGGGGGAGATGTAACCCAGCCTGAATTTCAGAACAACTCTTAAGAATTCTCTTAACCAAAATCCAAAGTGGGGGAGGGGGAGAATAAAACAGAACCATCTTTCCTCATTAACCAAATATCTCATAATTCTTAATAAAAAGTGAATAACCTTAAATCAAAATTCTAGGATACTGATTTATCACTGATTTGCTCCTTAAATTAGGAGGAAATGGAGATTCTGAATAAATTCACAACCAAAAAATAAATAGAATTGGCAGTCAAAAACCTACTCCTCTCCCAAGCCACTGACTTTTGAAGGATAAGCCCTACCTTATATGTTTCAGAGACTAACAAAGAGGAGGTGTCACACAATTTATTTCTTTAAATTGACTTTATTAGGGTACAAGTCACACATAATAGAGTGTGGTTTGATGAGTTTGACAAATGTATACATTTAAAAAACAACATCAAAATCAAAATACAGAATGTTTTCATTATCCCAAAAAGTGCCCCTTTTTATTCAATCAAAAAAAAAAAAAAAAAAAAAAAAAAAACCTGACCCCAGGCAACTATTGATTTGCTGTCACTATAGATTAACTTTGCCTGTTCTAAAATTTCACATACATGTAGAGTATATACTTTCATGTTTGGCCTCTTACCCTTACCATATGTAATGGTTTTGAGATTCACACAGCTTACTGCAAATAATAGTTCATTCTTTTTCCTCCTTCTTCTATTGTTTAAATTTACCATCACTTATCTATTCACTCATAGATTGACTTTTGAATTTGTTTTTTCAAATTTTGGGCTCTTATGAATTACACTGCTACCAACATTCAGGTATAAATCTGTGCAGACAAATGATTTCATTCCTTTAAGGCAAATACTTAAGAGTGGAATCTATTATGTAGTAAATGTGTACTTAAGAAACTGTCAGTTTTCCAATGTGCTTGCACCAATTTATGCTTCCACTAGCAGTATATGTGAACTTCAATTGTTCCATGTCCTTGTCAACACTTGATATTGCCAAACTTTTCAATTTTAGCCATTTTACCAAATGTGTGCTGGCATCTCATTGTGGTTCTATATTTCCCTGATAAATAATGACATTAATTTTCAAGTACTTATTGGCTATTCATATATTTTCTTTTGTATAATGTCTTATAAGACTTTTGCTTACTTTTTAAACCTGGTTTGTCTTTTTATTAAGTTCTAAGACTTCTTTGTTGTTCTGTAGAAAGACCAATATCAGATACACTACTGCAAAAATTTTATTCTTCTTTGTGGTCTCTTCATTTTATAGCATGTCTTTGGAAGAGCAGAAGTTTTTTAAGTTCAATTTTTCAATATTTTTTCATAAATGTTTTCTGTGTTCTAGCTAGAAAATCTTTGCCAACTCTAAGATCACAAAGTTTTAATCTTTACAATTATATCTATAATATATTTTTAGTAAATTATTTTGTGTATGTTTGAGAAAAAGGTTGGAGTTTTTATTTTCTATAGTGCTAACAAGTTGTTCCAGAAACATCTTTATTTATTTCCCTCCTCTACAACTGCTCCTTGAATTACATAGGTTACACTGATTCTCTCTAATGTGTGTTTTCTATGTTATTTGGGGTTTCTCTATTGCTTGTACACTTGCCATGTTTTTTATTTCCATTTTTTTACTACTTCCTTCATAGTACTTCAGAATTGTCCCTTTTCTAGATTCTAAAAATAGAAACTGAGATCTTGATGGTAGGCTTCTTGTTATTTTCTAATATGAACATGGAAAGCTATACTTTTCCCTCCAGGTACTCCCCTTTGGTTGAATTCCACAAACTTGAATATATATATTTTCATTATTACTAATTTGAAATCCTTTGTCATCTCATCTTTGATCTTGGGCTATTTTTAAAGTGTGCTATTTAATTCTTGAATATTTAGGGATTTTCCATAACCTAAATCCACTTAGTAACTATTTGTATTTGTATGTTTGTTTACTTATATATGTAGTGATTTGCCAGTTAATCCCAATACTATTTTATGAATTCATTGGTTAGAAATTACATATTTGTCATGCTAAATTCCAAGTTGAAATTTTGTTCAGAAATGTTGCTGTAAGTTCAGATATTATGAAAAATTTTTAGTACTTCTTAGCTGGAGATGCACAACTATAATCCCAGTAACTCAAGAGGCTGAGGCTGGAGGAATGTAAATTTGAGGCCAGCAATTTAGCAAGACCGTAACTAAATTGCTAAGTTGGGAGACCTTAAGCAACTTAAAAGATCAGGCATGTAGCTCAGGATAAAGTGCCTCTGGGTTTAATTCCCAGCATCTCCCCAAAGTGACAGTATTTTTTGTTATATGAACTATCATTTCAAATCATTATAATGCAGTACAGTATAATTAGTAGTGAAATTACATCAAGAATTTTAAAAATTTCTCAGTGAATCAAAAGCTATTCTAGAGAATGAAACTGAGGCATGTGCCAGTAAAAGGATAGAACTGGAGACTATCATGCTTGGTGAAATAAGCCAATTCTAAAAAAACCAAAGGCCAAATATTCTCTTTGATATGTAGAGACTAACACACAGTAAGGAAGGAGGAGAGAAGAATGGAAATTTATTGGATTATACAAGGGGGAATGAAGGGAAGGGAGCAGGTACAGGCATAGGAAAGACAGTAGAATGAATCAGTCATAACTTTACTATGTTCATATATGAATATACGACTAAATCATATTCAACCACAAGAATGGGATCCTAATTAGAATATGTTACATTCCATGTATTGTATAATATGTCAAAATACACTCTGCTATCATGTATGTCTAAAAAGAACAAATAAATGAAAAGCTATTCTAGGATATTATAATGCTTTGGGGGGTGGTTCTTACTAAAATAAATTGTGATTAGAATGACAAGTTTTAGTTCCAGTTTATTGATAAATCTTGTTAAAGGGCTAGATTTCATGTTCCACCATAATCATTAATATTTCTTTATAAAATTCTAAGACATTGTTGATTTAATTACATCTTATTTAAGTACTGAAAATATGTAGGGCTCATTTTATCTTCACCTACTTTCTGATTAAGATGAACTGGAAGAAGAATATTGATTCGAATTTGAAAAACAATGTTTCTCTTTCCAGAATCCTGTTCCCCTCATTAGTGAGGGATAGCCAAAGACAAGACCTTAAAATACAAAGAAGGGAATAAACCCACAAACCCTTTGCATTTACTAAATATTTTGAAAACTTTACTAACCATGTCAGACTACTAAAATATTAACTTAGATGGTGGATTAATTTAATCTGACTATTGAGATCAATGTCCCAAACTTTATGTGTTAGATAGTACTTGGGTACTTTTCTGTTTTTCACTCCCAATTATTTAATATCTGAAGTTTCAATGATCATTGAGTTGAAATGTACATGTTTTTGAGGAAAGAGAATACTTAAGTCTCTGTTCCCCCAAAAATGCATTTTATTAATGTTAAACATGTACTTATTTTATTTTGGTTTAGTCATATATTCAAATAAGTACCATTCCTGGTAGGCACAATGTTGTTTCTGGAGGATTGGTTCCTTTTTTACTGTCTAGGGTTTAAAATTAAATTTAACATAAGTAGTTTAAAATAGTAATATGTAAAAAATAATATATATATAACTCAGGCTAATTACAATATTAGTAGAAAAACTACTAATATTGTAATGATCTTTTTCTTTAAATCAGAAATGTTGGCTTACCAAGTTTAGTGCAGTACACTTTCATAAGTGTAAGATTTGACCCTGTAAAACCAAAGATAATTAAAAATACTAAAGGATATTAAAATCCAAGGGGAGAAGGGACACAAACACTTGTTTATGTGAAACAGATACTACAGGACAATGATAAGAAGAACAAAGCTAAAATTTTTAACTAAATACTAGAGGCTGACTGTGGGCTAACAAGAGACTATAAAAACTCTGGAGGCCCCAGACACAGAGAGAATCTATATTCATTCATAGGTTCTTCCAGGAACCTCACAAGAAGTTCACTCAAAAAAAGAAAAAAAATTAGAGACACAGTATGAAACCTGGGAAAGTATCCCTTGTGGTCCCTTGGATAAAAGAACATTAATAGCTGCAGTTTTTCTCCTGTATCTTTCACATGGAATAAAAGGTGCCAAGGAAAATCAATGGGATAGCCATATGCAAGAAAAATACCTGAACTCTTACAACATACCATACATTGAAATTAACTCAAAATGAATCACAGATCTAAACAGAAGAGCCAAAATAATAAATCTTCTAGTATAACACATTTAAGAAAATCTTTGTGACACTGGATTAGGCAAAGATTTCTTAGATATGACAACAAAAACATAATCCAAAAAAGAAAAATTATAAACTGGACTTCATCAAAATGGAAAAACCTCCGCTGCTCCCAAGACATCACTGAAAAAGATGTAAAATAAGAAAAAGAATAGGAATAAAGCAGTAGAGATACTCCTCAACTAACAATGGGTTACATCCTGATAAGCTCATTATAAACTGAAAACAGTATGAACTGAATATGTATTTATGCTCTACTATAGATTACAGTTTAACAACATAGCACAGCATAGAGTACTGGTTTACCCTTATGACCACATGGCTAACTGGGAACTGCTACCGCCTAGTACCATAAGATTATCATACTATGTATCAACAGCCCAGGAAAAGATCAAAATTCAAAATTTGAAGTATGGTTTCTACTGAATGCATATCACTTTCTCAAACCATTATAAAGTCAAAAAAATCCTAAGCTGAGCCTATAAGTTGGGGACTTCTGTCTGTATATATTATTAGAACATAAGCTATAATTTAAAATACATATTGTAAATCTAGGCCACTATTAAAAAAAAAGGTTTTTAAAGATATAAATAGCCAGGTGTGGTGGTGGTATGCACCAATACTACCGGTCACTCAAGAAGCTGGGGCAGGAAAAAGGGAGTTTAAGATCCACCTAAGCAATATAACAAGATCCTATCTCAAAAAAAAAAAGAAAAAAGAAAAGGTTTTAAATAGCAAATAATGGAGACAAACTGGACAAAATGGCTCATCAAAAACATTCAATCCAAAATAAAAAAGGATTAAAAGAAACAAGGAATAAGAGAAACAAATAAGAAACATCTGGCAAGATGATGTATTTTAATCCCTCTAGATCAATAATTACATTAAATGTCAACACCCTTTGGATATAAATTAAAAGACAGATTGTCAGACAACCTAAGACTCAATTATAGGCTGTTTATAAAAAATATCCTTTTTAAATTAAAGAATTTAAGTAGGCTAAAAGGAAATTAGCAAAAATATATAAATCTTGCAACTATTAATCTAAAGAAACCTAAAGGAGCTATATCAAACAAATAACTAAATTAAGTGGTATAGATATTAGTATCAGAAAAATGACTCTAGAACAAGAAATACTGTAAGGTACAAAGAAGGACAGTACATATCAATAAAGGGATCAATTTTTCAAGAATAATCTTAATGTGTATGCATCTAACACAAGATTTTCAAAATGCATGAAACAAATTGATAGAAATGACAGGAGAAAAAGAAGGCACACACTAATACTCCCAGTAATGAAGAGCAGGAGAAAGAAAATCAATAAAAATATACAAGACCTACACAACACTATCAACCAACTTAACCAACTTAACATTTATAATATATTCTACCTAACAATAGCAGAATGCACATTTCCTTTCAAATTGCACACGGAATATTCACCAAGAAATCACATTCTACACTATAATGAAAACCTTAACAAACTTAAAAGAAATGAAATTATAAAAACTTTATTTCCAGAACATAACAAAACTAAATTAGAAATCAATAACAGAACAATAAGTGGGAAATTCTTAAATATTTTCAAATTAAATACATTTAAAACTAATCCATGAATCAAAGAAGAAATTACGAGGCAAATTAGAAAATATTTTAATTGAATAAAGATAAAAGTACAATATATCAAGATTACCTACAAGTAGTTATTAGAGAGACAGTTACAATATTAAATGCCTATATTAGAAAAGAAAGTCTTAAATTAATCCACATTAATATACTACAAAACATAGTGCAAGTTAAACCCAAAGCAGGTAGAAGGAAAGAAAGAATGAAACAAACCAAGAAGAAACTGAGAACAAGAAAACTACAGAGAAAAATTAATGAAACTAGAAACTGGGTTTTTGGAGCTAGACTGACAAAATTTACAAACATGAAGAAAGAAAGAAGGGACATCACCACAGATGACAGACACATTAAAAGGATTGCCAAGAACAACTATATGCCTATAAATCTGACAACTTCCCTGAAAGGCAAAAGTCAAAGCTCACCCAAGAAGAAGTGATGACCTGAATAATCCTAAATCTATTAAAGAAATTAACATTTTAAGTTTAAAATCTTCCAACAAAGAAACCTCCAAGGCCAGATAGTTATACAGGTAAATTCTATCTAACATTTAAGAAAAAAATAATACTAAATCTGAATTCTTCCCAAATATAGAAGCAATACTTCCCAATTTCATTCAAGAAGGCAATATTAATCTGGAAAAATGCATTATAACAGAACTAGAAACCAAGATCTCTCATACCCTAGGACATAAAAGTCCTTAACAGTAGGAAATCAAATCTAAGAATAGAAAATAGGATAATACATCATGATTAAATGGGATTTATCCTAGGAAACCAAAGCTGATTCAGCATTTGAAAATCAACTAATTAACTTTTTACTTCAACAGACTAAATTTTTTTTAAAAATCTCAATAAATGAAGAAAAAGCCTTCATTAAAATATACCACCCATTCTTGACATTAAAAAACAAAGCAAAACTCTCAGCAAACCAGGAACAGAAGGAAATATCCTCAGCCTTATAAAGGGCATCTACCAAAACCTAACTTTGCACTTACATGGTGAAAGACTGAATATTTTCCCTCTAAGATCACTAAAAGAAGGATTTCCACTCTCATGAGTCTATTTAACCCAAGTAACAGTACAATAATGAAAAATAAAGATGAAATAATAAAAGTAATACAGATTGGAAAGGATGAAATAAATCTATTTCTATTCACAGAAAACAGGACTGTCCAAGTAAAAAATCCCAGAGAATTTATTCTAGTCGTATCACAAATTCAATAACTAACTGGGCACTGTGGCACCTGCCTATAATCCCAGAGGCTCAAGAGGCTGAGGCTGGAGAATTGCAAGTTCAAAGCCTCAGCAACTTATCGAGGTCCTAAGCAATTCAGTGAGACCTGTCTCTAAATAAAATATGTAAAAGGATAAAAGGGCTAGGGTGTAGATGAGTCGTTAAGCATACCTGGCTTCAATCGCTGGCACAATAAATAAATAAATAACTACCACACATTTTTTTTTTTTAAAAGACACAAATTTTATCCCAATTCTTAGGAATTTAAAAATAGATTAGGAAAATATATGTCTACTTATAATCAAACTTTTTCATATTTTCTTTTATTGAAGGGCTTAATAAAATTTATAAATTATTTTACATTTGTAGACATCAATGGATATAACGTACCACAAAACAGTTGAACAAGAAGCAATGGTCAATACTTTTTTGGTTTTTGTTTTTGCCATACTGGAGATCAAACACAGGTCTTCATGAATGCTAGGCAAGGGCTCTACCACTAAGCTATATACTCTAGATCCATAATACTTCAAAACAAGAAATTATATTAAGTTCAAAAGATTTTATTGTAAATTTGTAGAATGTAGTATTTGATATGCCTTCCTAAAATAGTCACATCATTAAATGACAACAATACATAAGAGTTAAAAAAAATACTTAGTATGTTCATCAAGAAAGCATTAACACAGTCAATATCTCAGATTGACATCCTTTATCATTTACATTTTTATTGGATTTAGCATACCTAATGAAATAATATATTATAGCTACTCATCTAATAAACAATTAGAAAGTAACAAAGTAATAAGCTGACTTCCAAAGGATTTCATAGAAAATAAAATTATTTTCAGCTTAATAATATATACCATCATGTAATCAAATGTGATACTGTATTAATTTCAAGTTTCTCATGTATAAAAGTATCATTCTGAAAAACTACTTATGATTTAAATTTTTATTTACATAGGATACATGCTACTTATTTTGAAATTTACAACATATATACAAGTACTTGGAGAGTAAAAAACATTTTAACTCTTGTCCCACAGTGGCTTTTCAATGATAATTTTTAGCTATTATGACTTGGCTTTATAGACTTAGATTTAAAAGATGAAGGATTTAAAGAATAAATGCAAGAAACTGAATCATCAAAATAGGACATAAAATTTGATTTTGACAGTGATTCCTCAACACTAGGAAAAAATAAGCCCTCTCCGAGAGTGATCCACATATATTAAATATAAATACCTTATCTTAGAATAAGTGGCCAATGTTTACCAATGTTTCTCATATTACAATAAGAATACAGCCAAGTGTAATCATTAAGATTAAAATATCACAACCCCTGGTGATGTGGTATCATTATGTAAAAAAACTCAAAAAGAAAAAAATTAAACTTGGCAAACTAAGTATAATATTTATCCAATTAAATAAATGTGATTGCAATAGTAAAAGAAATGTATTATATGCAAACCATCTAAACAAAGACCAGTTATAAAAATTGCAAAAACACAGGTAACAAGGGACTTTTTAATTTTAATATTACACATTACAAAATTATTCCAGAAAAGCTAGTGATAGCACTATAGTTCACAGAGTTTATGTGGGGTTTGGACGAGAAGAACCTAATATATCCTTTATATCGTATAAATCTATAATCTTAAGAGGAAAAAAAAAGGTAAAGGAAGCCAATTGATATCAGACTGCCTGGGTTTAAATTCCAACTCTACCATTTACAAACTATATCCTTGGGGCAAGGTATTATCCTGTCTGTGTCTCCACTTCCTTATTTGTAAACTGGGGATAACCATGATAGCATTTTTGTAAGGATTAAATCAGTCAAAAATCTCTGGTACATAAAGAAGAAAATATGAATGTACCACTATTTAGACATTTTTAACAAAATTTTTAAATCTTTATGGCATCACTGGTTTTATCAAAAACAAAATATTAGAAAATTTGAGGCAAGCACAACATATAATTTTTAATGTCTATATATAAATCCTCACCAATACTTCTGTGAAAACTATCCTTCCTTTTCCAAAAAAGAAATAAAAGAGCATTATTAAAATATTCTTGTCTCAAAAGAAATAAGGTCCTTCAACCCATTCTTTTATCAAATTAAGTCATAGCTGCTCTGATGAAATGTTCTTCAATTCAATTTAGATGTGAAGAACATTTTTCACATGACCAGTTTCATCATCATGTATCTAGTGAAGTAATCTCAAGAGTATGTAACACCAAATACTTGCTATAGAAAAGACACTGTTTATTCCATATATATAAAGCCCAGCGAACAACTTCAGAAAGATCAAAGGAAAGTAAATATAACAACTGTACAGTTGTTTAAGCTTTATTTTTATATGTTTATAAGGGAACAAAAACTTCAAGATATAGAGTACAATATGTCAAATGAAATAGTTCAGAACTAATGTGCACACACATAACAGTACAAAGAACATGTACAGGATACATTATATAATTTGTTTTGAGGTTTCAAAAAATTGGTTTTGGTTTAAAATTCTGATACCAATATCTATTATATCTAGCAAGTAACACATATTTCAAAAATCAGATCTTTAAAGAAATAATAACTAACATATCTCTATGACAACCTGCCTTTACCACGATCTTCAAAATAATGCTGTTCAATTCTTCTACAGAAAGCCAGGAGGTTGCTATAGTTTTTGACCTTCTCAGACAGTTCATCATTGGTCAACTGTGTGGTTAGAATGGTATATAGATGACCAAATACCAGTGCATCGAGTTCAGTAGGCCTAAAACAAAGGTAAAAATGAGAGTAATATGAGTGACACTACCATATATTATTTCTAAAAACATTTTATTCATCAATTTAAAAGAAAAATGTAGTGGTGGTGCATGCCTATAATCCCAGTGGCTGGAGAGGCTGAGATAGGAGGATCACAAGTTCAAAGCCAGCCTCAGCAATTTGGCAATGCCCTAAGCAACTAAGCTAGACCCTGTCTCAAAAGGGACTGGGGATGTGGCTCAGTTGTTAAGTACCCCTGGGTTCAATCCCTGATAACAAAAAAAAAAAAAGAAGAAGAAATGTAAAGAATCCTATGAATTGATAGAATTTATTTCATTTTAACTTAAAGTTTCTGTTAGACTTTAAACTATGATTTGTGAATTATATGATTTGCTTTTTCAAGTAGTATTACTTAAATGAGTTAAAAATATATAGATATAATAGATCAATTTTATTCATTATGTTAGTCACCATATACATACAGTAGATCATATATTCAGAAAATGCCAGGTATTAATTGCTGGTGAAACTACAAATTGGTGCAACCAATCTGGAAAGCAGTATGGAGATTCCTTGAAACTTGGATGGAACCATCATTTGACCCAGTATCTTACTCTTAGGCTGATACCCAAAGGACTTAAACTCAGCATTTTACAGTGACACAGGCACATCAATGTTTATAGCAGCTCAAGTCACAATAGCTAAACTGAAGAACTAACCTAAATGCCCTTCTACAGATGAATGGATAAGAACGGTGGTATATATACACAATGGAATACTACTCAGCATTAAAAGAGAATAAAATTATGGCATTTTCAGGTAAATGGATGGAGTTGGAGAATATCATGCTAAGTGAAGTAAGACAATCCCCAAAAACAAAAGGCTGAAAATTCTCTATGATATATGTATGGATGCTGATCCATAATGGGAGGGAGGGGATAGTAAAAATGGAAGAACTTTAGATAAGGCAAAGGGGAGGGAGAAGTGAGAAAGGGGTATAGGGGCAGGAAAGATGGTGGAATGAGATGGACATCGTTACCCTAGGTACATGTATGACTGCACATATGATGCGACGCTACATCATGAACAACCAGAAAAATGAAAAGTTGTGCTGCAATTATGTACAATGAATCAAAATGCATTCTGTCATATATACCTAAGTAGAATAAATTTATTAATTAATTAAAAAAGAAAATGCAAGGTATTAGAGATTATTTTTAAAAGAGAGAGATACTCTAAAACATGGACAAAAAATATAAAATTATTACAACATAATTTTTAAATGTTTTAATAGATTTAAAGGCAAAAAGGCTACGGATATAGCTCAGTTAGTAGAGTGCTTATCTTGCATGCACAAGGCCCTGAGTTCAATCCCAGCACTACCCCTCCCCCCAAAAAAAAGGATTTATAAACATTTCCACTATGGTGATGAGGGAAAAAAATAGTGATACCTAATTACCCAACCAAGTATCAGCAACATGATATAACTTTAATTATGCTGCTTTTAAAGCAATTTAGATTTTTGAAGGTAACAATCATAAGGCCTAAACATAAAATATTCTAGTTTTTTTCTCTTTAATCATACATTACAACAAAATAAAATTTACTCCAGAATAAATGCTATATAAATGGAGCATCACCAAGCTATACTATATTAAAATAATTACTAATGCAATATTATTAAAAGGAAAAAAAATGCCATAATAAATATTCCATTTTTAATACACTTTCATTAAAATGGCAAACAACCTACTCTAAGTATACAAGGCTAGATGACCTGGCCCCTGCCACCTCTTTGGCGTCATCTACCATTATCAACACCGTAATCAAAACTGGCTTTTCCATTTTTATTTGATTATGAAACACTCATGCCAATCTTGGGGACTTGAAACAAACTATGCCTACTGCCTGGAATATTCTTCCTCTGACTTCACATTATTAGATCCTTGTTTTTCAGAATAACACTCAAATATCACACTTCAAAGCCTCCCCTGACCACTCAAATTAAAGTAGATACACAGTTACTTGCTGTGATGTGATCATCTTCTAATTCTCCAAGTAGCATTTAATACAATCCAATATTTATTGTGAATTGTACATCTCCTCTATTAGAATATAGGTTCTATGAGAGGAAGGACCTTGTCCACTTCTTTCCTGCTGTATTCCCAATACTCAGAACAATGCCTGGCACAAAGCAGGTTCTCCACATGGACTGATGCACTTCTCATACCACACTACAACTTCATTTGCTTAACTGCTTCCCTTACCACACTCCAAGTTCTTTAAAGAGAGACAACATTGCACATATTTTTATAGCCCAGCTTGTAGCACAATATCTAAGAATCTGAACCAGTATTTGTTAAGCAAAGAGAGCATCCTACCTAAGGAGTGTGAGATAATTTATTTTTTGATAGTAGTCATTCACATCCTTTCAAAGCCTTCCCTCTTTTGATACATTCATGAGGTATTAATTAAAGATGTGCAGTCTATGGTCATGCTGATGAGGCCAATCAATAGCAGAGCTTTTTAAAAATGAGTGTGCTTGGACTCAACAGCATCATAATATTTTCATCACAGATCAAGACTCAATAACAAAACAGATCCCTGCAAAGAACCAAGGATGGACAGTGAATAAATGTACAGCTGAGGCATGTTGTGAGAAGCAATATAAATACCAACTCTTCAACAAACCTAAACGTATTTCTTAAAATTTTTATCTATCTTACTAGTAGGGCATTTTTCCCCCAATAATGCCAAATACTCTTTGCTTCTTATACCAAAGGTTTAAAAAACATGAATGCATTCACTGATGCTACTTCCAGTGGTATAACTGGGCCTTCTTTATCAATAAATGAGTTCAAATATGAATGTTATGCTCAATTTGGAGTGTTATCTCCCATTTTAGTTTCTATGATACACTAAATCAAGAGAAAATAAACTTTCCAACCTTATACTCACCAGTGGATTTGTTTGTTTTATAATCTGAATAGCAATAGCAATTTTCCTCCTAAGAGCGCTAAAATATTTCAAACATATCATCACATTTATCTATACAGGCTTTTTATTAGAAAGATAGTCTAAGATAACAAAAAAAATTTTAAGTTCGAAGAAATTTGTTGCCTTCTTTTCTTACATTGTATCAGTTTTTCCACATTTCTTTTGGTTATCTACTGTCCTTTCATTTGAATATCAAAATAAAAACAGTACTATAAATGTGACCAATTTCCTGACCTTTTCTATTTTCAATTTTTTGTAGCATTCATATTTTTGTTTGCTTATTTGTTCATATTTCCTACTCTTGCTTTCTCTGATATCCTTTTTAGTATCATCTAGTCAAAAATATTTATTTTGAGTATTTATTTTCATAATATACTATTAACTTCTCATCTCCTTACACTACTAGAAATAAGCTACATATCCTTTCTATATCTTTAAAATTATCACTTAAGTTTGTAAATCATGCCCATTGCTTCAATGTCCTCTTTTCCCAATTATTATTCTTGCTGTAAAATCTCCCTTAACAATCTAGTTTTTCTTTCTCTCATTAAGAAAGCCATTTGGTTTATTTCATGAGTCTTCTCTCAATATCTCCAGTAAGTAATCCAGGAAGAAACTTTATTTTAATTTTAGGGGGTAAAGGAAGAATAAATAAAGAAATTAAAAGAACCTGTCTAAACTCAACATATGTTAGAGCTAAGAATAAGAACTCAGGGCCTCTGAATTGGAGTGTAATTTTCATTTATATAATATATATATATTTTTTATTTATATAATATATACATATATATATAAAACTTATAGCACTCCACCAACTAAGGTGGAGTACTCCATGACAAAGGAATGACTCCTGCTACAGATAAAGGGAAAGAGAAAAATTTTGCCACAGCAAATACAAGTTATAGTTTTCTCTTTTTAATAAATAAATTTATTTATTTTAATTAGGCATATATGATAGCAGAATGCATTTTGATTCATTGTACACAACTGTAGCACAACTTTTCATTTCTCTGGTTGTACATGCACCATGTATGTATGTATGTAGCATGTATGTACGTAGCATCACACTATATGTGTAGTCATACATGTACCTAGAGTAATGATGTCCATCTCATTCTACCATCTCTCTTGCCCCCATGCCTCCTCCCCTTTGCCCCATCAAAGTTCCTCCATTTTTCTCATGCCTCTCCCCACTTTGTGGATCAGCATCCACTTATCAGAGAGAACATTCTGCCTTTTGTATTTTGGAATTGACTTACTTTGCTTAGCATGATATTCTCCAATTTTAACATTGGTTAAATGATTGAGTAAAACTAAAATGTAAAATTTAAATTTATTCTATTCTTCAGTCATTATTATTGGTTAGGGAAAAATGTTTATCTGTTCAAATATCATATAAGGTAAAATTTCAAACACCTACATCTTCAAACCCAGTGCCTCAACACATGCCAGGCAAGTACACTACTGTGAGCCACAGCCCCAGTCCCTTGAACACCTACATCTTAACATCTATTAAACAGTTCCTAAATGCAAGGCTTTGGTTTATGTAACTGTTTTAAATTTGAATTTCTTAATATAAGTTTAAATATAATTATACTTTTATGAAGAAAAACAACATTTTGATAGTTCCTCTGAATCACATGCCAAATGATCTCTGGTAACAAACATTTTGACAGTGAATTTAACTGAGAAGAAAAAGAAATTAAATATATTCTCCAGGCCTCCTCTAAAGATAGCATGCATAACAAAACTAACTCATTACTAAAACAGAATAATGCACTTCAACAATAAAACACATCCCTTCTGAGCTTTTGAATACCTAAGATTTCTTTTTATCAGAAAGAAAAGGTACTACATAATATAAACATTTAAATACATATCTTTATTTTATGGACTAAATAATGGAAATAGGAATATAGTTGAAGCTGGGCCTACCACAACTTCATGGTTTGAACTGTGTAACCTTTCTGCATGAGAAATCAAGAAGGCCCAGGTTTTATCTAAATATGTTATATATAAAATAAACATCACTTATATTATAAAATAATTTAAATATTCACAAGCCGTCATTATAGTTATTTTTACAACAAATATAAATATCTTAACCAAAAGATATTTGACATGGCTATAGATGAATCCCTATGAAGATATAAAGTAGCAAAAAAATGCCCTTAAAAAAATTAGCAATTGAAGGGGCTGAGGCTAGCGTTCTAGTGGTAGAGTGCTTGCCTAGTGTGAGGCACTGGGTTCAAACCTCAGTACCACATAAAAAAATAAATAAGGTATTGTGTCCATCTACATCTAAAAATATTTTTTAAAATTATCAATCTAAAAAGCAAGCCAATTAAAGGTCAGACTTTCTAAGCAAATCACTGGGATTAAAATGCTTGGTTAAGCTCATCTTACACTGAATCACTGAAGAGCCACCTTTGATATATTAAAACTATAATTTTTTTAATAAAGGAAAAGTCATTCTTTGCCTACATTAGTGATTTTTTCAAAATTACAAAAAAGTCAATAAACATGAATTACTCAATTTATGTGCATATATACATTTGATCTATATCCTTCAATATTAATATTTTATACTTTAAAATATTTTCATAGATTGTAAAAATAATTAATAGTGGTGTTTGTCTATCCAATAATATTCTTTATTGTTTAGTTTTGCCGACTCTTCTAGTCTGTCACATAGATAATGCTTGTGTGAAGAGCATCTTCATGTATTTTTTGTAGTAACAGAATTTTAAGATTTTACAGTTCTACACACAGCACTTGAACTCCCTCTATTAGAACCTTTATCATATCATACAATGACTGATTTACATGAGTACCCTTAAGAAAACTTCCTAATGACTAGGACCACCTTTAGAAATCTTAGTTCCCCAGAGCCTAGCAACTTACCAGAGTATTTTTATAATGAGTATAAAAAGTGAATTTTAAAAATAAGTCTTTTTACTAATATTTCTTGCAAAAGCAATTCCTTATGATACAAGAAATCTACAACCTAATAATATAAAAAAGAACCAATAGTAATAACAATAATGATAAATGTCTTACTGTTTGTTGAAGAAATATGGTTGTGTTCCTAATCTTTGAGAAAGAGCCTGACAGCACTGGTCCACATCCTCTAAGACCTAACATACACAATGGAGCCCAAAGAAAAACATTTAAATTAACAAAACAGTTTGTATCACAGCTTATAATGAAAATATGCATTTAGTTTACTTTTTATACTTAAATAAGACAACAGACCACATATATATTAGTAATGTTTTCTATATAAGAAATAGGAAAAAAATTTGAGACTGAATTTTCTTTATATACAAGTGCATTAAAGTTACTCAAAAGGATTACTATCAAGAAAGCTTTTTCCCCCTCAAAATTGTGCTCCCTAAAAAAAGTTTTCCTAAATCCATATATTCAAATTATTTTGCAAACATTAAAAAGTATGCCCCATAAAGATGATATCGCCGACCTACCATGAGTAAAACATTTAAGTTGTTTTCCCACTAGTGGAGATGGATTTTATTTACTCCATCCCTATTCATTTGCTTAATCCCCTTTGTGAGATGGTTAGCTAGGACTGGGGGTACACTTGACAAAAAGAAACATTAATTAGCTTAAAATGATGCTCAAAATCAGCATCTTGACAAGATATTATATTTTTAAATTTTGCTACTTTAGTAAATTTAAGCCCCCCCAAAACCAGATATATTGAGTACTGTATTTAAGAAGTTTTTTTTTTTAAAAAAAAGTCCTATTGCTGCAGATCTATATTTATTGACAGAAAGATGCCCACAATGTATTGTTCAACAACAATAACAAAAAATCATATTACAGAGTGGCAGGCAAAATATGATCCCATTGAAGGACAATATGACTAAAAGACATCAAGAAGAATGTTCTCCAAATAATTGTGTGTGACTATTTGTGGTGGTAGGATTTCAGACAATTTTTACTTCTCTTTTGCACTGTTCTGCATTACATAAATTTTCTGACAATAAACAAGTGTGATTTATAGAAAATAAACTACTTTGTGAGACAACTGTAGCAAATGTTTGCTGATATTATATTATTTTGCAATTCTCTTAAAGGATTACCATTTTTAAAGCATAAGAGTTAACCATTTTTTTCACCTTTAACTTGAACTGACCTGATCCAGAGTCTTGTTACCCCATCCAATTGCTTTCATCTTACGTTTGACTTCCCATTGTTTCTGATAGGCCAAAATATGATTCAGAGGCCAAGGGTAAGGAGATCCATACCTAGCATGAGTGATCTAAAGCAAAAAGATTTTGTAAGAAAGCATGATCCTTCCTAAAAACAATGCCTGTTTTTATAAACAGAATTCTTAAGAAATATATTTGAGAATATAAATAAAGCAATCTGAAAAAACCCCACATAGCTTGCAACTCAAAAAATTAAAATTTTAAACCATTCCCTTTAAAAATATATAAACTTTTATGTACTTTACAACCAGTTATATCAAACAATGACACACAGCTTCCCTAAAATGTATGTGCAAGCAAAATTAAAGTAAGTGAAAAACTATATCACTAATGGTATAAACCACAATGTTTCATTTATGAGCAGGGACTTACGATTCTGAGCAAAAGTGTTTTCTCATTAAATTTTAATTAAGATAAATGCTGCAGAACCACTCACCTCCCCTACTGTAGCTTCATCACACCACTGAAGATACAACTAGGAACAAAAGAACAGTCACTAAAACTTCAGAATATCAAAGAGAAAAAAGATAAAGAAAGTTATTTCTTACTATAGTAAATTTTTATAAGCCAACTTTGTAAGTCACTTATTATGAGAGTTTTTATTCCTTAGCTAATGCTGCTGTACAGAATTATTAAATTTAATGGTGGTACTTTATAAAAATATTTCTTATTCACATAATACATATCTAAATATGATTAAAGTATTTTATAGGTAATTACTTAAATAAATTTTAAAAGGCCAAAATAAAACAATGAGTAAGCAAGAATCACCACTTCTTACATTTAGGAAAAACGAAAACTGAAAATATAAAGTAACTTATTCAAAAATAATGATCAAATAATTTAAGTACCCATCTTACCCCCAGAATCACTTGATTGTTTTCCCATTTCCTAACAACTTTAAAAGTAATACATAAAAGGTTTATATTTTATGAGAGAATAAAGATTATAAAATATTTTATTTCAAGTCCTATTATCTTATACCTCTGCAGTCAACAGCATATTGTTGACTAATTCCATGTAAGCTTTCATTTCTGCTTTTTGGACTTCATCCAACCCATCACTAAGAGAATGGCCCTAAAGGGAGTTTAAAAAAATTTGAAAGAGCATCATATTAAATATACAAAAACTTACAGTTATCATACTAACAAGTAATATAACATGCAAGTGTCCAACAGATTAATTTTAAGGGGCCTCCTAAATAATTTTATATAAAAACATATCTTAAACACTCTAAGTTGTATTTGTCATTATACAAATGTATCTTTCAATGAACAAAATTATATTATCAATTGTCACAAAAAAGGAAAACAGAATAGTTAGTAAATATTTTTTTAGGAGATTAACCATAATTTTTTTAAAATGCTAGATGATTGACATGTTGTTTATAAAGTGAGCAAGGACGAAAAAAATGTTAGAAAAGATATGGGGAAAAAGACACTAATTTCAAAATTCTAATAAAGTACAGTAATAAATATATACTAAAATGATATAACCCTTAGTTCTATCTGGCAATTTTTAAAAAGCATACCCCAATTCCATCCAATACCGCTCGTAGGATTTATTCTAATAAGACAATTGTAAAAAAAAAATTGTATGTACAAGAACACCTATTCTGGCATTCGTAATAGCAAAAAACCTTGACTATAACCTAAATGCTAATCAATAAATACTTGGGTAAATAAAATTATAATACATTCAATTCAATAGAATACCATACATTCAATTCAATAATACATTCAATTCAATAGAATACCATACAACAATTTAAAAGGATGATATATCTATATATAAATTTAAAAGGATGATATATCTATATATCCACAGTCATTAACATGGAAGAATTTAAGAGAGATGTTGGTGATTTGAAAAGCTAGGTTGCAAACTATCATGATGCCCAAAATATTAATGGGTATCGTTTTTAGATAACTATTAAAATCTAAACTAAATAAATGAAAAGTACAATCATTAAAATGAATAAACTAATACTTTCAACTTATAAATACATCCTGCATCTACCTTCTCAAAGGTCAACGAGATATTTTATAATAACCTAAGTTTTCATTTATGACTAAAATTTTCACTAGCATATTAGAAAATTATATACCATTTTATTAAGATCAAATTACCTCTTTTGTCACTGATTTATACTATGAAAAAAATATCAATTTATACTTTAGAAATATTTTCTTGTAGTTTACTCATTTTATAAAACTAGGTTAAAATTAATGTAAATGTTAAGACATGCTGAAGAATGATGGATGATTTATTTAAAGTGTGATCAAATATATTTAGTGTCTTATTTATTACCTTGGCTTTAACAAACTGGACTATTGGACCAAGTTCTGAGACTACTTGATTTCCCACATGAATAAAAGGTACTTTACCTGTCAAGGGAAAAAAATGTGTAAAATACTTTCAATAAATTAAAGTTTGTGCTAATAAAAGAAACAATAAAAAATTCAGGCATGTTTTATGAACACGAAGATTTTATAGTTATACAAATATAACTTTTAAATATTATAGTCAGATACGTTTAAACTCTACAACTGTTTATACACTCATTACTAATCAATCTTAAAAACAAAAGAAAAAAGAACAAGTAGATTCATTTCTAGAGTTCTCACCTGGATATAATAACAGATCACAAAATTCTCTTTTCAGTAATCCTAACAAATCACTATATAGCAGTAAACACTAACCATCCAAATTAAGCCAGGACATAATTCATGAACACTTACAAAGTTCAAAGATATTTAACTTGGCTTTCTCTTTGGAGTACTGTACAAATGAATCAATCTGTATTGTGAACTACATATAAGAAGTCTTTTTACATTTTCGAAATTTAAATCTCTGGTATAAATTAAGGTCAATTTTGAGTACATAATGATGCATTACTAAATGTCTCTGACTTAAAATATCACGAATTAAAAGAATTAACAATCTTTGAAAGTATGCTAGTTTGTGAGCATACAAAGTATGTTCCTAATACACAAGGGCAAAAGGAATGGTATGCTTCTAAAAACTGACTACTTTTTTTTAAAAAAGGCCACATTTAAAATGTAACAGTTCATTTTAATAAATACTAATATTTGATGATATTGTCAGAGATGAGGAGAACAAATAGTAAGGACTACTCCAAACACTAAAGGATGAAACCTGCTGTCAGATCTAGTTCAAATAGAGTTCACACTAACAGCAGGCTTCTTCCTGATCCCTTTCAATGGATTCACTTCTTGGCTCAGTCAGCCTGGGGGTAATGGATGAGGTGCACAGCACCAACAAAAGCTTCATCTGTATCCACAGGATAACATACATTACAAAGGAAAGGCAGGCCTTTTGGAATACAACTCAATAGATGTATTTAGAAGACATTTCCCTGTTAACAATTGTGCATTCCTTTCTTCCAGAGAACATTTCCCTGTTACCAAGTGTACATTCCTTCCTTCTACTGCTTTATAAATCTTGTAAAAAAGTATTTCTTAGCAGGGCAAGTATTAGCCCTTAGTTTTTAACTTGACTAAAATCTTTGTAACTACTGTACTATTACAAAGAGTATAGGTCATCTGAGATTAAAAAACAAAACAAAACAACAACTAAAAACTAGTGCCTAGACTAAAGGGTATTTGGGGTATGTCATTTTTAGAGGAAAGTATATTTCTCCTTAATAAGTAGTTTCAAATTCTTGGAAAAAGTATATTTCTTTTCTTAAAAATATACTGAGCACTATAGATTCTGAAGGAGGGAAGAAGTCTGGATGCTCAAGTGAGTACTCATGTATCTAATCATAAAGAGATATATAAAAATCAAGGTGTAAGGAACAACTGCCATAGACAATGCCGGGACTCACTGAAGTTGCTGGCCATGAGGAAGAGCAGCCATTGAACTGTTTAGTCATGTCTGCTTGCTATTGATAAAGACCTGTAACGGGCACTAGCCATAAGCATGCTTAGCAATGACTGGTTACAATTAATAGGGAGCAAATGTCCATGGACATGTGTGAAGAACATTCCCAGTTGCAATTACATCATTTTTTAACTTGACTAAAATTTTGGTAAGATTTTAGTCATAACCAATGGACACTGACTTTTACTGGATGTAACCAATCACCAAGGTACACCACCAACTTCAAACTGTATTTAAAATGCTTGTCCTGCCACACTGAAGAGTTCTGCTCCAAGAACATTGGTGAGACTGGCTGCCTTGCTGTGCATCCCTGAACTGACCCATTCCCTGACATCCAGCTATCAGCTGGAGAGAACCACCAGACAAGGACAATGTCTGCTCTTTAGCTAGGAGAAGTCACGTGGCATCAGAGGTATTTTGGGGCTTATGATTGCCCTGGGATTGTGCAATTTGCTTATAGTGTTTAATTAGTGTGCATGGAATGCCAGTTGAGGTGCTCCAGCACACCCAACATTTGTTGTATTAATTGTTTATATATGATGATTGGTGTGATCGAATATACGCTTGCATTGAAAGACAATTTGCCTCCAAGTAATTATTAATAGCGCCACTCGCCACACAAGGCAACAGATTACAAGTGAACAATGTTTTCTGTCACTACCTTAACTTAAAATAGAGCCAATGTTAAATGGTTATTATTGCAGGTTATCAGGCAAAAGCACAGTGACAGTTATTCTCTGGCAGCAAAGGTCATAAAAGAAAACTGAGGGCTGTTTTTTATTTTAGGCAGAATAGTCACTTTTAGAACTTTATTTCTCTTTAATATTTATTTTTTAGTTGTGTTGGACAAAATACCTTTATTTTTATTTATTTATTTTTATATGGTACTGAGGATCTAACGCAGGGTCTCCCACATGCGAGGCAAGCGCTCTACCGCTGAGCCACATCCCCAGCCCTAAAACTTTATTTCTATGAAAAAGCAAGAACACATTGCCAAACAAGTTTGTAGATTCAGAGAATGTCAGAAACAGAAAGAACCTTGGATGTCATCTAATTTGACCATCTCATATCACAGAGGAAGTTTACTGAAGAGAAGTTAAATTTCCCAAGGAATTGTTTCGTATTTGACAAAGTCATAAAGATTTAAGTCTTTAAGACAAAGAGTCTTCTATTTTTTGCTCTCTGCTTTAAAAATCTATTACAACTCAATAAGAAAACAAATAATCATATTTTTTAAATGGGAAAAAATCTGAACAGTAATTTACCAAAGAAGATATATAAATGTCAAACATATGAAAAGATACTCAATATCATCAGTCACTAGGGAAAGACAAATTAAAACCACAATGGGAAATTACTACACACCTATCAGAATAGCTAAGATTTTTTTCCTTATTTTTTAATTAGTGCATTATAGTTGTACATGACGGTGGGATTTGTTTTATCTATTTGTACATGCATATAATATAACAGTATAATTTGGCCAGTATTATTCTTCAGTATTTCCCCTCTCTCTTTCCTTTTCCTTCCCCCTGGTCCATTTTCTCTACTGTTCTCCCTTTGATTTTCATGTGATCACCCCTACCTTTCTTTTCCTTTTTTCTCTCTAGTTTCCACATATGAGAAAAAAAATACAACCCTTGACATTCTGAGTTTGGCTTACTTATTTAAGTTCTTTCTGTTTTCCTTCAAATGACATAATTTCATTTTTCCATTATAGCTGAATAAAACTCCATTTTCTTGATCCATTCATCCATTGATGGACACCTAGTATGGTTCCATAGTTCAGCTATTATAAATTTTAATATTGTATATGGTGCAATGTATTGATTGAAGTTCTTTTTTTCTCCTCTTTGCCTATGGATAACCAATTGGCCCAACACCATTTGTTGAAGACTATCCTTTCTCCAAGGACTTCCTAGGCAACTATCAAAGGTCAAACAAGTAAATAAACTTTTTAAACACTGCCCCTATCACCTCAACTCATGTGATGAAGGGGAATACTAATAAGAGATATGACTAAATGTAAATATCTTAGTCAAAAGTGTCATTTTCAAATACTTACAAGAGACTCCACCTATGAATGAGAAATGTATTATATCTTTCCCTGTTGTCTTTCATGGAGTATGAAAAGAAGACAAATTAACTAACTAAATGATACTAAACATAGTAACTTAAACATAGTAACTTATACATAGGAGACGAACCATGACTTATTATTTACCAAAGTTTTTAATTTTGGTATTAGATTACTGATCTTTTCTTGTGTGTGTTCATATATACAGATATATGTATACACTCTCAGTATGACTACAGAGGAAAAAAAGATGGAAAGAACACATATATTTCAACAGAATTCAGTAAAGTTTATAAAAAAAACTTTGCCCTTATCCCCTCAATTCATTTTTTATCTATAAAATCAACTTAAAAATGAGTCAATGAATGACTTCCATGAATCTAAAATATATTTACATTCAGAAGTCTAAAAAATTATTTTGGAAATATTTTATAAATGTATACTCATAAGTCTAATAAATGCATATGTATACATTCAGAATCTTCAGTGTGTATGGGATTGGTATCTTTATATCTATTGAGAATTACTACTACCCATAAAAACTTAAGGTGAAAAAAAAAAGCTTAACAAGTTATTCCTAAGTTATCATATCACAATGAAAAGAACTAATATTTTCTCCCTGAAAAAGCAATATAGTTATATTCAACAATTTATCCATGAAGGAGTGATCCCATGTGCTATTACTGCTTCAGTAAAACCACAATTAAAATAACTCATGTAAATTACATTTAACATTTATTTAATAGCTTTGTGATATATTTTTGTATTGAAAATAATTTAAATCATATTTAAACACTACTTTAGTCAACTAGAATATGAAATACAGAAACAAAATACTGATCATAAAACATAGCAAAATGTGACATTTTAATAAATAATATCTTAAAATCTGTTAAAATAAAACATAGCCTTCCTTCCCTTCCCTTCCTCCCTCAATCCCTCCTGCCCCCTTCTCCCTTTCTTCTCCTCCCTCCCTCCCTCCTTCTTCCTCCCTCCCTCCTTCCTTCCCTCCCTCTTCCTGGCTACCACGTGAACGGTTCTGCTCTACAACATTCTTCCCAACACCATGTAAGTTTACAAAATAAATCTTAGGGTATCTCCTGCAAAAAAATAATAAATAAATAATAAAGAGTTAGAAACTAAAAAATGTCGACAATGATTTTAACTAAGATCTAGTGACAAGTTAATTATTCCATGATATTCCTTCTTCTCCCTAATATTATGCGACAAGATAATTTAGACAAGTGTGTTCAATAATAAAGGGATTCATTAATATTAGAATTTGTTTAATATTAGAATTTGTCCTGTGTAAAGTAAAACTAGGAAAATCTGAGATTATGTATTTCCTTAATATTTACTTATTTAAAATAATTTTCATAACATATCAGTAACCATCTCTGATCAGAGTTGAAATCTGTAGACAGACTGGTTCCAAGATTGTTAAGATTGCAATTATTACTTTACAAAACAATGTGAAAATTCTTCAAAAGTAAACAACAAGAACAACAACAACAAAAATCAAGCATTTTTAACATCGACACAAACTATAATTTTATCAATCCAGAAGGTAAACAGAGAAGGAAAAAAATCATACTTACCAGATGGAGACATATATTCTGCATTTGCCCTATAAACCACTTTGACAGGCAGATTACACATCTGCAAAAAGGCCTATAAATAAGAAGAAATACAGTAAGTCTAGTGAAAGTATATTTATATTTGAACAAAACTTTTTATTTATTTCATAAACTTAATAGTCCATACAGCAATACTCTACTGGAAAAGAATAAACCGTTTTAAAGTTAAGGATTTGTGGGCTGGGGATATGGCTCAAGCAGTAGTGCGCTCGCCTGGCGTGCAGCCTGGGTTCGATCCTCAGCACCACATATAAACAAAGATGTTGTGTCCGCCAAAACCTAAAAAATAAATATTAAAAAAAAATTCTCTCTCTCTCTCTCTCTCAAAAAAAAAAAAAAAAAGTTAAGGATTTGTTTTCCAAACAAAAATATCATTTCACTAATAAAAAGTCAATATGACTTAGACATTAATAAACACATGAAACTGCTAGATGTGGTGGTGCACACCTGTTATCCTAGGAGGCTTCAACCAGCCTCAGCAACTAAGTGGAACCCTGTCTCAAAATAACAAAGGTAAAAAGGACTGAGAATGTGGCTCAGTGGTAAAGCACCCATGGGTTCAATCACTGGTATAATAAATAGATAAAGTCTAACTAACTTAAAATATATATACTTAAGGAAGCACATAAATATCCCTACTTGTTTACTATATTAGTTTAGGTAAGTAAGCAATCTTAAACTTTGCTTTAATTTTCTTTAATAGATTATTGAAGTCCAAATTTTATAAAGTACTGATTGCTTAATTCCACTACTCTCTGCAGGATCATCATCTCTCTCATCTGCTACTTCAACATTCTCTCCAGTAATAGTCAAAATCCTAACTAGGTAGTTCTGTGGTCACTAATTCACTTTTTAAAGGTTTAAACTGTTTATCTTCACTTGGTTTATAGGAACAAAACTTTTACAAGCAATTTAAATGTCTTTATAAAAGTATAGGTAAATCATTACAGTAATTCTAAACCACAGAGTATTGTACAGTCAATTTAAAAACTCATGCTTTTGAGAATATTTTATGATAAAGAATAAATGTACACATTATAATGTAATATAAAAAATACAAAATCACATTACTACAGAATACTGATTCATTTTTACCTGTTAAGACACCAGTGCACTCTACCAAATCCACTATTTTTTATAATAATCAAAGTTTACTCCCCTTGTTTTCTCTCCTGTGACTTTTTGGCTTCTTTATCTCCACACATAAAACTTATCTATGTTCTCTATGAAACAGTTTAATTATTCAACTGGAACATCATACATTATGATGGTTCTATTACCACATACAAGTTAGAAAACAAACCTTTCATCTTCTTTGAAACTGAGGAAACTATTATAAATAGCAGTCAAATGTAATTTAAGATAAATTAGGGCTGGGGATGTGGCTCAAGTGGTAATGTGCTCGCCTAGCATGCGCAGGGCGCTGGGTTTGATCCTCAGCATCACATAAAAATAAAATAAAGATATTGTGTCCACCAAAAACTGAAAATAAATATTATCACATATTAAGATTATGAACAAAATACCTTACTATCACCCAATAGAGATTTCTCATAAGAGTTAATACAATTAGTTAGTTCTGGATCAAAAATCAGTCTTTTGGGGGGAGTTGGGGGTATTGGGGATTGAACTCAGGGGCACTAGACCATTGAGCCACATCCCCAATCCTATTTATTTAGAGACAGTGCCTCATTTTTGCTGAGACTGGCTTTGAACTCACAATCCTCCTACCTCAGCCTCCCAAGCCACTGGGATTACAGGTGCGTGTTACCCTGCTGGCAAAAATCAGTCTTAAGACTCAAAAAGTAGTTAAGAGTACTGAACAGTGATTACTGCCTTGTACAAAGAGCTCCATTTACCCCAAATTATGTCAATTCCCTTCTTCAAATACATCTTCCCAAAATTCTAGTCCTCTAAAGAATGTTTCCCTATAAAAATAAATCCTATGAGTCTCAATCTATTACCCTCACTACTTAGTTTGATTTGCTACATTTACCTATAACTTATATATGCATGTCTGATCTCCCTAAGTGTGTGACATTTCTTAGAAAGCCAAGTAGTAGGTTTTAATTTTTTGTATTTGTTACCCTCCCCACAGTCTCCACTTCCTTAAGAGAGTGCAATACTTGTAAATAAGCATTCAACACTGTTTACTGATGGGCCAAACATGCTCCCAAAAGTTTACTGTAGCCATCTGTCCATCAACCCCTCTACCCTTCACAGATGTTCTCCCCTTTCCCTATAGTGGATGAACCTGTGAATTATATCTGTACACAGATGGTGCCTGAAATTAAAAACCTGTATTCCCAGTCTACTTTATAATGAAATGTGGTCAATGTCTCAATTTTGATCATTGGGACTAAAAGTTCTGCATAACCATTAGGAAGTTTCTTTAAAAGAAGGGGATATGTTTTCATTTTTCCCCCCTGTTGACTGAAATGTGAAAAGAATGATTATAGGTACAGCAGTGAAACTGAACCATGAAATAGAAGCTGAGGATGAGGCAACAAGAGTAAAGGAGTCCCTAAACTTGGATTACCTGCTTTTATAAAAGAAAGACATAAGCTTCTTTTTACACTGTTACTATATTTTAGGTTTCTGTCACCCATAGTGTAATCCTAATTTATTCACCTACAATTACTAATCATAGGTTTAAACACCATCTCACCTGATCAAAAGTTTGATTCTTCTACCTCTAAGTGTAAACAAGTTGTCTTCTCAATCTATTACCTCTGATCCCAAATTACAGTAATAGCTTATTGTGACCCCTATTATAGGCTAGGACAATGATTCTCAAACCTCATCAAAATCATGTGGAAGGCGTACTAAAAAGGAAAGAATTAGAGTAAATGTTAACAATTCATTTTAAAAACTGGATCAGCAGGAAGAGGGAGTAGAAAAATGGATTCCCTTCTATTACTTATGTATCTATACTGATGATGAAAAGCAGAGCTCTTCACTGAGAGGGGAAAAAAATGGCAGAGATGAGCTCAATGACAGAACACTTGCCTAGCATGTGCAAAGCCTGGGTTCAATCCCCAACACTACAAGAGGAGGAGACACACACACACACCCCCCACACACACACACCCCACACACATACATACAAATACCAGTGGAGATAAGCCGAAATTATAAGAAACAAGATCCATGAGAAGATAAACAGGGATAGAATAAGAACACAGCTAGAGTGATAAGTTTTTTTCAGGAAACAGATTTTTTTCCACTGCAATGCAAGGATGTTCAGAATCAATGATGTTGACTATATGTTGATAGGAGAGGACAAGAAAATGAGTACTTGCTCACATTCAGTGAAATGGGAAGAGGAATCATTTGCTGAGAACAAGAGGATAAGAGGGATTTAGGCCTTTTGGAGAGCAAAGGAATATGAAAGAACTGTTTAATATATCTTCTCAAATACTCAATTGCTAGTTGACAATTATAATGCTATATAAAATATTAAGTATGATATATTTTGCTAGACTATATGCACAGTGATAACTATACTAATCAATAATCTATAAAGTTATATTTCACTAGAAAAAAGATTAAACAGTCAATCTACCCCTATATTTCATAATCAGTCCCATAATTTTTCACTCCTGTATGAAATATAACTGACTTAATTTTGACCAATTTAACAACACTCAACTTACCACAGACCTCAAATGATGGTATAATTCTGGCCAGCCAGAAATTAATTTTAGAGCATTTACTTCAATTACTCTTCATCAAAAAATTTTCCACATTAATCTGTACATCACAAATAAGTTTGATGGCACAAAAACAGCATTTTTATACAAACATTAAAAATGCAAAACCAACACATCACCATGACTGTTTTCAATAATATAAAAACTTTGAAACAAAGCAAACTTTGACTTAAATAGTATTTCTCTTTTCTCTCCGAGGATGGAAGATAAGTCTGAGAAGTTCCAAAACAGTACTTTCACCTTTCACTATTTTCTATTCTTTTATTTTATTTAATTTTTAAATATTCTTCACTGTTATTTGCAATCTTATCAACACACACTCTCACACACACACACACACACAAAAAAAAAAACTCCAAGTAATAGGCCTAATATACCAGCCTATAACACATTTTTTACTTTCAGTTTCTAGTAGCAACCTGCATATTTTTATTCTTATGTAAAGCCAAAGAAAAATGTCACTCTAATTATAACAAACTTAGGATAACTCACTTAACTCATTCTCTAGTTGGATAGTTTATTCCAAACCAATTCAAATGAATGACAACATAAAATAATTTGAATAAAAACAGCACATCCTATCAGAATAATGTTTTATAACTATGCTGCTCAATATGGTAACCACTAATTATATGTTGTTATTTAGATTAAATTTAAATTTATTGAAACTGAATAAAATTTTAAAGTCAGTTTCCCAAACTAGCCACATTTCAAGAGCTCAATGGAACCTGTGACTACTGGCTACTGTATTAGCACACATACAAAACTCTTCCTTCATCACAGTGTGATGTGGTGATGACTTCTAGATGTCTATGGGACAGCATGGGTCTGTAACAATAATAATCAACACATAAAAGAGGTCCTGGTATGAAAGTCTGACATCACCTGTAAGTAATTAAACTAAATATTATTTAAAACACAATCTTCATAACGGTACAGTGCATAAAAATAAGTAATCAACTTTAAAAAAAATTTTTTTTAGTTGTAGATGGGTATAGTATCTTTATTTATTTATTTATTTTTATGTGGTGCTGAGGATTGAACCCAGTACCTCACATGTGCAAGGCAGGTGCTCTACCACTGATCCACAACCCCAGCCCAGTAATCAACTTTTGATGCTGGTGACACATTTAACATCATAATATTCCTAATTTCAGAGAGAACTAATATAGGGTTACTCATTTGTTGAATAACTGATAAAATGATCAAGCAAATTAACATGTAAAAACTAAAACCTAAAAAATTAATTAAAATTACAGTCAATAAATATAGTTATATAGTTTGTATTTTTCAAATACAAATCTACTAAGTTCCTATGACATGGCAGGGAATGTTTTAAACACACACGAACACAAATAGACACATATGAATGTACACAGTATCTGACTTTTAAGACCCTGAAATTTAATAAGCTTTAACACATTTAATAAATTAATTAAATTCTTTTTTTAATTTTACTTTTTTTAGGTTTCTTTTTTTAAGGTGGACCCAATGTTATTTTTTTTTTTTAATGTGGTGCTGAAGATCGAACCCAGTACCTCACACATGCCAGGAGAGCACACAACCACTTGAGCCACATCCCCAACCCCTAATTAAATCCTTTTTAAAAAAATATTTATTTTTTAGAAGTAGTTGGACACAATACTTAAGTCCATTGAGTGTCAGCCAAAGAGTGGGATATTATTTGTTTTTTATATGGTGCTAAGGATTGAACCCAGGGCCTCGAACCTGCTAGGAGAGTGCTCTTCCACTGAGCCACAACCCCAGCCTATAGTTGAATTAAATTAAGGAATCTTGGCAATCTTTAAAAAAAAAAAAAAAAAAACTACTGAAATAACAGTGGAGGAGTAGAAATGGTATTAAGTCCAGAAAGACACAAAGAATGGAAGAAAAAACAAAAGCAGACCAGACAAGTCAACCCATTTTTGTAAAATGGAAAGCTGATTTAGTGGAGCAAAGGAAACTAAAACCTAAGAGCTTACAGAGGAGAAAAATCAATACATTCACATAACAGAAACAAAGATTCCAAACTTGGAGGCACCAGGCAGCACAAAAAGCAGAGGAAAGGCATGGGACTACAAACATAAGGATGGATGAAGGCTTGTGATCAGCCCTCCCTTAATCTATGCAGGAGACAGAGGTTTATTCTTTGGAGAAATAATTAGAGATTCCTAATTCAAGGATCCAAGCACAGAATACGGAACTGGGTAAGGTGTCACATGGAAAAGACAAAGGTTAAGCCTAAGTGTACATATTAACTGAAGAGATCCTAGTTACCACTCTCCCTTTTCAGCTCCCAAACACAGAATATCTCTCCGGAGGGGGAAAAAAAGAAAGATACTCTAAATACTGACAATTTTAGTGCAGCTCAGGGTATGAGCAGACAATAAAAATGGCAGCTCAATGTTTAAATAGAATAATTCTTGTAACCCAAGATCCTAATACAATTATCAGGGGCATAGCTGGCACTCAAAGAACTGGAGATTAAAAGAAAAATTATTTTTTCCTAAGTTCTATAATGAATGTTTTAAAATTGTTCTTTATAGACTAAAACAATATTACCAACTAAGAAAAATGGCAGCAACAAAAAAATTTAATTCTTATGATAAGCTAAATAATAGATGGTAGGGACACAAAATTTAATCATTTCATTTTGGTTAACAGAAACTCAATACTGAATCATTTATCAATAAGCAACACCAACTATCTTCTTTCCTCTCTTTTCTTTTCTTTTTGGTGCAGGGGAGGGAACCCAGGGCTTCAAGCATGCTAGGCAAGTGCTCTAATGAACTAAACACCCAGCCCCTTCTTTCTTCTTCTTTATTTCAACAACAAATGAACAATTGTCTTACAAGTTAAATACAGAACAATTCTCTTCAATTGCATATAAGAAATAAAACCAGCACAATGTGCCAATAAAAGTGTTAAAATAATTCAACATGTTTGAAATTGTCCTTAATAAAATTTTTAAAAAGTGGATGCTTTACTGACCAATCCTATGGAATTTAAGGTATGTAAGTCACATTAACAAAGTCACTCAAATTCTAGAAAGAACACAATCCATTTGCAGTCAACCAGGTAAAACTATACTTAAACTCGGGTTTTCTTCTTTTTGGAGAAAGCTTTTATTCATTTCATAATTTAATCTGAAATATTTTATGTAAAAATTCACTAAGGACAATTGTCAAGCATGCAATGCCATTCTTAGGGTAAAAAATGAAAACGATACTGAATTTTAATTCATGTCCTGTTTCACCAGACACAAAAGAAAATCTGTGACAACTGAAGAATTATTTTCCACCTTACTAAAGAAGCATGTTTTAAAATTAAAAACCATGAACAAATCTATCTACAAAATAATTCATTTTTATATCAAACAGCTGCAGACCCTATAATTGAAATAATGTATCTAAGCTTACAAATGAAAAGTGTTAGGTATCATTCTTGAAGTGACAGATTAAGTTCCTAATCCAGTTACAGTAATAGCCATATTTGTAGTTTAACATAAATTAAAACCTTAATTATATTTGTGACTATTTTAAACAAAATAACAAATTCCTTTGTACCTGTGAATGTAATTTATAGCAAAGCCAGGTTCATTTTCCAAACCAATCTATTTCACACTGCAGAAGTACTCTGGTATAATGACATAATGTGATTCTTGTAGAATGTTGAAAGAGTAGATTCACTAAATGCACAGAAGAGGTTTGAAGATAAATGAAGATGCTATTCATTCAAGGGTAATTTCATCTTAGAACTATATGAAAGATGTTTCACTCACACAGGGTAGTGTATGGCCTCAAATTTAAGTATATTTTCAGCTCGAATATAATGCTGCTAGATGGATTATGTTCATACTATATATCTAATAATGAAGAATTCTAGGCTTTTTATGTTTAATAACAGAATTGTATTTTTTCATCTTACCACTATGTCTTTATTGTTCTGTATAACAGCAACCAATTTTAAAATTCTGCTTGCTATTTACTTGTTAAAAAAGTATACAAGTTGTATACTAACTCATAATCTTTCAGAATTACAAGAATGTGTATTTTTGCTAAGTTAAATAAATATTTATATTAGCAGACTATTACCCTGTATAACTATTTTGCATTATTTCACTAATTAGTAAAATGACAACTCAACCACCTATTTCTTACATTATGATACTTACATTATTTTGAATACAAAATACTTCACTTCCTCAAATCCTACAAGACAAGTTTAAATGTTTTACATATACCATATTGTTAATGTGTTGAGAGACTAATATTAATACTGAAATTTTTTAACCTACTAAATTCTGATTTTAAGTTATTTTTTATAAACATCACATTTCATATATTTAAATCATGCCAATTTCTAGAAGCATAATCATCAAAATGCTTTAATACTCCTGGTATAAAAACAATAATATAAAATAAGACAATTAATCAGATGAATTTAAATTGAGTGATAGCAGCCTCCACTTTGTTCATTTAGAATACTAAAAAGGATTTTAAAGTCCCCTATCTAAAAAATGTTCACTAAATTCTCTTTCCTTAGTTTCCCTTTCCTCCTCCCAACTCTGAACATAAACATAGATGTCTCATTTTACAAGATGATCAAAGTGAAAGAGTGAATAAACTTAAAAACCTAAAAATTTTACAGTTTATTAAATTTTAAGGAAGTTCTATCAATATTTTAAATAATTTCCACAAAACACTATTCTGTTAATTCTCTATTAAAATATACCCATTGGCATCATCCTACCTGTATTTATATCAGGTTTAAACTGACCCTTCAAATGACATATAACCCTGAACAACTTTTTTTTTAAAGGAAAATTGTACATAACTGAATTGAAAACTCAAAAATCTTTTCCTCTAAAATTTTCAGGTAGGCTGTCTATTGTGACCATCTGAATGACTTGACAAGTTGAGAGCAGCTTATTTTCATACTCACAGTTATTTCTCCAATGCAACAACCAACCTGCAGGCCCAAAGGAGAGATACTCCTTCCTCTGTTCATCCCCAAACACTACATTAGAATACCATTTAACCACTAATTAACATGTCCACCTAAAAGCATCACTTGCTAAAAGGGAAAAGCAAGGGTCAGCTAAATATTTATCAGCCGACCTGACATTTAAGTGTTATAGTACAGCATTAATGTTGCCTTCAAAAATGCTGACGTTTTAAAAATGATATAACACATTCAACACCAAGTAGGGTTTTCCCCCGTGTTGTCATGTTTCATTTTTAGAGATGGAGTATTCATTCAAAAAGGATAAGGGAAAATAAAAATATTAAATATAACAGGGATATTCACTTCATTCTGAGCTTAAATGTTATTCTTGAAGTAAAAATATTTTTCATGTAGCATTCTTATAATGATCATCAGTTTAAGACATTGTCTAAAAAATACACTGAAATTTTTATAATATTTGGATCAGCCAATCAAAAAGAAAAAGGTTTTAATTGGCTTCCTATACACTACATGATATTCTTTTTCAAATTTACTAGAAAGTAACATTTTATTAACGATGTTCACAAAATAAGTACATAAATCTTTAGTCAAAATAGGTACTAATTCACATCTTACATTGCTATAGCTTTCACTTCTTTCTACAGAATTTCTCCTTTATTACCCAACTTGAGCTTCATAATAACATAATATAGTTAAGACTACCTTTATCTCATTTCAAAAATATAAAAGCTAAGACATGTTATCTTTCATACTTTAATAAAAACTATAAAATTTAAGACACATTTGTTGGGAAATGTCAAAAATAATGTGATTAAATGTTCACTTATTATTGGGTAAAAATCCAAAGATCTTCACCACTGGACTAGTCTAATATGCATCAAAGTGTTCTGTGTGTGGGCTGTCAACTCAGACTCCCTAGCTTTGCATTTCAGTTCTGCCAAGTACAGCCCATATAACTTTGGGCAAATCATTTCACCTCTCCACCTTACTTTCTTAATGTGTGGGGAAATTGGAATAATAAAAATACCTAACTCATAAGATTGCTGTAAGAGAGGATTATCCATGATACTTATACTACATACCACCCTACTTCATACAGTTGTTGTAAGGATTAAATAAATTAACAAGAACTTTAGGTGCTCAACACAGTAATAAGTACATGTGGCATTCACCAATGCTGTTATTTTCTGTTTACCTCCACAATTTGTGGACTCTTATGACCTTGGGCAGAGCACCTCTGAGTTTTAGTTTCCACATCTTTAAAATGAGATTAAGAATGCAACTCTACAGTAGGATGTTGGTAAGGATTAGATGCAATACTCTATATAAATGATCTCCACAGAGAGCATTTTACAATAAAAGCATTTAGTAAATATTAAATTTGAAAACCAAACCTTATTCAATATTATTAAAATAACATGCTATTTGAATTAAAGCATTCAATATTAACATCTTTAAGGTATAGCATAAAAGAATGATTACAAAAATTTTAATGCTCATACAAATACAAATATGTCCCCCAGAAATCTTACATATGACATTTACTCTCAATTACTTTAGTGTTTTTTTTAGGTATTATCAAGCCCACAAGTTCTATTCCTCTTGCTGAAATTCATTATGTGTTTTTCTGTCGAAGAATCAGGAGAAAAGGAAATAATGACCTACATTCTTTTTTATTTACAATACACCAGGCATTTTTCTAAGTGTTTTACACATTACGTATTCAATCCTCATAACCCAATGGGAGAGCATCTACTATATCTCCATTTTACAGATTAGGAAACTTGAAATAAACAGTCCTATTTAAGGTCTGCTGTATTTGGAAAAGAAATTAATTGCCTACATTCCATTTGTGGAATCTGCTATAAAAGCAAATATAGACGTCAAAAGTTCTTAAAAAGCCTTTTTTGTAGAAAACTTACAAAGTTCACCTGTATATGCTCTTTACACCTGCACTCTTTAATACAAGAGTCATCGGCTACACAAGGCTACTAAGCACTTGCAATGTGCCTAAGGATGCACATGTGCCATAGCATAAAATAACATCAGATTTTGAACTTTATAAGAAAAAATGTAAAATATAAACATTGTATTGATTACATGATAAAATATTATTTTGATGAAATGGGTTAAATAAAATACATTATTGAAATTAACTTCACCTGTTTCTTTTATTTTTTTAAATAGGGATACTTTAAATATTTTTAAAATCTTCTGTTAAGAGACGGAGTAATAGAAAATTATTATCAAAGTTATTTTTCCAATCAATATAAACTTCAAAGTCAAATTATTACAGAATAGAAAACTTCTTGTTCTTTTTTTCTTGTATGCAATATTATACATACACATACATACACACATGCACATAGCTCACAGGAGCCATAGGAACATACTATATAATACTTCACTACATTCAGTATACAAGGTGACATGACCAAATAACATTTCAGATAAAATCAATACTTTGTAGATGAGGGAAGGAAAGCAAAACTAAGGGCAATAGTCACAGGGGAAAAGATATTTTTTCTTTTAGACTGAAAACATAAAGGTTCCTTTAACTAAAAAAAAGCTAAGCATTTAGCTTCAGGGATATAATAAATACCAAGTCTAGGACGGAAATAAAATTTACATTCCCTGGCTTAACTTGCAGACTATTAAAATATCTGTTTGATATTTGGTATCTTATAGAAAATATTCAGTTTATGGATACCTGTCATATTGTGTTGATCAGCTTTATACATCAAGCAAGAAGCCTTTAAATGATTCTTCTAAACGGATGCTGATCCACTATATAGAAGAAAATTGCTCTATAAAGTTTACATCAGATATGTGGAAAAGTCACATTTATAGTCATGGCTACTATCAGCTGTCAAGCCAAAGAATATTGAAGAAAACTAAGAATTTTAATATATGCTGGTTAATTTATCATCTAAGTGACATATGTAGGATAAAAAAAAGAAAAGGTTAAGCAAAATTCTGCATTTTAAAAGATCCTTTTTCTGTTTTATTTTTAATTCCAACAATTAGAGAAACTATAATAAGAAAACAAATTAATAAGAACTACAAAAATAGAATTGATGAAGTACATACTAGATGTTTTTTTTCCTCCCCTTTCCTAGATTATTAAAATGTTAATTTAAAAAAATGTAATTGTACATAGCACAATTTATTTATTTATTTATTTATTTATTTGGTGCTAAGGATCAAACCCAGTATTGCACACATACAAGGCAAGCATTCTACTGCTGAGCCACAACCCCAGCCCCTAAAATGTTAATTTTTAAAAGTGATAATATATTTATATCCTGCTTTGTACTAGAAACTGGTTAAAATATCTATTCTAGGGCTCTTCAACCTTGACACTATTTACATTCGGGGTTGTGCACCGTAGGACGGTTAGCAGCAACCTTTTGTGGGGGTTAAAAAGCTCCCCAGTTGAGAAACATTATTAGTCTATTCCTACCTAAAATGCCTTCCTTTGGGTGAAAATTACTTTAGTTCTTCCTAAATTACTATTAGTTTTAGGGCTCTTCATACAGATTCCCAGATAGCTTGAGGAGGGAGATCATAAACCTGTGAAACCACATGCAGAATAGCCTGGGTATATTTTTATTTCTATGTGTGCAGTGGGGTGTTTTCTGGGAAAATGTTCTATAACTTTTGTTAAATCCTGAAAGAGTTATCCCCAAAATGGCAACTGATAAAGGGTTAAGAATCAGTGCTTCAACTAAAATATTCACTTCCCAAAATCTTTTCAAAAATATAAACATTGAAAATACTATTTTATACACATCAAATAATTATTTGTGCTGTCACTTATTAAGCAAGACTACTTTCACCACACTTAGAAACCATTCACACAACATTCACTGAGTACATTTTATATGATAGGCAACTGTTATTGCACATGAGAGCTCAACTTGAAATTCCATCTCTCTCACAACAATAAAAAAGGGTGGGGGCAATAATCAGCACTATAACATCTGTAATTCTGTAGATGAGGGAAGGAAAGCAAAACTAAGGGCAATAGTCACAGGGGAAAAGATTTTATCAAAATCAAAAGTTAACATAAGGGATGGGGCTGTAGCTCAGTGGCAGAGCATTTGCCTAGCATGCATGAGGCACTGGGTTCGATCCTTAGCACCTCTTTCCATCTACAACTACATTTTTTTTTAAAGTTAACATAAAAACTAGTTATAATATTAGTAACAAAAGACAATGCATATTCCTGGTTTTATATATATATATATATATATATATATATATATATATATATATATATATGAAACAAATCAAAAAGAAAGTTAAAAGATACTTATACTAATACTGTCCAGCCACATTTCTCTCCATCTTTCCCTTCCTTCCCTGCCTTAAAACAAAGATGTACTGAATGCCATACTGTTATACTGTCATACTGAATGACACTGTTATTAAGCCTAAAGGATATAAAGTTGAATAAAAAATATAAAAGAGATAACCTAAAAATCAGTGCTTAGCATTATGTCTAGAACACAAGAAAAGCTTTGACAGTTACTTTCCTACCCTTTCTTTCTGTGCTCAAGGAGGCTCAGTCTCACTTCCGATAAATGTCACCTCTTAAGATTTCCCTTTGAGTTATCTTTTAGGTGTTACACAATAAAATCTTCTTTGTTATTCAAACTATATAAACCAAGTAGATAAAAGCTAAATGTGTAAAATGTTTTTACAACTATAATTCTATAATCTACACAGATAATTATTTTTATTAAGTAAATAATCCCCCAAGTATCTTAATCTTCCTATAGTTCAAAGTTTACAGAGCCACTAATCTTTTTTGGATTACAAAACTGTGATTATACAACCTGAAGAGCTACTGAATTCAATAAGTGGTTTGGGGATAATAAACACACATGTAATCAATAAATACATAAGGAGCAGCTACAAAAGAACATGTCTATTTTAAGATTACCAAACAGATTAAGGCTAGAATGAGTACAAACAGCAGAATGATGCTAAAAAATATGTAGTAAATAAATCTTTACAAATAAATTAGAAGATAATTCTATTCCTAAATAAAATTTTATCCCCAAATAATCAATACAATCGTATCTAATTCAAAGCAAAACAACTGCTTAAGACACAGAATGTGACTAACACTTAACAATGACTTTGTGTAAAAGAACAAGTAATGAAGATTTTTATTTTATATCTGAACAACAATTAACTGATTAATATTATATAGTAAAATGACACTTCACAGGGAAGCAATGATATACTGATAAGAGTAAATCACACAGAAAATTTTTAAGTATTTAATATTAGATTTTCTTGAGGGGAAAAAATAATTGCAACTCCAAATTACACAAATCATTTAGAGGGTAAAAAATACATATTATTTACATATTTACCTGCACAGCAAGAGAAGATGCATTGTCAGAAAGCAAAATTTGCTCCCCTGTGGAAATACAAGGAAAGACCTCATTCAAAATTAGCTGCTAAACAAGCAAAGAATACTTATATAATATTCTTATTTTTAAGAACTATTCCTATTTTAAGAAGAAAAGGTATAGTCTACATTGAAGTGAACATGAAATTCTATATCAATGTTGTGTAATCAAAATTTTGACTGTTATACTGTATAAAAAAAATAAAATAGGACTATTTCCTCTGAAACTATATGATCATTTATCTCATTTTATCAGCAATATGTAATTAAAATAGCTCCTTTAAGAATAAATTCATTTCTAAGTATTCAAGAAATATCCCCCTTCTTTTCATTAAAATTAAATAAAATAGTATCTATTCAAATCTTTCTAGTTAAAAGTAAAAGCATTCACAATCATATAAAACCAGCTTGCAGTTAATATTGCACAGTGTGTCTAGGTCTGTCACACAAAAGAAAGATGACAAGTTCGCTGCAATAAAAATTCCATGCTTAGAAGACTAGGGCTGCTGCCTATTAGTCTTCATTACTTTGCAGTCTTCTGACAACTGTAGCAGGCTGCTGAGCCCCAAATGGGGTCCATAATGTGATCTGATGATATATGAAGAGCTGCTAAAGGGAGCCTGAACCATCCTAGCCTATACATTTTAACAGTTCCTTTTTACTGAGAGCCCACTTTACCACAGGACTTCAAAAAACTGCTGTCTCAGCTATTGGTGCAGTAAATCTGCCAACTGCTCCTGCAACCACATCATTTTACATTGCCTACAGCAGCCAATATAATGAGTCAATAATAAACCAAGGACCTTATAGGCCATGAATAGTTGGTTTACACTGGCAGATACAAGTTTAGGTAAAACCTCCTAGACAAATTATACAAGAGAATCCCTCCTTTACGTTTCATGTTCTCTTTGTATTGAATTACATTAGTGAGGATTTTTTTTGTAATAAATATATTTGGATACAAAATCACTCAATTGTGATTAAGAACCTACCTTTCAGTTGCTGATATAATGTAGCATTTTCTGGCCAAGGTTCTGTAGCTGAAGAAACAAAGCAATGATAATTAGATATATAGGGCAAACAAAATATCAATCATCTACCAAATTAGTAAGTATTTTCATTGGCCTATAGCATTAAAGTCAATTACTAAGACTACCTTATAATATGGCACCTAATCATATATCTTAGATTCTATGGTACCTGTCTAAGTAGGCGAGATCCTTTTAAATGCATGCTTACTTATTATTTGGTG
Organism: Urocitellus parryii; assembly: GCF_045843805.1. Taxonomy (NCBI): domain Eukaryota; kingdom Metazoa; phylum Chordata; class Mammalia; order Rodentia; family Sciuridae; genus Urocitellus; species Urocitellus parryii. The sequence continues at coordinate 228,621,383 of NC_135531.1, read as the reverse complement.
ATTGTTTGTTTGTTTGTTTGTTTTTATGGGGAGAAACAGACAGACATCATGCCTAATCAAAAAGGAATCTGAAAAATAAATTCCTTTACCTTCCTTTAAACATTTAAATCCAAAATGTTGCTCAAACATATAAAAAGATACTGATGTCTGACTCACTATAAAAAAAAGATAGTGAAACAATATTTATGATAATTTACAAAGTGAATTTTCAAGCAACACTATATGAATCAAATACATCTGTATCAGGTTGTCTATCTCTTCCTTTAAGCTGGTAGATTTAAAAATACAAAGGAAACCTATTTTATCTAGAACATTTCACTGCTTTGACTCTGCCACCACTATCCCACAAAAACAATTAAAGAAGAGTTGTGTGATGAAGCAGGAAGCACCTACAATGTGAAATAAAGCCAATAAAGCTAATTTTAGGCCTGAAGTAAAGCCTGACCTTGACCCTTAGTCTCTCATTTAGAGAAGATTCCAAGATTCCAGCTACAAAGAAAATATCAGTAACCTACTAGTACTGGGGAAAAGCACTAGATTTGAATTTTGTCTCATCAACTGCACTTAAGTGACTCCACTGATAGAATATACAAGATTATTACACAAGAACATCATTTGTTGAAGTCTTCTTTGTAAAAAAAACACAAAATAACAAAACTATCGATTCTTTTTTCTTTTTTAATCACAGATTCTAATACAGTAACTACATTTGCCCTCAGCAAGAAAGTAAATTAAATATATGTAACTTGATAATAATAGGTATCTTTTTATTGTATTTATATTAATCCAATCTGTGACATAGCAACAAATAGTTTTTCATATATAATTATGGCTTTTTAAAAGAAATTTGTACATATAAAGCATTTTTATTGTTCACTAAAGAGGAAGCACAGGACAGAAATCCCTTAATTTGCTTTTATTATGTTTAAGAATAAAAAGAAAAACGGTAGTATTAGTAAATACTAAAAATTTAACTTTTGGCTTGATTTGAGCTATACAAAATTAAGTTCATACTTAACGATAATATCGTGAAATCGTCAAGCAAAAAATGGACCATACATAGTTCTATATGCTGTTACCTACAATATTACAAGTTACTGGACTTCAATACACAAACCAAAGGCAGTGAAACTAAATATTAATTTTACTGTAAACATTTTAACAAAGTAAAATTTCAATAAGAACCCAATTAACCTGTATAGCACAGTTTTTAAAATAAAAGTCACGGAAACAAAAACAAGCTGATATCAGCGAATTACTCAAAAGTAACCTTTTAGGATAAATTGTATGGTCAGCATACCTCTACCATTTACATCTATACTAGAAACAAAACAATGATATTAATTCTTTATAAGTTCCTAAATCATCAAAGATTCAATTATATGCATTATATTAATCTTATTAAATCAATAAAGCATAGAAATTTATAAAAATTTCAAAGAATAAATATTAAAACTAAGTTCCTAGATGCAATACATGTGTCTTATGTATCTGCATAAGGCACAGTATACCTGCTTTGCATACAGTTGGTATTCATTAATTGTGTGGGAAAAGAAAGAAAAGGAATATTTGACTATAGCTATCATTTCATTCCCTAAACATTTTGGCTATTCAAAGTTTTACCCAGTTTAATTTTATCATCTCTGTTAATAGGGTCAACTTTATATACTTTGTATACTCTGGTAATTTTATCTTTTGTTTAGCTATTTTGTGTATATACAGAGAGGGATAAATATTTTCAAAACAATGGAATAAGATAAACTTAGCATCTTAGATATGATAAATAAGAAGCTACCCCACTACTTTGTAACAGAAGCTCTCATATGAACAGCAAAAAAAAAAAAAAAAAAAAAAATCACCACTACCTCTATGAATTCTTCAAATCTAATCCAACAACATATATCAAAGTAATATAAATTTTGCAACATGAATGCAAATAAAACTAAAGAAGCTGCCTACAAATACCAAAATCTATTTTCTAAGAACCTAAAGCTGGAAAATAGGGTAAAGGGGCTAAACATTTTGCTTGATCCAAGATATAAACATGTTTTCACCCATAAATAACTGAAAATAAATTTTCAGAAAGCAACTGTACCAAAAAGTTTGGTGTTTTATTTATAAATGGAAACTATTATTTAAAGAGAGAAGGCAAGTAGATTGACACAAATCTATATAACCATGTTATTTTACTAGTTAGGAATTCTAGAGTATCATGGATCATAGATAATGTTAAAGAACAAAATGGCCAGCTGCCCATCTCACCCATTAAACTCTCAGAATATACAATATCACTGATTTTAGAGCACTGTCTATGTGTACAAGCTTAAATAATTACATTTAAAGCATGACATGGGAAAAGAAATCACTAGTAAGAGTGCCAAAAGTGAAAATCCCTAGTTGGGTGGCCTGGCAATGGATCTACAAATCACCTTATGAAGGTGTCATTCTAGAAAATAAACTCTATAACTGTCTTCAGAAGTATGAATCATAAACATTTTATCCACACAAAACACAAAGCCTACTCTTGGTTTGGATAATACTAATTAAAGCCTTTTATTGTGAGCACCTATCAACAAAAGATAAAGTCTAAAATGACAACTTCTTTCCCCTCCTCTCTTTCCCAAGGTAAAGCAAGTAAATATCCCCACCCCTTGCTCTTGAGCATGTATAAAAGGGAGATTTAAACATTTTAATCATGGTTCTGACAACAGATATTTAAAATATCTGTAGTATTTTTAAAAAGAAAAGTTGTGGGCTGGGGATGTGGCTCAAGCGGTAGCGCGCTCGCCTGGCATGCGTGCGGCCCGGGTTCGATCCTCAGCACCACATACCAACAAAGATGTTGTGTCCGCCGAGAACTAAAAAAAAAAAAAAGAAAAGTTGTTTTCAAACAATTAAAAAACATTTTCATCTTTTATTAATTTTTCTTCAGTTGACCTAAAATGTTTTAGACTAAAAACTACTTTAGGTCGCAATTTCAAGTTCGGGGGTGGGGAAGGAGGCCTGTGCCCTCTCCTTTGAGTCCAGGCAGAAACAGGTGGCGGAGCTGGCCAGGTGGCAGCTGAGGGAAAGGCGTTCTCGTCAGCGAGGTCTCAAGGAAACTGTGACATGTGTTCTGGGTAGGGTTTGAGGTTTTGGAACCTTTTCTAAAAGGGACAGAGAGCACCCTGCTGCATTTCCTAATCATGGGCTGGTGTGTTGGAGTGAGCTGGTCATGATGCAGAAGGTCCTCAAGTGCAGTAGCCTGGCCCTGGCTCTTGCCCTCATCCTGGTTTTGGAATCTCCAGTCCAAGGTTATCCTATGCGGAGAGCCAGGGACCAGTGGGTACGCTGCAGTCCTGACAGTAATTCTGCAAACTGCATCGATGAAAAGGGACCCCTGTTCAACCTTCCTCCAGGAGAATCTAACAGGATCCTCCCTGCAAGGACTGACCCTTTTCCAATGAAAAGATTCCAGAACTTGAATGATGTTTTCCCCCTTTCTGAGGACTATTCTGGATCAGGCTCTGGGTCTGGTTCTGGATCTGGATCAGGATCTGGAAGCAGCTCTGGAAATGGTTTCCAAAATGAAATGGAACAGGAATACCAACCAGTTGCTGAAAATGATGCTTTCTATTACAACTTCAGGTCTTTCGAGAGCAATCAGCCCTCAGACAACCACAACTTGTGTCAAGAAGGATTAGAAGAGGATTTCATTATATAAAAATGAGGGTTTCCCCACCTTGATGCCAGACGATGTATTCAGTGTATTTTGTGTACCATGGTTAAATGATCAGTCTTGGGACAAAGAGTTTTATGGAAATTTTAAAACATCTGATAAAGAACCTTAAACTTTATCACCTTTATTTCTCATGAATTCTTAAAGGATTATGCTTTAATGCTGTTATGAGTCTTATTTTTCTGAAAAATATCTTCTTTTTTGGCACTGGGTATCACACATGAAAGGCAACTACTTTACCACTAAGCTACATCCCAGCCTAATACTTGCATTTTTTTGGTTATCTTGTTCAACCAATATCATTATGAAATGAACTAGACTCCCATTACATGAAGTTACTTTAAAGAAAAATAATTATACTGTTTTTAAAAAAATTCAGTCTGTGAAGCAAATTGATAGGCAATATTTCATACCTCAATCTTCAGGGCACCTGACTCTGATTATGAATTATAGATCTATCCCTTTTATTATGGGAAAAAAAGATGAAACAGTACATTTATAGAGTGGGTATTTGACACAGAGTACAGTGTTAAGGATGGTATTGTACTGTTACTGTTGGGTGTGTTGCAAAGCTAGAGGACATTGTTCAGCTGAAGTGTGATTGTTATGATTAAAAACTTAGGACCCCAGTTAAAGCACAGTTGTGCTTCTCAGTATCGCATCCTGCTTTACCTTTTACCACTGGATATCTTCATTTTCAAATGTTATTCTATTAAAGCAGAAGTATAACCAAAAAAAAATAAAAATAAAAACTACTTTAATAGTAAATAAAATTTCATGATTCACCCACCCTATCCATTTTCAACTTCTACTACCAAAAGAACTCCCTGATGTGAAATGCTGTTTCAAACATGCCTTAGGGAAGGCACAGGCTTAGAATAATCACAGAAGATCAGGCTAAGAATTTCTGAAAAAGAGGTTGGTAAGAAGTAGAAGTGGGCTGGGCTGTGGCTCAGCAGTAGAACGCTTGCCTACCAAGCATGAGGCACTGGGTTCAATCCCGGGCACCACATAAAAAAATAAACAAATAAAATAAAGGTACTGCGCCCATCTACAACTGAAAAAATATTTTAAAAAGAAAAGAAATGGAAGTTGGGGGAGAAAGTTGTCCAATACTATCAAGAATCAAGTTATTGGTATTATTAGGACACCACAAGTAAACTTTATGCTTAAGACACACTGGTAATTATATGTGGTTCTTGAAATAAAGGCCACTGCCTATCAAGTTCTACTTGGCTTTACACATCACCCTTTCTACTTCACCTCACTCACACCCTCCTCAACCCTCCACAACCCTCCATTCCCTGCACTCCAGCCACACTGGCCTTCATCCAATTTCTGAATACTCCACAATCCTTCCTGCCCTGAGACTCATTTATGTTATTTTCTTTGCCTAGAGCAATCTTCTTGTTTCATCATATCTCAGCTCAAACATTACTTCTTCAGGTAGAACCAGGTTTTTGGATACGTAACCTGCACAGTTCACAGAACCAACACTTAAAAGGGCCCCATGCTTGTAAAGTGTTCTGCTGTCCACCTAGGAAGTCTTAGTAATTTTTTTGAACAAGAGGTCTTAAATTTTCATCTTGCACTGGGCACTAAAAATTATGTAGCTGGTCCCATGCCCACAAAGTTTTCACTGACCTCCCTGAATGGTCCAAATACTCCCTTTACACAAACACATACACCACTTCATACCACTTATCTCAGTCAACATTTTTGCGATATGAGTGATGGTTTATCTCCACCACCAGAAAATAAGCACTGTGAATTCAGCTTTCATGTCTTGAGTTTTACTTACCATTTCATCCCCATAACCTAGCATTAGTAAATACTGACTGAATAAATGTTCATTTTTATTATTTTTCCCATTTAGGCTGGGAATGAAGAAGGGAAGAAAAAAATATTGCAAGGCAAAACATAAAAAGCAAAATAAACTTTAACCAGACAACTTTAATACTACAACCAACAATACAAGTTTAAAAATGTTGAACAGCTGTCTAAAAACAGTTGGAACTTAAGATCTCAATTTATTTAACTTCCTATTTTATTTTTTGGTCTAATTTCTTGATATTATATATGGCGCGCGCGCACACGCGCGCACACACACACACACACACACACACACACACACACATATATATACTCAGGAATTAGCAATCATTTAATTTCTAAATGTATTTGGGCCCGCAGGCGCAAATACTTTATTAATAGGGACACGGAATTTTTAAAAATGGTGAACCCTAGGTTAGAGTCATAGGATAAAGAAAACAGTACACTGGGGTGGTTTGTCATGCTAAAAGGGTCTTAACTATAAGGCTTAGGAGTGGTCCAACAATAATATCTAATGAAAACTATACATTTGCTTCAAAACACCAGTTTTAGGGTTAGAAATGCATTACCAATTTATAGATAATTTCTTCCTGTACTTCAAAGGATTGTCTTGTATACTATAGGGTACACAAACTCCATACTAATTTGGAGAATACTGATCTAATTAAATAACGATTTATTCAGAGTAAGGAACCAGTCATTATATACTCAACAACAAGGAAAAACACTCCTCTCTCCTGATAAAACTTATCTTTGTTGACCAAGGGAAAAACTGGGGGAAAAGAATACACAAGAATTAGTGAGGAGGGGCTAGGGATCCCTGAGGACCTACCTCCCTAACAAAAAGATCTTTTTATCAACCAGAGTATAACAAATTTCACACACACACTCAATATTTTCTCAACTTTGTGATTTTGCTGAAATTATCCCCCAGAATACTCCTTTCCAGCCACATAACCAAATCCTACACCTTTTTAAGACCAAGTTTAAATGCCACTTCCGTCAAGAAGGTTTTTATAATGAATCTAATTTCTCCTTTATCTATACTAGTCCATAGCAGTTTGTACTTGTCTTATGCCATATATTATTTTCTACTCTATCATATTGTTGTTGATTTCTTATCTCTTTTTCTAGGAGGTAAATTCCTAGAATGTGAACATTTCTATACTCCTGAAGTTATTTATTAATATCTTTGCTTCTCAACTGCTCAAACTAAAGATGGGATTTAAATTATAATATATGCCAAAATGTGAAATCTGAATTAATCAACATTTAATGTTTTATCTAATCATCACTTAAAGCTAACATCTTTATTGCAAGAATTCCAAATTAAAATTTCCTACCTTTCAGAAATTAATTCATTTCGGATACAGAAAACTACCAATACTTTCTATGCCAAAACAGTAACTTACTCTAAGATACTATCAGTGACCTATATTAATTCACTCTTTAAAATCTTTTATCCAAGTAAGTAAATTCTTAAAATTTTCAAAGAAACTTTCTATATTCTTAAAAGTATTTATGTTAAGGAGACAAAGTAAAATTAAAAAGAGGGGACACATACTCTTTGACTTCTGAAAATCATAAGACAAAATAAATAACATATAAATTTTTGGAAATGCACACATGAAAAGGCAACACCCACAACCTAAAACACACATATTTCTCATTCCTTTTTTTTCCACATGAAAACATCTGCTTTATTTGAAAACAGTATCAGAAAAAAAAAGATTATATTCAAAAATATGGGCAGATTCCCCAACACTAGCAATTACAAAACTGGGACTATGACTTACAAATGTTGTTTATTCCGTGGTTTAAGTAATCTACAAGTAAGTACAAGTTGTTTTTATTACAAAAATAGGTCTAAATGTGTGCTAGTACAAATGCAAAGCAGTAAAAACTACATATTGATTTCAGGAAATACTGTCTCCTTCCTTTTAATTGTCTTTAGGCCTATTTTTTAAGCTTCAATAATAATACAATAAAGATGTTACTACTATATAATTTTTAGTAAAATAACTGCTAGTTAATAAATTTATATATGTATATCCCCCAGCATGTCTGAAAGACTATATATATATATATATATTGCTTGCAATATACTCCTTTGTATCCAGTTAGAGGATAAGTCATTCTGATAGCAGATGATCAATCTATCCCATTCAATCCAGGGTATTCACAGTATGAAAGTGCTATGACCTAATATACAAGTCTAGATTCAAAGTCTATTTCTTGATGATCTAATCTAAGAGGATAAGAGAAGGGCCATGAAAAGAGGTGCCCTCTGTTGTTGGCTTTTTTTTAAGTTCTGCATTTTTAATGTACAACATGACTCCTCTGGCATATGAATGTAGGTGAAGACATAATTTGTAGAATAATAGGCACTAATATTACATGCTGCTTCAGTTCTGTCATTTTTCCAATCCATCAAATTGATTAATGCTATAATAACTCTACACAAACCTATCATTTGTGCACTAATGAAGTCAAACTCAGTTTATCCTTAGGCAACTAGATTCTAGAAGCTCATAGATGTCATCTCTTTAACCTAGCAAGACTATTTAGACATTGTTACATAAAAAGAATAAGAAACACGTGTAGCCTATCTCTAAATTTAGATGGCTTTCTGCCAAAGGTGTAAATGCAAATACTACTTTAATATAACAAAATGCTCAAAGAGCATTTGGCAGCTCTTAAACATGGACAAGTTACTGCGAGACACATAAGAAAAGGAAATAAATTTGCTAATTTCACATAGTTACTATACTGATGATCTTGGGGATATCAACACAGATAATAACTCTAAAACCCACCAAGTTTTAGGCAATTATAATATGAAGGCACCATTTAAAATACATTTTCAAGATGTTTAGGCTTAAAGTATCATATAGGACCATCAAAACTGGAATTTTAGGAACTATGTATTAGGTTTGACAATTCCACCTGCAAACTACAGTAGAAATCAAAGATAACATTATGTTACAGATAATAATAATCATGAAATGATTAAATAATAATGCTAAAACTACTGTTTCGAAGCTACTGAGAGGTTTAAAGATATTATACAGGATGCTTAAGAAAAAGTGACTTTTCCCACAAAAGGAGTTCTCCCATCACCTCAACAATAAGAGATCAGTTTGTGTCAGAAATTGGCTCATGTTGAAGATTGGAGAAGTGCAAGGTCATTTCCATAAACCTATAAAACAGGCAGGCAGTCTTATGTAGCACAGTGGTAAGGCAACTTAATATACTGCAAGTAAGTGCAGATTCAAAGACAAAAGACTACATTAGGTTAAAAAGGGGGGGTGGGTTCCCTCAAGCAAGAAGGTGACAGTCTAAGACAGTCTAGAGAAGCGTAATTGAAAAGGATTCCTGCCTCTGAAAGAAGATTTTTCTGGAAGAAGATTTAGATTAGACCTATTCCCTTGGTTACAAGTTATTCTAAGTCCTTAAGAAAAAGAAATTTGTTGGCTGACATCAGAGGCCACTGTAAAGCCATTATTGCTGGTTATATATAAATACATATAGTATATAATACATAGTTCTCATTTCAGAAAGTAAATGTAGCCATTCAATATATATTCACTGCATGCCATGTGCCACACACCATTCTAAGTGCCAAAGACACAATTTATAAAGAAAACCAACAACTGCCCTTAAGGAACTTACAATTTAGAGACCTATCTCCCCATGTTACATTTATAAATGTAACATGGGGAGATAGGTTAAAAACTCTTAACAGATACAGTAGTCTGTCTCATTAGGACAATAAATATTATCAGCATACCTATAAAAAGGCTTGATTCTGTTTGGAGTACACATTACATAAGAACAAAGAAAAATATATACAACAGAGCACAATCTCCAAAATATCAAATGAATGTCAATTTACTGGCAAGTAACTCAAATAATATTACACAAATCACTCATCAATACCTCCAACCACCCATTCATTTAGAACAAATAATAAGCAAAAGATTAGAATGACCCAAAGCAAGTTACATTAACAAATGATGTAGCAGAATTAATAACCAGGAGAGATGGGTCCTAACACCCTGCCCCTCTGGAAGCAGAAGACACAAAGAATATAGACTGAAAATGTAGGAAACTATCAGAGGGCAGAACTTCCTCCTCACAATCCAAATTGGGTCCAAATAAAACTAGATAAGAATGAGGATCCATCTCCTTATGATCAAACACTTCCTAGACTTCTACCTAGACAGGTCATAATGATGATGAGAAAAGCATTTAGGATTCCTCAAGACTCATTACAGCTTATTTACAGAATATATAAAGAACTATGACCCAATGAAAAAAAGACAATATAATCCATTTTTTTTAGTTGGGCAAAGAATATGAATAGACATTTCTCCAAAGAAGCTACCTGAATGCTAACAAGCACAGGAAAGATCTCCAACATCATTACTCATTAGGGAAATGGAAATAAAAATCAAACACACAATGACATACCACTTCACACCCATAAGAAAGACTAAAATCAACCACACAAATAATAACAAATGTTTAGAGGATGTGGAGAAATCTGAACTCTGTATTGCTGGTCAGACCATAAAAAGTTCTCAGAATGAAAAACAGAATTATTATACAACTCAGCAATTCCACTCTTGTGTGGAAACACATCCACACAAAGACATACATGAATGTTCATAGCACTCTTAGCAACAATAGTCAAAAAGAAGAAGCAACCAAAATGTTAAGTCAACTGCTGAATGTATCAACAAAACATGACATCCATACAATGGAATACTATTTCACAAAGCAACTACATGCTACAAAAATGAACAAACTACAAGCATGATACATGTTACAACATAAAAGAACTTCAAAAACATTATGCCCATAAAAAAGCCAACAACAAAAAATATATATATTGTATGATTTCATTTATATGACATATCCAGAATAGGCAAATTTACAGAAACAGAAAGGAAAGTACTAGTTGACCCAAGCTAGAAATGGAAATTGGGGGTGGTGGAGTTGGGTGATTATAAATGGCCAAGGGATTTCTTCTGGAGGTGTTGGAAATCTAAAATCAGATTGTGGAAACAGATAACAATGTAAATAAACTAAAAGAAAACATTAAATAATACAATGAAGGTTAAATAAATTACACCTGGATAAAGTCAAGATAAAAAGAACATTCTGCAATTATAATAGTGAAGTGCTGGACACACAGGAACTACAACAACCTCATAATGTAGACCCTATTATTATCTCTATTTTATAATGAGAAAACTGAGATACAAGTTATTCAACAGAAGTCAGTGGTAACAAATGACAGGACTTAAATTTAAGTAGTCTACCTCCAGGATCAGTGAACATACACCTAAACCCAACAAACAGATTCTTGGGTCATCATTATTACAATTAAAGCAATTAAAATCACCTTCCAACAGTAGTTTTTCAGTCCTCGCTGTATAAGAATCACCTGAGGAACTTAGTAAAGTTATATATTCCCACCAAACCCAAAACTCAGAGACTCTGATACTGTAGAGATCAGGACAGAGAATCATACTACAACAAGCACTCCTAGTAAATTTGATACAGATGGTCTTTGAACCACATACATTGGTGCGGGTATGAGGGTTACAGATAGCACTTGAAATAAGATTTAAGTTCTTTTCATTTCTTTCATTCATTTGGCTCAAAGAAAGTAGTAGTGAGTATCTGTATAGATTAATTTTATTCAAAAGGTTTTTGACTCTTATTTGTGAATATGGCTTAAAGGTGTGTTTAAAACATACTTTAGAAATAGGTTGCAATTTTGTAATCTTCAAGATTAAACTTTTAAGATTAATGAACTGTGGCCACAAAGATTTTAGAACCAAAGTGGTTAAATGACAGTTTTTTAATATTAAATATAATCAATAAGCAAGGTAAAAATAATTAAATAATTATGAGATTTGAACATGAGCCATCTAAACCTATTTAAGTGTAACTAGAAATCAATTTCAACATGATATTCAAGGATCAATTTAATAATACTGACAAACTTTGGAGGTTAACAGGATCAGGAAAACAAATTCATAGTATTAATAAGCCAATAACTCAGGCCAAAGCTAAATTTAATATCTTCCATTCTTTTTTTTAAAAAAGTATGAATGTCATGTCCTCAAATGGTTATGTTTAGATTTTACTTCAGTATAAAAAGGACCTAGATTGGTCAGTGCAGTGGTACACACCCATAATCCCAGAGACTTGGGACACTGAGGCAGAAATATCACAGGTGTAAGGTCAGCCTGATCAAATTATTGAAACCCTGTCTCAAAACAAAAAATAAAAAAGGCTGGGGAAAGCTGGGATTTTGGCTCAGTGGTAGAGTGCTTGATTGGCATGTGTGAGGCACTGGGTTCAATCCTCAGTGCCACATAAAAATAAAAGATATTGGGTCCCTATAAAACTAAAAAATAATTTTTTAAAAAAAGGCTGGGGATGTAGCTCATCAACTGATTATCTCAGTTAATAGGTAAGAACCTTGAAGCTAGGTCTTAAAATCGGAATTCTCTTTTTTTAAATGGAAACCTGTAATTCAAAAAAGAAGTAGTTCAGACACCATGTCTGAGCTCTCTCAGAAGTCAAAAATAGTATGAAATCAATAGTGGAACTATACAAATACAGCTGGTTAAGATTAAAAGTACAACATCCAGTCAAAAAGAGATTAAAAGAAAACCAACCCGACACAACTACAATACTCTTAACCTTCAAGGTGCAACAGTTCTATGGTTCTCTGAATCTAATCCTAGAGAATAGAAAACAGATATCTCCAAACATTACAGAGCTCTTGATAAATCATCTTTCATACATTTGACTCTATTGGGTTTTGAACTCCCATTTCTACCCCAAATACAGATAGCAGAATCACATCTGTTACATACTCACATTTTTACATAATGGCATATTAGTGACTGTCTTAATCTGCTACCTTTCCTAACCCCTACATGGCAGATGAACAGCAGTCCCCCTGCCTTCCACAGGGACCATACAGGAAAGCAGGTAGAGGGAGGGGGCAGTCACATAGGCAGATTTGGCAGGGTGCCCCACTCCTCAGCTATAGACCAGCCAGACTTAGTTAAACTTCATAAATTTCATCACTGATCTTCAACAGCCCCATGGCACATTGGGCAAATATTCTCACAGATGAGAGATTAAAGCAGAGCACAGCAGTCAAGGTGCCCCAACAAAAAAAAAAAAAAAGAAAACAGATATCTCTCAAATTAAGAAGCAGTTCTCCCCACTACTGAAAACCAAATACAATAATTGTAATAACAGCCATTGTTAAGTATCTACTATCTCAGTGTTCCAAATACTTTACATACATACTTGTTATCTAACCTCAAGCTAGGTAACAAAAAACTATTCCTCTTCCCTTACCTCTCAGGCTAATATGAAAGAAATGATCCCCTATAGAGAATCTGACTTGTTATTTATAATTTGACTTGTCATTTATTCCTTCATAAATACATAGACAGGAGTGGAAAATTCTCTAAGATTCCCCCTAAAAATTTTAAAGACATTTAACTGAACAAACAGGTTATTAAATGTACAAAATGTACTGTGACTATAATGATACAGACAAAGATGAATGTCAAACTGTCATTATACTCTAGGAGCTAATTATGTTGAGTGGGTGAGAGGCAAGAAAAAGAGGTGGGAAGAAAGGATGACAACCATTTACAACACAAATCAGTTAATACAGGTAGTACAGGGGAAATTTTAGGTCTTGGAGACAGATATACATGAGTTCTTCCAGTTCTAAACTTATTATCTGAATGACCTTGGCAAAGTTGCTTAACCTCTTCTTACCTCAATCACCTCACTATGAAGGAAGGAAATATTTTCTAAAGTTATTGAAAGAATAAAATCAGATAAACTATGTAAGTGACCTATATAGTCTCTAGCTCACAGAAATTAACATAAACAATGGACCTATAGGGGCTTGAAGAAATAACTATGTCCACCTGAAGATGACAGGAATGCATTCCTATGAGGATATGAAATCTGAATTGGGTCCAAAAAATAATTGGAATAATCAGATAGGAGGTAATGGGTAGGGACAAGAGTTAAGATGTTTACCAAAATCCTAACACCCCTAATTCACTTTTAGGAATTAAATGCTCAGCAGAGGGTTCCTGAATTAGTTGTCTCTAGAGATTTCTACAAAACATACCACTTGATACTGAAATTATCTATTTCAATAGATATATCCTACACAAGAATCTATGTTCATCAAAGGCAAGAATTGTGATACTTGTTTTTGTAGACCAAACACCTGGCCAACTACCTACCACAAATCAGGTATTCAATAAATATATTTTCTAGAAAATACAAGCAGTTTTTTGCTCTCTAAAGCCTAAAACAATCTTAACCTTCAAAAAAACTGCTCTAACTCTGAAAATAAAAACAGTGAAACAAATTAGGAAACAACAGTATCTCAACAACTAAATTCAACAGTATAAACTCAAGGATTCACTTTCTTCATCTTTGGAGCGTTTAAAAAATATACCTGCTTTAGCACCCCACACCCAACCTTTCCATATAATAATCCTTTGATGAGCTAGGGATGTTAACTCAATGATAGAGCGTTTGCCTAGCATACAAGAGACCCTGGAATCAATCCTCAGCACAAGAACACAACAAAAAAAGAGGGAGGGGGAGGCTTTGGTGAGAACAAAGGTGAATATATGTGCATGCATGTATGTTGGGGCAGGGGTACCACATAATGCAGACATTTTTACTTTCATAGAGTTTCAAAGATAGTTGATTTTAATGGACAATACTACATACTCCATTCATTCCCACCTCCCATCCACCCCCACCCCATTTTAGAACTTCTACTGAGTGGCGAATGGAACTAATCAGTTCCTACCTCTAATTAAGCAGGTTTAGCTAGACCCTCTATACCAGTAATATTATCTCCTTAGTTACTGTAGCAGCTTGTATTTCTTAAAAATTGGCCTATAAGCCTTAGAACCTTACCACTTCCACATCAAGAAATGAAATCTAATTCTCCCCTTGAATCTGAACAACCTTATAACTACTGTCACCAACAATTTGATAGCAGTAACACTACATGACATCCAAGACTAGGTCATAAAATGTGATGTAACTTTTATCTTTCTAGCTTGGACACTTGCCTCTAGAGAACTGAATCACCACATAAAAAGTCTGACTATTCTGAGGCCACCAAGATATGAGGACTCAAGACCAGGTAAAGAGAGAAGACTTGTATAGGCATTCTACAGCCTCAGCTGAAGTCCTACCCAGAATCAACTGTCAGACATGTATCCAGTCCTCACTGGATCATTTCTTTGGATCTTCCAGCTGAGGACCCAGACATCCTAAGGTAGAGGTAAACTTCTTTCCTGTGCCTCATCTGAATTACTGACCTATGGGATCCCTGAATATAATAAAATGGCTGTTCTGCACCCTTAAATTTGGAGTGGTTTGTTAAACTCCAGTGGTAACTTAACAATTAAGAGTTTTGATAGTTACTGTTAGTCACACACTTATCATAAAGATAAAATTAAATGCCGATTCATCTAAAGCCATAGAATTCCCTGTTCATCTAAATCAATTACCAAACTCTTGACCACATTATGTTTATAAATTCCATTTTGATGATTTAGACATGATTTAGACATTTCTATTTCCCCTCCAGTTTCATTTTACTAATCCATTACCTTTAAATGGTAGAGCATTTGCCTAGCATACAAGAGACCCCTGGAATCAATCCTCAGCACAAGAACACAACAAAAAATTACTTTCCTGAAATCTTTTATCTATCTCCAACTTCTTTCCCAAATCACTATAATTCCTTGGCCTCTAGTCTTCAGAATTTGGTACAGAGCAACTATAATGCCTTACTTATAGCATTAAAATCTGGTCTGAATGGTAGTTGCCACATTACTCAGGGAGTAAAGAAAAAAAATAGAATCCATTATGATTTAATGACTATCTTAATTCAAATCTTACCACATCTTTTCATAAAAGGCAGACCAATAAAGCCAATTACCTATGATACAAAGATAATCCAAAACAGTAAATAAAATACAAATATTTGTCTTTAATTTGTATTCCATAGCTTTTAAAACAGATCTCCCTTTTTAAATATTTGTTAATACTAAAATAAAATAACTTTATATTTTCCTAACAGTCACCAAATAACAGTATGGGAAAATAAGTATAAAATACATGGCAAGAAGAAAATCTCTCTGGGGAGTATACAGGTTAATTTTAGTGGTCAATTTGACTGGATCAAGAATATTGAGAATTGGTAAAGCATTATTTCTGGATGTGCCTGTGAGGGTGTTTCTAGAGAAGACTGGTGTTTGAGTCTAAGCACTGAGTAAGGAGGATCTGCCTTCAAAGTAGGCAGGCACCATCCAATCAGCTGGAGGGCCAGATAAAATAAAAAGGCAGGAGAAAGTCAGTTCATCTCCTCCCCCACCCCCACCAACTCTAATACCCACACTGCCCTTCTTTCTCCTGGAGCTGGGTCCTGTTTCCTTCACCTTCAGACTGAAGTTGTGTTACAACATGGGCTACCGTGATTCTGAGGCCTTGAGACTGAGCCACATTATCAGCACTCCAGGGTCTATACCTTGCAGACAGACTACAAGACACCTCAACCTCCAAAATCACATGAGCCAATAACCTGAATAACTCCTTCTGGAAAACCCTTGTTAATAAAGAAAGAAACCAGCCCAAGAACTCAGGAGGCTGAGACAGGAGATCACAAGTTCAAGTCCAGCCTCAGCAACTCAGCAAGGTCCTAAGCTACTTAGCAAGACCCTGTATTGAAATTAAAAGGGCTGGGGATGTAGTTCAGTAGTAAAGCACTCCTGGGTTCAATCCCCAGTGCCAAAAGAGAGAGAGAAAATAGTTAAAGAATAATTCAAAAACTCAAGAAGAAAGACTAATTACCAGTTAATCTAATGTAACTAGTTCTCATCACTAGCCAAATTAGAATCTTAACTGATGAATAGTAACAATAACAATGATAACAATATATAATTGCAAGCACAGCAACTTTTATTTTTGTTGTTTCTTACTGACATAACATTATTTTTCTAAATTCATAAAATAAACAAGTTAGAAACATTACTTATAATTCACAAGGCCAAAACTTTTTCTGATAAGGACTAATGATCAAAAACAAAGGAGGTTAACAAAAGTTCTGATCATTAGTCAGCTGCCAATATTACTTTACAGAAACAAATACTTAGGTAACGATGTCCTCTTCATGTTAAACAAATGACACAACTTATTATAAAGTTCTAATCAGTGCTCTAGGTTGACCAAGTAAAGAAATATAATACATGAGGGGAAATTCCATTGTATCTAAGAATAATGTATCCATTCAGATAAACATAACCACCAAAAGTCTTATTTTTAAATCCAAAATTTCTTTGGCTTATACAATTTCTTAGGATAAAAATATATAATCAGCACAAAAACACTGCTAAGTAAACAAGTACAATGAAATGCATTTTATGGTTTCTATTTTGCTAACACGGTCAGAGTTAATGGGAATTGTCATGATAAAATGATTGTTTTTATGAAAAGAACCTTCTTTATTACTAACCAATCAAATTTCATTTTTATTACTGATGTAAAAAAGTTCAAACCCATGATTCATTTAGAGCATACAAAAATAAGAAAAGTGTTCAAGAACAGAGTAGAGGATCATTTGCAAAGCAATAAAAAATTAAAGTGCACATTTCTCTTACTGGTAAGGCAAATGCTTCTCTTCTGCATATAAATGTCTATAACTAAATTGCTGATATTGTAACTTTTGTCTTTAAACAAAAATGACTGCCTAAATTTTCAAGATCTCATCATCTCTATTTGCAATCTTCAGTCTATCTAATAACTAACTGCTGATAAGATATTTTTTAAATGTTTGAAAATGTTAAGTACTTTGACATTTTCTTTCAAATATGCGAGACTTGAAATAACATTAATAACTCAAAAGTCTACACAGAAGTAAAACTGACAAATTTTCCAGGGGATTGTCATCAAAATCTTTTAAGTTTAAATCTAAAACTCATGAATTTGGGGTATAGCTCAGAGGTAGAACACTTGCCTAGTATGCATGAGACCCTGGATTTGAGCCTCAGCACCAGAAGGGGGCAGGGACTAAAAACAAACACAAAACACAGTAACAAATATTTGCCCAAATTTCAAAAGATTAGTAAATTACAGTGTGATGAATTAACTGATATGTTTAAAACACAGCAAAGCTAGCCAGGGACAATGGTGCATGCCTCTAATTATAGTGACCATGAGGCTGAGGCAGGAGAATGCCAAGTTCAAGACCAGCCTGGCAACTTAGTGAGAACCTATTTCAAAATAAAAACAAAAAGAGGACTTGGGATATATCTCACTGGTGGAACATCCCTGGATTCAATCCCCAGTACTATAAAATAATAATAATAATAAGAAGAAGAAGAAGAAGAAGAAGTATCTAGATACATAGATAACACTTGCAAGGTTCTGGTTAAGTACTAATTCAGAAAAGATGATATAGGAATAAATAAAAATATGAATACTCTGCATATTTCCTGCTATGCAAAATAGTAATGGAATCTCAGACACTGGAAAGTAATATCTTCAAAAGACCCCTTTACTACAATGTAAAAAAGCTTTGGGGCAATAATGGAAAGTTTTATGTATTAAGCATTTATTATGTATCACCTTATACAAGGTGATTAATATGTAAGATATTCCTTATACAAATGAGGAAACTGAGGACTAGAAAGGCCTACCCAACATCATAGAACAAGAAGTAAAGCTGAGTTTAGAACTGTTTCCTCCTAAAACTTTGTTACCTAACCTTTACACTCTAATATCTAACTGAACTTCAATTTTCTTAACTATAATAACACCTATCTAATAATATTAAATTGCTAATATTAGCAATCATGAAAATAAATCATTTGGCACTGTACCTTAAAAAAAAAAAAGAAAGGTTACTCTTATTATTAGTAACCAGCTATGTCTAATTAGTTGCCTCTATTACAACCTATACCAAGATTCAATTTTATAATAAAGATAAATATGGCTGAAGCACATCAAATACAAAATCATGAAATAAATATCCTATAGTAATTTATTATCAGAGGATAAATTATAAGATCAACTTTAGTAACTGCAATAACTGTAGATGTTTCATCTTATTGAAATGAATTGTTTCCTACTTACAAATAACTTCTAAAAGCTTTACAGAAATTTCGTCTATACACAGGAAGTTAGAGGCAAAACCAAGAAGAAAAACAATGATAGGAAAGCAGCTAAAAATATTCATGAACATTTATTAGGTACTTCCTATGTGCCAAACACAGTGCCTAGTATTTTAGATATTTCTTCACCTTATCTTAAAAAAAAAAAAAAAAACATATACTATTTACCATTTTACAAGAGAAAACTAGGCTTAAAAAGGAAAGTACTTTGTCCAAGGTCATAGAGCAAGTAGCTGCATAAGAACCCAGGTCTTTGACGGTGTAATACCAGAGGCTCAGGAGGTGAAGGCAGGAGGATCTGGAGTTCAAAGTCAGCCTCAGCAAAAGCGAGGCACTAGGCAACTCAGCGAGACCCTGTCTCTAAATAGAATACAAAAAATAGGGCTAGGGATGTTGCTCAGTGATTGAGTGTCCCTGAGTTCAATCCCCAGTATGCCCCCCAAAATTTAAAAAAAAAAAATTTAATTTAAAAATAAAGCTCCATCAACAAAAAAAAAAAAAAAAAAGGCATGACTCTCACTGTATGATCCACCAGGAATACAAAAGGTAAAGGAAGTACTGGGCAAGGTGGCACACACATGTAATCCCAGCAGCTCGGGAGGCTAAGGCAGGAGGATCACCAAGTTCAAGGCCAGCCTCAGCAACTTAGTAATGCCCTAAGTAATCTAGTGAGATTCTGTCTCAAAATAAAAATTTAAAAAGGCTGGAGATGTGCTCAGTAGTTAAGCACCCCTGGGTTCAATCCCTGGGACCAAAAAATTAAAAAAAAGGTAAAGGAAGTGATTGATATTACAGTAGATTTTTCAGTATCTCTCTCCTCTTGTGCATATCTGCTGGTCTTGTGAAATCCTAATACCTAGAGCCACTCCTGGCAAAAGGATGGACAAGTCAGGCCTGTCAATCACAATACTCCACCCTTTTGGCCAGTGACTGCTCCAGAAATGGTCATGAAATCCAAATGGGGTTACTCAATCCTCCCCTAGGACATATTCATACCCAACTGACTATAAAAAAAAAAAATTAAAAAGACAGAAACTCATTTACTGGAAAAGCTTGCCATTTAGAAAAACAAAGCAGGTGAAAGTCTAAATTATACAGGTTACTCATAAAAAATTTTTTAAGACAATTCAATATCCATTTTTATCCTCCTTTTAAAATTCTAAACTCAGCCTATCATCATCAGGAGAGCCAAACTATTCAATCAAAATCAAAATTTACCATTCCTTTCCATATTGCATAGCTAGCTAAGAGAACAATTCAAATTCTTCTTCCACTTTAAGAAATTTATCCCAAAAAACTACTGGATATTAAGTAGGAATTTAGGGATGTCAATACAGTAGAAGCAATGTAGAAGAAAAATGCTTCCAGAGTATAGGACAAGGAGATAAGTCATCATGTCCCTGTTTATGATATAGTTCCATTACCACGGTTAACTCCTACCATAAATGGCTCATCACCATAGTAACTTCATGAACTTTTTGTGTGCAATGAGCACATTTAAAAAATCTATTCTTTTAGCAATTTTGAAATACACATTAACTGTGGTCATCGTGCAATACAATGGAGCTCCAAAACTTATCCTTCCAGTCTAAATATAGTCTTTGATCAACATCTCTTCTTTCACTATCCCATACCCCACCCCTTCCCCACTTCTTTTGTACTGTTTCTACAAGAACATTTTTACATTTCAGATATAAGTGAGATCATACAGTAATTGTCTTTCTGTGCTTATCTTATTTCACTTAACATAAGATCCTACACTTCCATCCATGTTATCACAAATGGTGGAAGCACTTCCTTTATTAAGGCTGTATAGTATTCCATTGTATATATAAATCATGTATTTTGATACTGGGGATTGAACCCAGAGCCTCACACATTAATAGGCAAGCACAGTACCACTGAGCTACATTCCCAGTCTCAACAAATCACATTTTCTTTATCCAGTCATCTGATGATGGACATTCGGGTTGCTTCCATATCTTGCCTATTACAATGGCTTTACAATGATCATGAGAGTAAATATATCTCTTCATCATACCAATTTCAATTCCTCTGGATAGACACTCAGAAGTGTGAATGCTAGATGAGTACCATAATTTCATATATATTTAGGACATTTCTAGTTTTTGCTATTATCAATAGTGCTACAATTAGTACTAGTATATATTTCTTTATGTACTGGTCCTCATTTTTCCATTATAGAAATCCCTATAAGGGGATTTCTGGGTAAGAGGATGACATTTTAATAAATACTGCTATATTAAGTTCCTAAACAGTAATAATTTAGACTCACCAATAATTTCAGGGTAACTGTTTTTTCCATGCTCTTGTCAAGATTAGAAATTATCATACTCATTTCTGTTCATCCAACTAGGTGAGAATATTATCTATTAATGATGGTTAATCTATTCATTATCTACTTGCAATTCCCCTTTTGTGAAATGCCTGTTCATGTCCCTTGCCTTAATTCTGTTTTTTCCCCTCCAATTAATTGCTTTTTTCTTAATTTGTATGATTACGTCTTAAACTTATGATGTCTTTCATTATGCAAAGCTCTTAAAACTTTTCTACAACGAACTCTGCCAATTTTTTCTCTTATGGAATCTGGATTCTGTATCCTGCTTAGGTCTCTTCCATTAACCAATATTTTCTAAATAATCTCCTGTATTTTCTCCTACTATTTTCTTCCAATTATTTTACTACAATTTGATTTGTGTTGCTATTTTACATTTAAATCTCTAATCCATCTGAAATTTATTCATGTGGTGCTATCACTTAGGAGCTGTTCCAACATCATTTATTGAACTATCCATCTTTAAATGCTTCCTCCTAGAGTAATAAATCCCTATAAACAGCTTAAAATGGCAGGCAAAATTCCTAGCAATTCTTAAACTTCACTAATTGAGGCAGAATTTCAAACTTACTAAAAATTTATTCAAAAACATTAATCATTTTCTCTTTAAAATAAAATCACACAGATGGAATGATGTCACATGCCTGTAATCTCAGCTACTTGGGAGGCTGAGTCAGGAGGATTACAAATTCAAGGTCAGCCTGAGCAACTGAGGGAAACCAGGTCTCCAAGTAAAAGGGAATGTAGCTCAGTGATGGAGTGCCCCTGGATTTGATCCTTAATAGCAGGGGGTGGTCACATATTGGGTACATACACACAGTATATCAATATCAGCATACACTATAAAATGATTTGATGTAATAGCAATCCAAGTCACTGATCTAACTATATGAGCCAGATTTTTTATTTTTAAACCTAAGTGGCAAAAATAAAATAATTATGGCTTGAAATCTCAAGATTGATCATTGATTCATGCCATAGATATTTTAACAGGGGTTTGGGATTCAATGGAGATCAAAGTAAGTCTGATCCCTGCTTTCATGAAATTCACCATGGCTACTTCTCTCTTCTTCTAGAAAAAAAAAAATGCATTCATTTTAACTGGAAAAGGAAAAAAGAAATAGATATTCACACAAATGCAGTGAAAAACATTTTGGCAAAGTATAACGCATTCTTACTTTCCATTTCCAAAATATTACTTTTTTATTCCAAATGTATTATTTATCCTGGTGACTGTCTCATTTATTATTCTTAAATGGAAAACACTAAAGTTTACTCCATTAACTTACACCTAGATACACATATGTCTAGTCTCCTTACTAGTCTCTCTCTTAATATTTAATTTCTTTCAACACAATAAATAAAAATCCTCCGTAAGAAAACAAATATTATAAACTTATTGACAGCAGTCAAGATTGGTCCAACAAATCAAAGGTATTGCTTTAAAGTACATGTAGATTTAAAGATATTTCAATGAACCTCAGACTTAATAAACGGTAGTATTGTGTCGGTGGAAGAGCAACCTGGGGGCACCTCAATGACAAGAGGTAACAAGGACAACTCACTGACAGTCACTTAAAATTTGTGGTCCCACGACCTAAGAGACCGCCCCCACTCTTAAACTGAAGCCCTGGGGCAACCAGGCCTGTGGCCACGCCCCCCAACTTAACAGCAGCCCAGGGCCTCCTCCACACACCCCGGCCGCTCCCAAAGGACTGGGGAGGGGGACAAAGCACCGCCCTGGGAAAGCAGACGGACTCCTGCCCCTGCGGAGTGACCTTGGCCCCAGTGCCCTCCTCAGTTTTCTCATCGGTAAAGGGAGACTAGTATTCGGTGGATGCCTCCATTCCCGGACCGAGGTTCAGCATCCAACTCCACAAGGATGGAGCTTTTCCAGTCCGATATCCCACGTAACTCCCCGCACCTGCCCCGCGCCGCCCCCGCCTCGGTCCCGGGCCACGCGTGCTACCTGCGATCTGGGAGACGAAAGCTTCCGCCACTAGAGACATGTCGGCTGGGCAGCTCCGCGAGCGGGTGCCTGCTCCCCGCGTGCGTTAGCGAACTCCGGTACAACCCCGGCGGCTCCGGCAGCTAACAAGCCTAACCTGGCTGAGGCGCAGACTCGTTAAGCCCACCCAGCAACTGCAGCCGCGGCAGCCAGACCCCCCCAAGGTTACCGCCAGGCCGGGCCAGGAACTTCCGGTGCAGCTGACAGGGGCGCGCTAGCACTTCCGCCCGCCCCGCCCCCGTGCCCTTCTAGCCCGCGCGCGCGGGCCAGGCTGCCCCACATTCCAGGCCTCTGCCCGGTGGGTGCAAAGCGGGCCCAGCGTCTGACTCGCCTGCTAGCTGGGGGATGGGACGGAGGACCCCGGAGGCTCATCAGTGTCCTTTCTTTAAGCAACGATTTTGTTAAGCAAGTAATAACATTTATAGGCTCCCACTAGACAGCAGGCTCTTCAAAAAGTGTATGATTTATATTTATTTCGTCCTCTCAACAACCCATCAAGATGATATTGTTATCGCCATGTTAAGGATAAGGAAACAAGCTTAGAGAGTTTAAACTGCCTGCTCAGGGACTGCCCAGAAACCAAATGAATTCCCTCTATTCCACTCAACTGCCGGGTTGATTGGTCCATGGACAGAAATTAGTGTTAATTATTTCTTTATTCAAATATGCTTCCCTGAAAGAAGGATGTTTAAGCAGCTCCTAATCTGAAAGTGTGGTGCTTCGACTCAACACACCCAAGATGAGTCTCAGCTTGGAGAGTAAGGTGCTTTGGTTTCACAGGCTTCTCACCTCTTAAAGAGTGAGGTGGGCAGGAGAAGGAGGGAACACTAAATCCCATAAGTGAATCCTTCCCCGTAGCCTAACCACTTCTTAAATTATACATACACTATTGGCAAAAAATCATACATGCTACAGATTTAGAAACATAATTTTACAAGTGGAGCAGACTTCAGAAATCATCTGTTGAGCCAAAACCCCCTTTCACTGATGAAAAACAGGTTCAGAGAGGTGAGGTGACTCATTTTAAAACACACAATAAATCAAAGAGTCAGATAGGTTACTAAGTTTGTACAAAGGAAACCTGGTGTTCTAAGAATTAGAATTACTATCCATGACATTGAGAAAGCTATCTCCTTCCTTTGTATCCATATATCTCTGAACCTCTATTACAGCTTATTCTTCATATTTCTGTTTTATTAACTAGTATATTAGTTTTCCAAAATTGCCATACAGATTACCACAAACTGGATGGCTTAAAACCACAGATATTTATTCCCCCAGTTCTAGAAGCCTGAATTCTGCAATCAAGCTATTAGTAGGACCATCCTTTCTCTCAAGGTTCTAAGGAGGAATCCTTCTCTGATTCTTAATTGTTTCTGGGGATTGCCAGCACTTCTTAACTTACAAACTCATTTCTCTGCCTCTGGACTCCATCATCACATATCATTCTCCCTATGTGTCTATGTGCCCAAATTTCCCCTTCTTATAAAGGCACCAGACGTTATATTAAGGGAGACTCTAATAGAGTGTGACTTCATTTAACATTGATTAAAACAAAGAACCTATTTTCAGGAAAGGCTGCATTCACAAGCTTTTTCCCTCCTGAGACTAAAAGACCCAACCAGAACAATTTCAAAGGAGGAAAGATGTATTTAAGGGTTCATGATTTCAGAGGTCAAAATGAGACAGAACATCATGGCAGAAGGGTGTAGCAGAGGGAAGCAGCTCACATGGCACCAGGAAGCAGAGAGAAATAAACTCCACTCTCCAGATATAATATGTATACCCCATAGCCAAGCCCCCAATGAACTACTTCCTCCAGCCACACCCAACCTGCCTTTGGTTACCACTCAGTTAATCCCATCTGGGACTAATTCACTAATTAGGTTAAGGTTGCAAACCAATCATTTCTCCTCCAAAACTTCTTGCATTATCTCACATAAGAGCTTTTCAGAGACACCTAACATCCAAACCACAACACACAGACACCAGGGGTTAGGATATAAACATATCTTAAAGGAGGACAATTCTACCCACTACGTTGGATAATAAAATTTTTAAGAATAAGTCATCAATATTTGTATCCCCTCAGCAATAAACATACTTATTAAACTAAATTTACATTTACCCAATAAACACAAAAGTGTCTTAAAAAGCAGTATCTTGAGCTAGGGGTATAACTCAATGGAAGAGCACTTGGCTAGCATGTGTGAGACAATGGGCTCAACCCCCAACACTTCAGGGGGCAGAAAAAGGAGAATCTTCTCTCTGGCTGAAATTCAGAATTAACAAGGAGCTATAGATGGATAGAAACACAAGATAGTGGGTTGTTGTGTTGAAGGAGGTAACACTAATAGTGAAGAGTATGTGATACCCAATTTCCGCCTCATCCTGTTGGTGATGTTGACCAGGAGAAATGAGCTCCCAGTGTTTTGATGTCAATCAAAAGAAAAAAATTTAGTTTCTGTCTAATCTGTGCACTGTGAAAAATTATGTATAACTGTGAAAATATAGATCTGTCATCACTTCAAGTTCTACTAGCAATTATTTGTCACCTTTATAAAGCTGAAAATACAATGTTTTGACCACTTTTTGATATGCTGCATGTCATAAAGGCTGAGTGAAAACTTAAGCCAAAGTAAAGAGCCCTGAAGATTGTACCATGGAAACCAAGACCAAACAAGTCCAAGGAGTAGAAATGACCCCCAAAGTGGAAGACAGTGGCAAGATCCAGGAACTGGGCAAACATGCAAAAGAAACAAAACAAGATTGAGGCAAAATAGAATGTGTCCTCATGATTCAGGTGAAGCATTCATGGCTTGATGCATGGTACATGAATGAACCAGGCTGGCTCAACAGTAGTGGGTTGGGGCTAATACCAACCTTTGCTATTTTAGCAAGTGACTTTGTCTGTTAGGGGGCTAATACAGAATACCTTAGACTGAGTCATTTATAAACAACAAATTTATTGCTTCTGAAAGCTGGAAAGTCCAAGATCAAGGTACCAACTGATTTAGTGTCTGGTGAAGGGTGCATTCCACATATATGGTTCCTGCTACATATCCTTGTACAGCACAAGGGCAAAAAGGAAAGTAGCTCCCTCTTGCCACTTTAAATGGCACCATCCTATACACAAGGGTGGAACCTTCCTGACCTAATCACTTCCCAAATGCCCCACCTCTTAATACTGGCATATTGTTCATTACACTTCAACATATGGATTTAGAGAGAAACACCAATATTTGACCACAGCAGTAAGCTTTTTAGCAAAAAAACAAACAGATCTGCTGGGGGCATTGTCTATACTCAACTCTTTCTTCATTGCAGCCAGGAAAGCAGATCATCAGCACCATATGGATTTACTTTTTTTCCCTGACTGACAGGTTCTTTTGCTTCCCACACAGGCAAATTCAGACTGGAAAAAAATCTGTAATGTGGGAGGTCTTTATTACTAAAAATTAAGTCCAATAAAATGCAGATGTCCTGACGGTGCCCACAAACAAGCTGTCTTTGTAATAAAGAGCCAACTGGAGAAAATATATTTATACATCTATATTAAAACAACTGGCAGATTTCAAACTGAAGATCTGTTTAAGATCACTACAATTAAGGGAAATACAAGAAAACCAGCCGCTGGAATTTTTTAAGAATGAGGTTGTAAAGCAAAAGTGCTAGGGAATCCACATAATACTAAAAGAATAATCACACAATTAATTAAAATAAAATATTAATTCATGACATTAACAATCTTATTGTTTGCCCTAATAAAACCACTTTTCTTACAAAACTGTCATAAGATATTTTGATGTCCCTAGTCTAGATTTTAATGTTACTGTATTAAATAGTAAAAAAAAAAAGTCTTTATGAATATATACTTTACTAAATTAAAATAGCATGGCATTTTATCTGCATTTCAATTTTTGTCTGACACAATGTTAATATTTTAATGTAAATACTGTAATTTTTAAAAGATCTCTGCAAGAGAAACTTTTGCCTAGGACTCCTTCAAAATTATATTTTTTTATTTGACAATGATATAGTAAGGTCAGGCTTTTAAATCAAGTTAGCCCTTTTTTGCACCATCAACAGAATTAACTGTAGTTAATTCACTTAACCCGAATAGAATATAGTTAAACACACTAAGGTAATCACATTATGCCCCAGAACTTTCTGTCCATTTGTTATCAATCTTTACCTATTTAAAAATAGTGGAATGGTAGACAACTACAAACAACCTAGTATTTGGGATTTATAGGAAAAAAAATATTTTTGTTGTAGTTGTTATTGTTGGCACTGGGGATTGAAACCCAGATCTGCTTTACCACTGAACTACATCTTCAGTCCTTTTTATTTTTTTTTTTGTTGTTGTGAGACAGCATCTCTCAAGGTTTCTGAGGCTGTCCTCCAACTTGTCATCCTCCCGCCTCAGCCTTCTCAATCCCTGGGGTTACAGGCATGTGCCACCATATTCAGTCAAAAAAATTTTTTAGAGGATACAGAAATTTGGCAGTTATTTATCCTTATATCTCTCAACTCCTTTCCTCCCTTTTCAAATTTCTAAGAAATCACAACCAAGGACTATTACATTCTTGCCCTGTTTTTCACTTTCTGTATTTTAGGTTAATACACTATCACATAAACTACAGCATATTTAACTGCACTTTGAGAAATATCCACATTAATGATTATTGTGAACTAAGAATTTTCAAATATTCTGATTTTTCAAAAGATATTAAAATGCTAATTTCCAAAATATTTTTCCAAATGGGCCTATCTGTTGCTCACTTTCAAAACTTATTATTAGGGGCTGGGTTTGTTTACCATATCTACTGACTGTGCTCTTCCCTGGGAGAGATAATGTCTTATCTACAGTCACAACAACTGTATTAGTGTACTTTCGTGGTTACAAGTTATAAAAACACCTAGCTGAAGCGAGTATAAGTGTATTGTATAACTGTGGTAGAAAAGATATTGGGGTAATTCTCAGATCTAAATGAAGAGCTCTGGGAACCAGCTTGGCGCACCAGCTCTCTGTCTCTCTACCTCTCATCTCTATACAGCTTTGTTCATTTTAACTGAAGACACACGTTCTCCCAAGTGGCAGGAAAAAGGCTGCCAGCAACACCAACTTGACATCTGCCCAGCTTGGCAAGCCCAAGAGTAAAGAGGATTTCTCTTCTGATTTCCACATATTAATCCCAGGGAAGAATTATAATTGTCATGTTTGATGTTGGATGTTCTCATCCCTAAATTCAATACTCAGTCCTAGCAAATGGATCAGAGTGACCAGGACCAGAGGGCAGTGGTGAAAGGATGGACCCTGTCACAAGAAGGAAACTAGGAGGAAATTCTCCAAGCAGTCAAAATCATGGTATCATTGTGCACAGTAAGAATAAAGAATGCTATACCAATAAAAAAAAAAAAAAAAAAAAAACTTTATATAAGAATCTAATAAAATTTTTGACAAAATTCTAAAAAAAAAAAAAAAAAAAAAAAAAAAAAAAAAAGAATGCTATACCACACTTACCACTTCTTTTAAAACTTAGACAAGTCTCTTAAGCTATTTAATATTTTTCATTTCCATAAAGGGAGTAGTAAGATATAATGATGCCTTAATTGCAGCTTCTTGGGCTGGGGAGAGGGAGAGGAATTCAGATATTGTGCTAACTTAAAACAGAGCTGAGGACCCCTCCATTAGAATTACTATATAAAACTACTATATAATTGCATTGAGCTAACTCAATTCTAAATCACCTCAGCAGTGAACTTACAGGTTTTCACACAAAACAAACACACGTCACACAATTGTCTTATCCTTCTAGACCTGGCTAACAAGAACATATTTATTCTAAAGCTATAATTAACATGTTTGAAGTCTATATATCAGCATGGAAATGTGAATGATGAAATGGTATATTAAAACTGCAGAATACAAATGTATTTTATTGAGAATGCAGCTATGTTAAAATATGTATAAGAAAAAAAGTTGGGTGAGATTTCTCAAGTGTGATGAAATTGTTGTTATCCAGGGGAAGTGAGATTTCAATTTTCTTTTTTCTATCTTCTGAGCTTTCTGTAATATTTTTTAATTCCACTTTCACCAATTTGGAAAAAAAATGTACATCTTAAGTAGAACTTTTTAAAAGGTGAATAATATGGAGACAGCTCTTCATCCAGGTCTTGTATCATATAGGTCTCATTAATTATATTGCTGAGAGCTACCTTAAACCAGCTTCTCATTCCATGGAAGAGCTTTACTACTACAGTAATAATGAGAGAAGAACATGTGCAGACAAAACAACCTACAAAATACATTACCTTTTAGTTACCTGTCCTTAGTTAAGAATGTCTACAGATGGGCAAGACTCATCTTGATGTATAACTTCTATTGTTGAATACTGAGTAATGTGTCCAAGAGAGAGAAACTGACAAACTTTGTGAGCCAGTTAATTTTAAATCTTATCTGAGTGTCATATTTTACTGTATCACCCTTAAAAAAAGCTGAAGGAATAGCTTACAATGATTAAGGAATCTTAAATTAATTTACACATGTGTGTCACAAACAACTGGTAAAGAGGCCTAAAACACCAGAAATTGGAAAATATTCCTGAGCACTTTGAGACACTTTGAGGATAAAGATCATATGATGAAGACATGATCACCTCTGAGGTAAAGCCAGCACTTTGAAGGTAATACTGAAAACTGTGACCATCATCATTTTTCTTTACCTCCTTTTCAAATCAGAATCTATATAAGAACATGGAATTCATTCACTCATTGGTTCATCCATTCATTAGGTAACTACTGGATCCCACTTTAGAATTCTGGGCCCTCAAGTAGACCCTGGATATACTATAGTGAACAAAATTCAATGTATGTTCTCCAGGAGCTTATAATCTAATCAATAAGATGGACAAGCAAATGAGCCATTTCAATACAGTGTAATACGCTAATGAAATTGTGCCCAAGCCCATTCAATGTCATAGGCAATGTTACTGAAGAAATGGTTTAAGTTGCTGTGTTGTGACAGCTATCACAGTTCTTTGTGTTAAGCAAAATGCCTTTGCCAGGATACCAAATCCTTTCTGAAAATTGCATATCTGAAAAATAACTGCTTGAGCTGGCAGGAAGTACACTTTCAGTGACCCCAAAACTCTTCAGATTTCTTAGCCTTCACAGGGTTTCTGAAAAACCTTGTTTTGGCACATGGTTGAAAATCAGAATCCCTCAGAAGCACAACAAACAACATGCTTCTGGTCATAGCAACTCTTACTTTGCCCTTTCTAGATAAAATGAGAACATCAAACCATTTAACTCTTCAAAATTATCCAAATTAGTCATTTTAAGATGTTGGTCAGTATGAAATATTTTGCTAGCTTCCTTTTTTTTTTTTTTTTTGTATTAGGGATTGAACCCATGATCGTTTAATCACCACTAAGTCACATGGCAGCCCTTTTCAATTTTTTGTTTTGATACAAGGCCTCCCTAAGTTTCTGAGGCTAGTTTTGAACTTGCCAATCCTCCTGCCTCAGCCTCCTGAACCACTGGGATTACAAGCAAGCACCACTGTAACTGGCTTCTTCTTCTTCTTTTTTTTTTTTATTTTCTTTTTTTCTGGCACTAGAAAATGTTCTATTTTCCCTTTTTTTTCTTTTCTTTTTTTTTCTTTTTTCTTTTTTTAAGTGAAGAATGATATTCAGAAATCAAGATCTGGTTGCTAGGTATGCCCAATTCTATAGGGTTCTCATTGCTCCTGGGCCTTCTTAGCAGACAAAGACAGGAAATACATCTTTGTGCACAAACACACAAACACACACATCTACATTTATTTTTTAAACTGTGTGTCTATATGTATGTATATAAAACCATGTGTTTGGGCTGGAGCTGTATGTAAGTGATAAAGCACTTGCCTAGGATATGCAAAGTACTGGGTTAGGTCCCCAATGCAGCAAATAACAAAACAAAGCAAGACAGGAGTTCATGCTGATACCCTCAATTTTAATCCAATACCATAAAGTTCATTCTAACCCTTTACTCATTTGTAACTTCTTTCCCTGACAGTGAGACACCTGGCTCTCATTATCCACAATGTATTTTCTTATTTGTTCAATCATAGTACATACACAAAATAGTTCCAGAATTGCAAACCATCTCCCCATGAGAAACAAATTACCAACTAAAGTACAATATTTATGTGCAGGGTTGTTGGTTTTTTTTTTTTTTGGTCTTATAGTTTATAGTCCCAATAATATTTTCCAAGTTACTCAGGTTAGTGCTTTCCTTTCACACACACCTCAGTGTTATTATGTTGTTCATTTAATACACTTAGGTTCATTCCTCACTCTTCATATTCCATTTGGGGTTTTCCCCACATCCTGGCTTTGTTGTTGATTATACTTATTGGGGAGCAGGTGTGCGTGTCATCACCATGTTCAAGAATCAGAGGTAGACAAAAGATCTGCAGAGAGAAGAGTCACTTTCTTGCTATACATTCTCTCCATGCCATTCCCATTCACTCCCTGTAGAAACCAATCTCTTTATTTCTGTTTTATCCTTCCTGTATTTCTTTGACACAAATGAGTAGATAAATGTTTATTTTTTTTAAATCCCCTTATTTTCTACATGAAGTATTTTATCTTCTTCAATGTCTTCTTTTCTTGCAATTTTTGTTTTTCAGTGTTAACCTGACTATTCTTACATGTTTATTCTTCCACATGAACTTTGTATCAACTTATATAGCTCCATTTTTTAAAAGCTTCTTGGTATTTTTATTGGAATTACATTAAATCTATAAATTGACTTAAAGAAAACTGGCATCTTTATAATGTTGACTCACTCTGTGAAAGAATAGAAGATGTCTTTCTGTTTACTTGAGTCTTCTTTTCTGCCTTTGAGGAGTGTTTTAATTTTTTCACTTCTAGGTTATGCACATTTTTTTTACTCTGTTTATTCCTGAGTATTTAATCTTCTTTATTGCTATTAAAATGGAGTCTTCCCTAAATTTACAGACTGTAACTGGTTATTGTGTGAGTATATAAAGGTTATTTGCTTTTGGCAAGTCACTTAACATTTTAAATGTTAAATAATAACCTTGATGACTAAATCGTGGTGACTGATTAAAAAGGGACATTTAGAGTGGTATTCTGTCTACCACCATAGTTTCTCCTAATCTAGATATATAGTGCATTATGCAGATTTGACTCCTAGGTTTTCAGAGACTCTTTCTCCCAATGTCTATGACAATGAAAATAAAGCCCAAAGACACAGTTTTATTAGGGTGAAGCCCGTAATATTTATAAAAGTATATTTTTTCCATCAAAAATCAAAATCATAACTTAAATAATCAGTCCTTGGGGAAGTGAGAAAGGAGTGCATTCTGTGGAAAGAGAAATATAGACATGTTGAATTTGAGATGGCAGCACAATACAAGTGAAACATTCTGGAGGCATTTTGCCATGCAGAACTTGAGCCAGGAGAGAGATTAGGAAGTGAGAGATGGTTTACAGACTCTAACATTTGCCAGGTGCCATCCTGACTTGTTTACAGACTCTTAACAAGATCAACTTAATCTTCCTGTTGCCAATGTCTCCCAAATTTGTATCATTCCACAGAGGACCACCAGGCTCATCTTGCCAAAATGCTCCTTCTGCTCTCATGCTGTCTGCATATCTGATAGTTCTCTACGCATCTCAAACCTTCCTTACTGTGTTCCCTTTCTGTTGCTATGATAATATACTCAGGAAAATCAACTTAAAAGGAGGGAAGTTTTACTTTGATTCACCATTTCAGAGGTTCCAGTCTACAGTCTCTTGGTTCCATCATTTTGGGGCTTGTGGTGGGTTAAAACATCATGGCAGAGAACTTGAGGAAGAGCAAAGTTGTTTACCTCCTGCTGGCCAGGAAGCAAAAAAGAGAGGGGCTAGAATCCCTACATCCCCCAAAAGAAAACCACCCAATTACCTAACTTTCTTCCACTAGGTCCCACCTCCTAAATGTTTCACGACTTCCCAATAGTGCCACAGCCTACTGACCAAGTCTTCAACACATGGGCCTTAACATTGCAGACCCAAACTATAGCACTATCCCTCTGTATTCCTTGTTAGTTCTTGCTTTTCTTCTTAAATTTTCACTCATTTTGGACCCCCTTTCTCTTTCTCTCTGCCTTTCCAACTCCTTCCCATAGCTATACCAATTAAATAAATAAATAAAGAGCTAGTTCAAGAATGTGCAGATGGGGGTTAGGGATGTAGCTCAGTGGAAGAGCGTTTTACAGTATGTGTGTGGCCCTAGGTTCCATTCACAGTGTGAACAGGGTTGTGGAAGTGGGATCTGCAAGTCAAAGTTCATGCTATCCAAGAAAGAACAAAAGTATGAATATTAATATACCCCCTCTCCTTTTGACAAAACAATAATTTCCATACAAAAGGCAAATTTCTACTTAATTTAACAAGTATTTACTGAACAATCACTAAGTGCCGGGTAGTGTGGTAGATCCTGTAAAAACACAGTGAACAAGACAAACAAGCTTCTTGCCAGACCTTTATCTCTACCCAATTCCTGTTCACAGACTTCCCTCATCTCATCATGCTCCTCTCTCAGGGCTCAAATTGTCTAAGCTAGTGGTGACTGGGCTGTTGGAAGTAGTAACCATCCACCAAGAAAGGATGGTTTGGTTTACTTCATTTTGGTTTGGCTTGTTAGAAGCTTTTCATTTGGGGTTTTGGATTTGGGGGTTGGTTTGTGGTGGTGATGGTGGTGTGTGTGCAAGTGTGTGTGAGATGGAAATGGCAATAGAAGTGGTTTCTTCTTTCCCTGAATTTGCTGGTGGAGGGTAGAGAGGAGGAAGATCATGTATTCTACTTGGAACTTAAAGTTTGACGTGTTTGGTGTGTTTGTTTCATCCACTGTGTGAAGAAAAGAAAGGATTATTGTCCCAGAGCTTGTGAGAAGTGGCCTGGACCAGGATTCGAGCTTTAGGGGTTGTAAGTGTAACAAGTGATCTTTCTCATCATGGGTATGGATAAGATCACCTTTTAAAGTATGGGCTGCTGGCAGATTTACTTTTTAAAGTGCTAATGATACTATATTTTATTCTGGTTTTTGTCCTTGAGGCCATGTTGTAACAGCAACTACTTCAGTCTCTTAGGGCAAAAACCTTTCCAATTCAGCTTTATGTGCCATAAAGAGTTGCACACTATATAGATTCAATAAATATTTGTCAATTGTTCTACTGTGTCAATGTTACATTCTGAGACACATCAATAATTTCCCTAGGGTTAATGAAAGTAATTGTAAACAGTTGGATAGTCTGATGTACCACAGACTGGCTAAACATAGCAATAATAGCTACCATATTCACTAAAATAACAGCTAAGCTGCTGTGCACAATTTGGGATTACAGGCTCATTAAATAATAAAACAGTTCTTTCCCAGCCAAACTGCCCTACTCATTATTCCAAGACAAGCATTGCACATTCCAGCCCCCATGTGTCCAGTGACTACATTTATCCCATCTATTAAGAACTTATCCCCTCTTCTACCTTGGTCACTTCTCTCAAGTAAAGACCTTCCCAAACACCCTGTTTCTACTCATCATTCCCACCCAGGATGCATTACCCTGTTTACTTAATTTTATCTGCCTGACCCACCTGCTCAGCCAGATTGGACAAGAATCATCAAAATATTTTAGTATTTCCCTTGCCTTAACTCAATATGGTAAAATAATTGACACCCCCCGTAAGTCACTGTTGATGATAGAAGGATGGCACCAACAAGTCATATGGTCATGGACTGTTAGAGGTGAAAGGAAACTTTGAGAATTCCGTGATCTTAGCCTAACCCTAATAGACAGTGTACATTTGTCCTTAGATTGACCCCAGAGGTTAAGCAGTAGTTCCCCAACTAGGAGTTCCCAGAAAAAAAAAAAATGTTGAAAGAAAATTCTCCAGAGATGAAGCAAGTCAGAAAAACTAATCTGACCCAACCTGTTCATTTTTTGAAAAATGACTTTATTGTGCTTATTTATTTTTATGTGGTGCTAAGGATCGACCCTATGTCTCACACATGTGAGGCAGGTGCTCAACCACTAAGCTACAACCCCAGTCCCCAACCTGCTTTTTTTAAAGTTAAGAACAATAACTCCAAAGAGCTGAAAGTATTTCCCAAGGTTGCACAACTGGTCAGCAACAGATTTTCTGACCCCTACCTTGAAAATTTTGCAAAATGCCAGAGTATTTAGAGGTTTCTTGGTTATATTACCTATGTAAAAGACACACAAACTTGACAACTTTGGAGATGAGGTTGTAGCTCAGCGGTAGAGCACTTGCCTAGCATGTATGAGGCACTGGGTTTGATCCTCAGCACCACACAAAAATAAATTTAAAGAAAGGTATTGTGTTTATCTACAACTTAAAAAATAATTTTAAACTTAACAACTTTCTACTTTCAATAATAATGTTTTGAGTTCAAAATCTTTTTATATTTGAACTAGACAGTAACTACATAGAAATTGTTCTTTGGATTAACCTAAATAACTTTGCACTTAAAAATGGTCTTTGTGAATCACCAGTGAAGCTCTATTTCAAATGAAATGAAATAGGAGAAAGCTTCCAGAATAAAACTTTTTCCACTACTATATCCTTGCTACCAACTTCCACCAGGGAAAGGGTGCTGTGAATCACTAAATTCTCCACAATATTTCTTTAATGTAGATGTAGCTTCTTTAGAATTGTGAAATTATCATGCTTCATTTTGCCACGAATATTATACATGGAATTCATTGAATTGTCTTAAAATATAGGATGCTTTTAAAATGGTGTATGCTATCACTGTCCCTCAAAAATAGTTATTAAGTAATTGAGCATAGCTAGACTCTTTTGTGTGTCCATAAATGTCTGGGAACAGAAATAATCAGTGATAAAATGAAAAGCTGTTCATTTCAGATCCATTTATGCTTTTTAACATTTCAAAGGTACTCTCAATTTTTAAAAAGCCATTTGATAGAGGAATTAGCTTTCTTACTCTCCTTTCCCCACTTTTAAAATTAACAATAAAAAAGAAATATGAATTTTATTTTTCAGACAATTTATTCAGCCTTGCTATTGTTATATCTCCAGGGGTTAAATTTACATTTTCAAAAAATACTGTGATGTACAAATGTGCATTCCCTATTCAGCCAACATATCATAGATACTATATAATAACATCTGGGAATATTAAACTTTGCCTTTACTGGCAACCCGATTGGCATCTTTAATTTACAGTGCAGATGTTTTATGCTGATGTGTTTTGAAAATATTTGAAGTATTCTCAAGACAATATTCTGAGGTTTCTCCAGTGGTCCACTTTAGTCTTTTGAAGTTCTCTATACAATAGGATACATACATAGATTTTCCA
Source organism: Urocitellus parryii (assembly GCF_045843805.1). Lineage (NCBI taxonomy): Eukaryota > Metazoa > Chordata > Mammalia > Rodentia > Sciuridae > Urocitellus > Urocitellus parryii. Next base: position 228,584,808 of record NC_135531.1, on the reverse strand, counting down.
AAACATGCTTCAGTGAGAAAAGAAGAGAAGCTCAATTTGGCGGTTTACAAAGCTTCCTTGAGTCGTCTGTACCTAATTCCCTTTTGGCACTGTTGTTTTGGCAGTCTGTAAGCTTTATGAGACCAGTCTGATAAAACTGTTCCTCTTTCCAATCTGTTTTGTAAAACCTAAATCATTTTAATGCTTTGTATTTATAAAGCACTCATATTTCTAAAGTATAAATATACATTTTTAATTTTATTTCTAAAATGATATTCTGATGTGCATTACCCAGAGGATGATACCCCATGTCAGTAGCTATTGCCTCTGTGTGCAGGAATGGTGGGTGAGGTGGGCGAGTAAAGCAGAGTCTTTCACAGTGCACAAACTGAGCATGGTTCTTTCAATCCAAGCCTCAGCCACCTATTTCCACCACTGGTTCCTTCACTGGCTTTTTTGTTTTTGTTGTTTTGGTTTTGTTGTTGTTGTTGTTGTTGTTGTTTTGGGGGGATTTTTGTGTGTGTATGTTTGTTTGGGTTTTTTTTTTTTTTTTTTTTTTTTGTTTTGTTTTGGTACTGGGGATTGGACCTAGGGGCACTCAACCACTGAGCCACATCCCCAACCCTATTTTGTATTTTATTTAGAGACAGGGTCTCACTGAGTTGCTTAGCGCCTCGCTTTTGTTGAGGCTGGCTTTGAACTCAAGTTTCTCCTGTCTCGGTCTTCTGAGCCCCTGGGATTACAGGCGTGTGCCACCAGGCCCGGCAAGCTTCAAACATCTTTAAAGAGTTTACGTCTCCCCTTTTCCACGTGATATAGTTAGCACATAGACTTTGGAGAAACACTTGGCTATAATTGCCAGCCCCATTACTTATCAGCCATATCATTTTGAAAAAGTCTCTAACTTTCAGCTTTCCTTCCCTTAAAATGGAGACAGTATAGTTGGTAGAGTGCTTGTCTCGCATGCACAAGGTCCTGGATTCCATCCCCTGCACCACAAGAAAAAAGAGAGAGAGAAGGAGACAGTAATACCTTCCTGATTAGGTTGTATGAGAATTAAATAAGGAGGTTTAATGAGTACTTTCCCCAGTGCTGGACTCTGTTAGGGCATACACTTACCATTCTCTGAACTCATTTGTGTTAGCCACTATATTAAAATGTATGCTATGTCAATTCTTTTTTATGTAAAATATGCATGCCATAATGTTTACATTTTAACCATTTTTAAGTACTGTAGTTCATTAAATACATTCACATTGTTGTGCTGCCATCACAATTGTTCATCTCCAGAACTTTCTCATCTTCCTAAACTGAAACACTAGACCCATAAAGCATGAACTTTCCATTTTTCCCTCATCCCAGCCCGGTAACCACCACTCTACTTTCTGTCTCAATGAATGTGATTACCAAGTACTGCACATATGGAATGGTAAAATACTTGTTCATTTTCTTCAATTTATATAAACTAGCTACAATTCAGGACTTAATTATTGATTACCTTGGTTTGGCATTAAATTATTGTTAATTTTGCCATATGTATTAGTGCATTCACGAATGCACCTGTGTCTTCCTATTTTCTGTTGAGATATTAAGCAATGTGATGATGATGATGATGATGTATCATTCTTGTTTCTCCCCAGCCTTCTCCCATGTATCCTCTGAAACAATAATTCCATTGTTAGTAAGTCCTCTCCCCCTTTACCTCTTCACAAAGTCGCCTCACCTCTTGTTTATGTAGCACTTGAGAATTCACATTCTAGCAATCTCCTGCAACCATTCAAAGTAGAGGTTGCTCACTTTCCACCTTTCATATTTAATAGGTGTAATGATAGTATTAGCATTCTAATATTTCTATTTTGAACCTTTATGCAAAAAAAAAAAAACAACTCATCCTTGAGATCTCCCTAAATTGAGATTGGTGAATAAGATTTGCTAAGGGATTGAATGTAGGATGTGAAAAAGAGATATCAATGATGATGTCCATGTTTTAGGATTTGGAAAGGTGAAGTTGCTTTTAACTAAAACAAGAGAGCTGTAAAGGTGGTTGGGAATAGAAGGAAATAACCTGGGAATATGCTTGGACCTATTAGGATTTGAGGTGCTCAGCCAAGTTATGGAACCAGGATAGATGTCCATCAACAAATGAATGCATAAAGAAAATGTGGTATATATACACAAAGGAGTTTTACTCAGTCATAAAGAAGAATGAAATTATGGAATTTGCTCATAAATGGAGGCAATTGGAGAACATCATGCTAAGTGAAACAAGCCAGTCCCAGAAAGTCAAGTGTTTTTCATTTTCTCTCATATGTGAAAGTTAGACCCAAATAAAGAAAAAGAGGGTGGGAGGAATCCCATAAAAATAGGAGATCAGTGGAGTAGAGGGAAAGGGATTGAAAGGAAGGTGAGAGGAATGGGAAAAGGGATGAACAATTGAATGAAACACACCAAATTTTCCTAAGTATGTATATGATATACTACAGTGAATTTTACCTTTAGGTGTATCTATAATGCATTAATTTTTAAAAACTATAAATAAATAGAAGAAAGATCAGTAGAATAAAGGAAAAGGAACAGGAACCCAGGCAGAGAGGAGGGGAAGGGAAAGGAGAAGTATTGAGGACTGAACTGGAGCAAATTATATTCCATGATTGTATAATTACATCAAAATGAACCCCAATATTATGTATAACTATAATTCACTAATAAAAATTTTCTGAAAAAGAAAAAAAAAGAGTTGAGGTGTTCAGAAGCTCATGAGACTTTCAATGTGAGATGGCAGTAGGCAGTCTGGGCACCAGGAGAGAAGTCAAAGAATTTGAAATTCATCAACCTATACATGGTATTTAAAGTGATGAGATTGAATGAGATCCTGTAGAAACAGAACACTCCAATATTTTCAGCTCAACCCAGGAAAACGGAAAGGGAAAGGCCAGGGAAGTAGGAGGAAAGAAAACTGGAATGGCGTCCTGGCCCACAGGAGAAGAAAGTGTTTCAAGGAAGAGGGGCATCACCTGTCAAATGTTGCTGATGGGCCAAGAAAAATAAGAACCGTGAAATGACCACTGGATTTGGAAATCTGCAAACCACTGGTGACCTTAAAGAGAGCAGTTTCAGTGCAGTGTTGGGAATGGAAAAATCAGCCTAAAGCAGATCCAAGACATAATTAGGGAAAGAAAATGAGGGTGGCTAGTGTAAACAAAGTTTTGTGGGAAGGGGACAGAGAGATAAGGTGATAGCTGGCATAAGAGAACAAGCAGGTCAAGAGAGGTTATCTAAGGTAGAATAACAGCATGATTGTATGCTGGCAATGAGCAGCATCCTGGGTTAAAAGGCTTCACACTAGGGTACAAGCACAGGGATTGCCCTTGCTAGAGGCAGAGCAATTTGTTCATTAAGTGCCATGAGAAAAAGTAGTGTGTATGAGCACAGATTCTGGTAGACAAGTAGAAATTTTAGAAACATCTTGTGAAATCTCTCTTCTTTTCTTTCAGTGTTTCCAAAGCCTTCAGCTGAGACTGAGGAAGGGTAAAGAGGTGAAGTTTTAAGGAGAGAAAAGATACAAAATATTCTAGGCATTTACAGTGGCCTTACTCAAAGAGTAGCCTGCAGACCAGTCCAAGTTCATTATTATCTTCTTATGTAACAATGAGTTCAGAAATTAAGAGTAAGCATTGAGAAACCTTTCTAGCCCTCTGACAGAGTAATTTTAGGACTGTTAAATATAGTAATAAAAACTTGGACTTGTGTGTTTTTCTTTAATTTCATGTTTTGTATTAAAATTAAACTCCTATTTCTCACCCTGTACAAAACTCAACTCAAAGTGTATCAAGGACCTGGGTATTAGACCAGAGACTTTGAGCCTATAAGAAGAAAAAGTAGGACCAAATCTCCATCATGTCAGATTTCTCAACAGGACTCCTAAAAGTACAAGAAGCAAAATCAAGGATCAATAAGTGGGATGGTATCAAACTAACTTTTTCACAACAAAAGGAACAATCAAGAACATGAATAGAGAACATACAGAATGGGAGAAATCTTTGCCACCTGCACCTCCTATAGAGCATTAATCTCCAGGATATATGAATAACTCAAAAAACTTAACACACACACACCAAAAAACAACAACAACAACAACAAAAATAACCCAAATAACCCAATCAATAAGTGGACAAAAGAACTAAACAGACACTTCACAGAAGAAGAAATATGATTGGTCAATAAATGTATGAAAAAAAAATATTCTTCATCTCTAGCAATTAGAGAAATGCAAATTAAAACTACACCGAGATTTCATCTCAGTCAGAATGAGATTTATCAAGACTACAGATAACAATAAACAGTGGTGAGGATGTGTAGAAAAATGTACACTCATACATTGCTGGTAGAACTGCAAATTGGTGCAACCACTATGGAAAGCAGTAGTGAGATTCCTCAGAAAATTTGGAATGGAACCACCATTTGACCCTGTTATCCCACTCCTCAGTTTACACCCAAAGGACTTAAAATCAGCATACTATGATGATGCAGCCACATCAATGTTTATAGCAGCTCAATTCACGATAGCTAAGCTATGGAACCAACCTAGGTGCCCTTCAACAGATGAATGGATAAAGAAAATGTGGTACATATACACAATGGAATCTTATTCAGCCATAAATAAGAATGAAATTTTCCAGTAAATGGATGGAACTGGAGACTATCATGCTAAATGAAATTAGTCAATCTCAAAAAACCAAAGGCCGAATGTTCTCTCTGATATGCAGATGTTAATTCACAATAAGTGGTGGTGGGGAGAATAAAAGTTCACTGGATTAAGCAAAGGGAAATGAAAAGAAAGGCTGGGGGATGGGAGCAGGAAAGATAGTAGACTGAATCAGACATAACTTTCCTATGTTCATGTATGAATGCACATCCAGTGTAACTCCATATCATGTACAATCACAAAAATGGGAAGTTATGCTCCATATATGTTTGATATGCCAAAATACATTCTACTGCCATGTATAACTAAAAAGAACAAATAAAAAATTTTAAAAGAAAAGCAAGAAGTTCAAAGTATGTATCACCAAAACGTGTGCTGATACTATATGTCATTTATGGAAATAGAGAAACATGGATTACAGTAAGAGAAAGACCACAGTGGGTAATATTAAATGACAAAAGTTGAAAGAAGTTTACTAACTTTAAAATAATAGTTGACTATTGTCATTTATAACTTATGAGATCAAATAAAAAATAAAATAATAGTTGACTCTGGAGAGAAAGATGGAGCAAAAGATTGCTTGTGTTTCCGTTGAATCTCTAAATTTTTTATTGTTTTAAAAACATACATATGTGTGTGGATATATATGAAGTCAATATATAAATATATATAAATATAAATAAATATGTAAACATTTGTAAATTGTGGCAGCAAGTGCAGTTTTAATTATTCTGTCACTCTCTATATTTGCATGTTTGAAATGTTTGAGAATTTTCAAAAATATGCAAACTAAAACATAATGATTGGGAACAATGAAGGAGTCTTGTATAGTGTCTACAAATCAATACCTTTTGATTTATTAATTTGTATCTTTACAGAGAAATGGTATGGTTAAATTATAGTGAAAAACAAATAAAACCAATTATTCCAAAGTTTTAAAAATTAAAATAAAAAAGACTGGGGATGTGACTCACTGGAAAATGCCTCTGGGTTCAATCTCCAGTACTGAAAAAGGCAGGGGTTGGGGAGCATTTTTTAAATGATGAATTGATGGATGGATAGAGAAATTGTTAGATAAATATGTAATAAAACAATGACAGAATTTAAGTGGTAGATATATAAGTGGTCACTGTAAAACTTTTTATTTTAAACTGTTGAAACTTATCTCATAATAAATATTGGAAGATTTGTTGCTTTACATTTTTTTTGTGATCATTCATTTTCCCTTCCCAGCCAGTTTGTTAGCTCCAGAAGGACAGAAATAATTATATCTGGAAAGTTATCTAGTCCATATTTCCTGTTTCACAGATGAGAAAACTGAGTCCTAAAGAAGCTAAGTGACTTTATCACAAGCAGATGACCAATCAGGGTAATATTTGACTCCATACTTAGTTTTTTCCTACTCCACTAGAGGCAACTTACCACTAGAGATTTCATGGAAGGGCATCTGAAAAGACCATAAACCCCAAAAATTCAATATAAAATTTTGAGTATATGTTCAAATGTGCATTATCTTTTCTTTGGTACTAGGGGTTGAACCCAGGGAAGCTTTACCACCAAGCTACATTTACTTTGAGACAGGATCTTGCTAAGTTGCCCCAGGCTGGCCTTGGACCTGTGATCCTCCTGTCTCAGTCTCCTAAATAACTGAGATCACAGGCATGCTTCACCATGCCTGTATTAGTGTTTTCATTTTTTAATTTCCAAGCAAAACATTTTATTATGTAACATCCTTTAGGTTCAGGATATGAGCCATCCTGCCTTTGGGGACAGGGTAAGCATACAGGTTGCCTATGAGGATAGAGTAAGGCTTGTATGCCCTGGCCTCATCCTCTGATCTATCACTAGTTGGAGGAAAAACAGGCTCTTGACCTCAGATTTTTTTTTAATCTATAAATTAAATACCTCCTAAGGCATCCCACAAGTTTTCATTAGTATTAAGTAAATCAGTATTTTAAATAATTTACAGAATATGATACATTTAAATATTTGTTCAAGTCAAGGAAAACATATACGCACACACAAATGTATAGTTTGTATAATTTGTGACCAAGGATATTCTAAATGATCAAAATGAGTAATTTGTCAGGTCTTTTCTAACACTGGGGAAAATACTCTGTGTCTCAGCACTTTACAGAGTGACACTTCCATGTACCTGTGCTTGAGTTTAACATCCCTCTTTTTTCTTATTTCCCAATTTAGTCAGTGACTACCTTGGTGCCCTCCATTTCCTCCTCCTCTTAAAAGTGGAACACTTCATGAATTTGCTTGTTACCCTTGCACAAGAACCATGTTAAACTTCCCTGCATCTTTCCAATTTTAATAATATGTGCTGGTAAAGCAAGCACGACTTTGGTCTTTTAAAGGCCATATTTGTTGAGAAAATAACACAAAAGCATATAAACACTAACTCCCCATGTTTCTCATGAACCCCCGCCCCCAAATATATACTAAAGCAAGACTGTCTGTAAATCCACTTGGGCTGTCAAAAGAAAAAAGAAGAAAAGAAGAATTATGCAGGAAGTAGAAAAGTCAATGAGACAAATTAGAGGAAATAAAGAATTCTGGTGTGAATTGAACTGACAAGCACAAGAACAAAATGATGAAGACCTTTAATCACATCAGAAAGTATAAAACCATGTAAGTACAAGGACTAGAAAATGTTAATAATAAACTTTGTCCTATTACATAAGAGACAAAATGAACTGCCAAGACTTGAGAAAGGTCAGATCTATCACATATTGTGTCTGTATTGAATGTTCATATTGAAACTAATTGGAAGTCTAATGAAGAGTTTGTTTTACTAAAAAAGAACAATCTCATGAAGAGTCAGATATTTTAAAATATGGGAGACTCTTCACCCACGGTGATTGCCACAAGATTATACTTGGGTTAGTCTTCTATAGCATGAGACACAAGCAGCAGATGGGCTATTCCATTGAAGGTCATCCAATATCAAACAACCACACATCAACTAGGGTGTGAGTCCTAGCTGAGACCAGAGAAACCAGATAGCCAAGATCAGCCAAGATCAGCAAAACTGCCCAATTAATGCACAGCTCAGTCCCTCCTTAAAGGATATCTTATATGGGCTAGGATCAAGAACAAACTGGGGAGACCACTGAGGAGGTTACTGGAGTATACTGTACTGATATCCCCTAACTACTGATCAAGACTAACATCACAAAAAGTGAGACCACAAGCATGATGTGCCTTCTAATGTGCTGCATAGGGGGGACACATCACCAAGGGAATCTTCTTTCCCCCACATAGAACCTGCTTTGATTAACTACCAATTTATAAGAAACACAGGGACAGAAAACAGGTTAAACAATATCAGGAGGCAGCAATCATCAAAATGCAGACTGGAAAACCCTACAAGGCTGGGGCCCAGTTCAGTAGTAAAGCATGAACGCATGAGGCCCTGGGTTCAATCCCTAGCACTGAAAAATAAATACATAAACAAAAAAGGAAAACCCTACAGCACAAATTGCCTGGTTCTTAAACAAATGAAGGATGGAGGACAGTGAGTGCAGGGGGAGGGCTGTGGGATGGGAAGGATGGTAGAATGAGACAGACATTATTATCCTATGTATACATGTATGATTCTACCACTGAAGTGACTCTGCACCCCACACAGGCAGAGGAATGAGAAGTTGTGTTCCATTTGTATACAATGTGTCCAAATGTGTTCTACTGTCATGTATAACTAAGTAGAACAAATAAGAAAAAAATAGAAGGGAGACCAGTAGAAGAGAAAAGGGCATCAGGGGAGGGAAGGGAGAGAAAGGGGAGGTATTGGGGAATCAAATTGATCAAATCATACTGTTTTATTGTGTGCACATATGAATATACAAATCCCATTGTTATGTATAATTATAGTGTGTCAACTAAAAGGAAAAAATAAATAATTTTTTCATATTAAATTGTTAAAAAAGGGGGCTGGGGATGTGGCTCAAGCGGTAGCGCGCTCGCCTGGCATGCATTTGGCCCACGTTCTATCCTCAGCACCACATACAAATAGAGATATTGTGTCCGCCGAAAGCTGAAAAATAAATATTAAAAAAATCTCTCTCTCTCTCTTTAAAAAAATTGTTAAAAAATTAATGAAACATAGATTTAATGTAAAAGAGATGACTATGAATGGCATGACCAATATATGCATTCCCTTATTCTAATGCGGAGGTTAGCAAACAGTGCTTTTTTAATTTTATCTATTTAGTTTTTAAATAATTATTCTTCATTGATGCATTGTAATTATACATAATAGTGAGACTAAGTTATGTGCATGTACAAATATGGCATAAGGAATTCTGACTCTTTTTAAACAAATGTTAATATGTAAAAAAACAGAAGACTTTCTCTGAGGTCTTTATTTTGGAGTTGGGAAGCTACAAAGTTCTTCTGAAAAGTAGTGTCCTGGGAAACACAGAGGGTATTTTCATATATACTAACGTATGCCAGAGAAATCAAAGAGTTATGTGTATCTGAACTTTAAACACAATAAAGGAGTGCTCTATTAAAATAATGAAAATTGTATTTCCCCAAATGAAAAGAAATGAAAATGGCACATTTATAATACGTACCATTGAATCAATTATGTTAACATCTTGCTTGGATCTATTTGGAATCAAATGTTGAAAAATAAATAAATGAATAAATAAATAAATGGGGGACCCAAATAGGAAGGGGGTAATCTAAAGATTAAAAGGCAATCTATAGTCAGGTGCAGTGATGCACACCTATAATTTGAGCTACTCCAGAGGCAGAAATAGGAAGATTGCAAGTTCAAGGCCAGCCTAGACAACTTAAAGAGACCCTGTCTCAAAATTTAAATTAAAAGAAAGAAAAACCAAGACTAGGGATGTAGCTCAGTATAGAGCACCCTTGGGTTCAATTTCCAGTACTACAAAATAAATAAATAAATAAAGTTTGTAGAAAACTTAGCTTTAGAAAACACATTTATGAGACAATCAGGGAAATTCAGATTGTAACTTTATATTTGGTAATATTAAGGAATTACTGAGGGCTGGGGATGTGGCTCAAGCGGTAGTGTGCTCGCCTAGTGTGCATGCGGTCCGGGTTCGATCCTCAGCACCACATACAAACGAAGATGTTGTGTCCGCCGAGAACTAAGAAAAAATAAATAAATATTAAAATTCTTTCTCTCTCTCTGTCCCCCTCTCTCTCTCACTCTCTCTTTAAAAAAAAAGGAATTACTGAGTTTTTAAATATGTAATAATTATATTGCTATTGCTTTTTTTCAGTCCTTACAGAAATGCATAGTAAAATATTTATGGATGAAAAGATATACTTGGATATGTTCCAAAATAATTTACTTGGAAGGGAGATGTGGGTGGGAGTATAAACAAAACAAGATTAGACATGAAATGATAATAATTTGAAGCTGATTGATGAGTGTGTGAGGGTTCATTATATTATTCTCACTACCTTTGAGTATGTTTGAATTTTTCTGTTTAAAAAAAGTTTTAAGAGTATTAGAGAATATCATTTATACATAATGCATCACAGGCAAAGGTGCATGGACACTGCTCTTTTTCATGGTTGACAATTAAACCCTGTCATTGCCAAAAGTCTTCCTCTTTTGCAGGTCTTTGCTCCTCTGAAGAAGACTCTCGGACTAGAGAGTGGCCTGAACCTATTTAAGAATAAAATAAGATTCAGCAATCTCACTTCTAGGTATTTACACAAAAGATTTGAAATCAATATGTTGAAGAGATATTTGCACTCCTATTATCATTCACAATAACCAAGATATGGAATCAACTTAAGTGTCTATCAGCTGATGATTAGATAAAGAAAATTTGGTGTGTATAAACACAGTGGAATAGTATTTGACCTTTAAAAGAATAGAGTCCTATAAATAACATGGATGAACCTGGAGGACAATTGTTAAGTGAAACAAACAGCCAGGCACAGAAAAACAAATATTTCATGTTCTCACTCCCATGGGGAATTTAAAACAATCCATCAAAAGTTCCCCAAACAAGACTTGGTGCAGTGGCACATGCCTGTAATCCTAGTTGTTCTGGAGGCTGAGGCAGGAGGATCACTAGTTCAAAAGCCAGTCCTAGCAACTTATCGAGGCTCTAAGCAACTCAGTGAGATCCTATCTCTAAATAAAATACAAAAAAAAAGGCTAGGATATGGCTCAGTGGTTGAGTGCCCTTAAGTTCAATCCCCTGTACCAAAAAAAGAAAAAAAAATCTTAACACAAAGAAATGATAAATCTTTAATGAGATGGAAATGCTAATTATCTTGATTTGATTATTATGTGTTATATACATGTGTCCAATTATTGCACTATACCCCATAAACATGTGCAACTAATAGATGTCAATAATAAAAAAATTTTTTTCTACCTCCACATTTTTATTGATGTATTATAGTTGTACATAATGATGGCATTTTGTTATATATTTATATATATACACAATATAACAACATAATTTAGCCAATATCATTCCTCAACACTTCTCCCTTTCCTCTACTTAACTCCTTTTTTATTTTCATAAGATCCACCTCCACCTTTCTTTTCCTTTTTAATAACTTCCACAAATGAGAGAAAACACACAACCCTTGACCTTTTGAGTCTGACTTATTTTGCTTAACATAATGGTCTCAAATTCCCTCCATTTTCCTGCAAATGACAAAATTTCATTTTTCTTTATACTATGTTTTCTTTATCCTGTTACTGGATACCCAAGCTGGTTCCATAATTGGGCTATTATGAATTGTGCTGCTATACACACGGGTTTGCATGTATCAATATAGCATGATAACTTCGTTTCTTCAGGATGAATACTGAGGGGTAGTACAGCTGGGTCATTGGTGGTTCCATGCCTAGTCCTTTGAGCAACCTCCATATTAATTTCCACAGTGGTTGTACTAATTTACACCACCAATAGTGTAAAAGTGTTGCTTTTTCTCCACATTCTCTCCAGCATTTATTGTTGTTTATTCTTGATGGCTGCCATTCTGACTCAGGTTGGTTCTCAGTGTAGTTTTGATTTGCATTTCCCTTATTGCTATAATGTTGAACAGTTTTTCATATGTTAATAAGAAAAAATTTTAGTGAGTAAAAATTTAAAATGATTGAACTCATGGAAGCAGAGAGGCTGGGACAGGGGAATAGGAAGGTAATGATTAAAAGGTACAAAGACTCGATTAGACAAGAGGGAAAGGTGGGATATTTTTATATTTATTGCACAGCATGGTAAATATAGCAACTAATAATGTATTGCACATTTCAAAATTGCTTAAAGAACAAATTTCAATTTTTCCTCACCAAAAAAAATTATTTGAGGTGATCAACATAATTAGCTTTCTTCAATTATCCCACATTTTATTCATAAATCACATCATATTTACATAAATATTTACAACTAGAAGTGGTCAATTTGCAATAACATTTTTCAGAGAATGAAAGGAAAGCATGGTAGAGACATATTCAGTGTGTCCTATAGACTGCAATGTGTTATTGTACACTCCCTGAATGACTTCTGTTTTTAATTAGCCAGATTTTTCAAATTATTAAAATAAAATCACATTTATGGCAAAAACAATCCAAATGGCACAGAGCGTGGGAGAAAGGAGAAAACCAAAAGTCTTCCCTCTGAAGACTCAGTCTCACTCCCAGAGATGTGAAACCACTTAATTTACATATTCCTGAGTATATGTTCAGAAATGTTTAATGCATAATTGCAACCTCTGTGTGCTTGTATGTGTGTGCATGCAAAAGTTATTTTTAAAGAATATTTCACTAAGCACAAGGGTGTTCTGGCTTTTGGTCAATTGTATTATAAACAATTATTCATGAATATATATTTTGCAGCAACACTTATATTCACAAGAAGGCCTCAGCTTAATCATAGCCCTTTTGTCATATAATTTTCCATTCTAATATATTTATATTTTCAATTGATTATTTGAAAATATAGCTGAAATTTTCACCATAAATAAAAAGATACATTAAAATGAAAACAAATTAATGGCTTATTTATCATTGTTTCTTTAAACCTTTCAAATTGAAATTGTTTAGATAGATTTTCCTCTGGGGTTGATTATGATGCTGTCTCACATCAACAAAATAATGCAAAATCTGAGGGTATGAAAAGAAAAAACAAGATTGATGTCTTTGCTTACTCTTGTATCATCTGCCTGATTTAGAAGTAGAAATAGTTATGTTATAGATAAATGCAACAAAGTTTTCAAAGTATATTAAAATTACCAGAATGAGTTCTTAATAATACCTGTCTGCAATTATTCACCTTTATATTTTTTAAAGTTCTAAGGTTTTGTACCAATAAACAAAAGTGTCTCATTCTCTAAAAATTCAATCCACTAATTTTCCATAAAACATAAGTGCTACACTTCTTTAAGTTGGCTCTCAATTAAACATTGCCTACAGGTTTCCTTTTTTCCTATTATTTATTTTATAGCATTTTAAGATTCATCTGAGGCTTGAGTTAACTATTATCATATATTTTTTTAAATACTCTATTGACATATGCCTATTTTGTTTGTGTACTTCCAATGATTCCTGGTTTTTCAAATTACTGAAAAAGAGTAAGAAAGGTAGCACTGTAGTTCTATGCAAGACTGGCTTCGTGAGCATATGAATTGCACATTACATAGCCGCATGCATGGTTTACTGGTCTGCAGTCCTCATCTTGAAACTCCTAATAATTTAATCTTGAACTTGTGTTTTGTAGGTGAAAGTCTGAAGGAACAATGGTGTGCATGCATAAACAGAAACACACAATATATGTACCCATCATTCCTTCTAAATACTCTATTTGTATATAGTATGATGGATGTTATATGATCGCAGTATCCCAGTAGACCCAGCCTTGGAGACCAACAGGACTCAAGGCAGATCCAAAATAAGCATTTTATGGGAGCTGTGGGCTTCCACAGAGTGTTGGTAGAAGGTGCATGTATCAAGAAGGGAAATAAAAGCCAGTTGTTAGGGCTTGGGGATGTGGCTCAATGGTGCAGGGCTTGCCTGGCATGTGTGAGACTCTGGGTTTGATCATCAGCTCTTGGGGGAAAAAAACAAACAGACACAGTTGTTAGTTTTTTGTAGCTATTCCAATATTGCAATAAAAATGAAATACATATGTATAGACAAAATGCAAATTGTGAAATTTCAGTGATTCTGCAATACAAATTAAATATTGTATTTACATTGAAAAAAATGTATTTACATTTAATATTGGCATCCCATGATATAAAAATGAATGGTTAAAAAAAAGCACTCCAATAATTAAATTTTTAATTGTTCTTTACTTAGATCAGCATTATACAACAACAACAAAAACAACAAAATGACTGTGGAAGAGAGAAAAAAGCTTTATGTTTTAGAAACTTTAATAACATTTCCCTGATTTTTAAACAAGGGGCCCCATGTTTTCCTTTTGCACTGGGTCTCACATTTTCTGTAACTAGTTCTGGTTACATATCCTTTGTCTGCCCTGGAATCCTCCTGCAGGAAGCATCTGTCTCCCATTCTGAAGTCATTAGTTTACTCTCACAGCTGAGGTCTGACCTGAGAAAGAACGTCTTTATTTTGGCAAATGGGCAGAACTGGCAAACAGAAGCAGCAAAAGGAATAATCATGTGTCCTACAGTCCAGCCTGGTAAAATGCTTAGGCTCCGATAGATGAGGTTTTCTTTGCTTCATTGTGGTTTACACCTGTGGATTTTTCACACTGAAGAACAGTTGTCAAATACAGTAAATATTTACCCCTCGTCACTTCTTGTATAAAAACTTAAAAGCCTTCTCAGCACTACCTTACTCTGAACTTTCTTTTCTCTTAGAGCTATTAGAAATGATCTAGAACTAACCCTAAGCTATGCTATTAATTTTTGTTATGTGTTTTGTTCTTGTTGTTTTTATCTCTGATGCACCATCTTGAGATTTCAACAAATAGTTTTGAGAGCCAATTTTAGGAGAAACAACAGGCTGGGCACTTGGGATACCATGAAATAGAGTTCCACCTTCAAGGGGTTCAGGTGTCATGGTCCTTCAGAGGGAATAGTGAGGCCAGCATGGGATGAAGAGTCATCTGGTGGTTCACAGGCAAAGTTCTTTTGGATTTTTTTCACACCGACTAGCAGACTATTTTTCGAGGTACATAAATCACTCCTTAATAGCCAGTTAAGCGTATTAGGTTAACTTAGAGCACCACTGGGTAAATATATTATTGCTGCAGGAAATGGCAAGAAAGGATTGAAACTGCCTTATTTGGGAGGAGAAAAATACTCCTTTAGAAAAAAAAATGTCATGCTTTTGAGTTGAAATTTCAGTTCCCCTGATTTGTGAACCCAAGTACAGAAATGTTGTTTAGGAGAATCAGAACAAAATACAAGTCCCCAAGTCCCAAATCTGCAATTCAGAGTAACTTCACTGACAATGATCAAACTCATTCCTCAAACTATGACAAGATGCTGTTACACTTCCAAGGTCCATTCATGCCTACTTCTCTGAGGTCCTTTATTTCCAGCATTCTCTCACTCTTCTTCATTCTCAACACCCACATCAAGAGTAATAACTGGTAGCCATGCACAGCAGCACACATCTGCAATCCCAGCTACTGGGGAGGCTGAGGCAGAAGGATCACATAATTGAGGCCAGCCTGGGCAATTTAGGAAAACCCTCTCTCAATATAAAAAAATAAAAGGGCTGTGAGTTTAGTTTGATGGCAAAGCACCCCGATTCAGTCCTCAGTACCACAGGGAAAAAAATTAAAATAAAAAGAGTAATAACTTGCAATTTGATTCTAGAGAGTTGTGCTTTTGGTTTTATTACAAAAATGTTCTAAAAATGATATAATGCATACTTCAAATTATTTATATAATGTTGGAAGACAGAGATTTTGAGGGACTTGTTTGCATGCAGTGCTCATGGGTAATTTGCCCAGTAGTCCCCAGTTACACCATATTTGTCTATTCCTTAACATCTACTCCTTCCTTCTTCTACTACTACTGATTTTTTAGCTGGGCACATAGCAACCTGATATGAAGACATTTCCAGCTTCTCTATCAGTTGGGTATGGCCATGATTAAGTATTAGCTAATGTGATATAAGCAAAAGTACATATATAATATACTTTTTCTTGTCTGGAAGGCAAATGTGACAACTGAAACTTCAGTGACCACTTCAGACCTTGAGATGGAACATTAAATACTGTAAAGACAATAGGAGCCTGACTCCCTGATGACTTTAAAGACTGCCTATTTCTAGACTTTTACATGAAAGAAAAAGAAAGGTTCATTTTGGTAAAGCCACTGTTATTTTGTGCCTCTGATACTTGCAGCCAGATGTAATTCTGACTGATAACAGATTGTCGTAGATTCCTGACTCACTCTGCTTAGGTGAACCCAGTCTTAATACTCATACTTTTTTCTCTACCTTAAAGATTCTTGCTCCTTCTGCTAGAGAATCCTTAAGGAAAGTTATGTTGTTCACAGTTACAGTCAATTTATCTTAGTTATAAAAATGATTTAAAGAGCCTAACAACTGCAAATATTAATGTACTAGCTGCAAATATCTGTTACTGGTTTTCTATCAATGCATATTGTGATTCTACAAAGACTTTGATTTATCTAAAGCATTCAGCACTAAGCCCACATCTAGATTGGTTTCTGATTCTATCCATCCCACCAGCTCCCACAATTCAACATTTAATTAGCAAAATTAATTTACTTTTAGAAAACAGGGTATCTGAGATCCAGCTCATGCTTGGAACAAGTCTGGTGGGAGCATCATTTCCCTTCCTAATTGAACTTGGGAGAGTATTTCTTGAGTTGGTCGTTGAAGAAATCAGTAGTATGGGGGAGTCTGGAGATGCCAAAGTCATAAATCAGAAGAAAACTGATGCACTTCCAATCCAAAGGACAAGGTGAGAACAAGATGAACAAATAAGTTGCAGAGTCACTAGTGGAGAAATTCTCAGTGAGGTGGGGGACACACAATTAGGTCTAGAAGAAAGAGTTAAGATCCAATCCTGCAGCACAGTAAGTACCAGAGTGTCTCTTTACCTCAGGCCTTGCAGACACGAGTGAGAGAAGTTCCAGTGGTCTAAAAATGAAAAAGAATCAAGATCATGAGCTACTGCCACAAATATGAGATGGATATGCTGGCAGGAATGACAAATTAAGGTACAGGTCAGGCACATTGGCACACACCTATAATCCCAGTGATTCAGGAGGCTGAGGCAGGAGAATTGCAAGTTCAAAACCAGCCCGAGCAACTTAGGTAGACCCTAAACAACTTCATGAAAATGAAAAATGAAAAATAAAAGGGCTGGGATGTGGCTCAGTGGTAAAGCACCCCTGGGTTCAATCCCTGGTACCAAAAAAAAAAAAAAAAGGCAAAAAATAAATAAATAACTACATAAAAACAAAAGTTTGAGAAAAGTTATGAATGTTATTTTAACTCTATAGTTGATACCTCTCTTTAATTAAAATTTTTGGGGTTCTGTGTGAACACAGCCCTATTATTACCAACAGATGGTGATCAATGTAAAGGTTATTTTCCACTAGAAACTACTCAGTTCCCTTGCAGAGAACCAACCCCATCATGAAAATCCTGATGCATCTAATAAATTAAATTCATTTTAACTCAAGTCATAATGATCAAGAATGTTGGACATTAAATTAGTAACTGAAGCAAACTATTCCCAAACTCAAAATATATTGGTTGGAATAACTGGGCAATTTAGTTCCCTCAAAAGCGAGAGCAAAATATCTCAGCCAATGGCAACAAATATCCAGAATTCAGTAAGAAAATTAAAATAATAGCTTGCAAATGAATTCCAGAGAGCCTTACCTAGGCTTTCCTTTCCATTCCCTTAATCAGGGTGGTTTGAAAAATAGTTTCTTGCCCTTGAGAGCTGATTCCAGTTTAGCCTCAGAGCTCCATGTTCTTTGTTCTGTATTGAAAGGGGTTTTTCATAGTGGGATAGGGAGGCTCCTCTGTAAAGGAAACACCGAAGCTCCAGGAGGAAGCACTAGAATATGGGAGCTGGCCCAATATATTGGACATCAGGAGCTCTGCAGTCTGATTTCAAGGCTGTCATACCATGTACAGGGAGAGCCAAGCATGCATCCATTTCCAGTATGGTTTCTTCTTTTGTCCCAAGGCCAGACCCAAAGCCTTTGACACCAAAGCAAGCCAAGTAACAAAGTCTGCTCTGTTAGCGGGAAACACTAAAGTATTTTAGTGTTTCTTATGTACTTTGTACTCAATGGGTACCAAACAATAGATATGAGTTCTGCCTACAATGAAGTTGGCAAAACAAGAAATAAATATGTGTAATGATTTTTTTTGTGTGTGAATCTGAATCTCCTATTAGACTGTAAGCTCAAGGACAGTGGGGTCTGTACTCATCATTCACAGCTGCCCACTATAGTCCAGGCTCTGCCCACTCAATAAATGCTTAAGTAAATGAGTGAATATAAATCACTGAAGTAATGGTAAAAGGAATGTACCCAAAGAGAGGGGTAGAAAATGAAAGCTGGAAGCAGTCATGCAAGCAAAGATAGCAAAGTGGACAACTGGTGTTTTGGAGGTTTGGTTAGAGTTGGACCTTCCCATTGCCTGCAGAATAAAAGACTCTCAGTTGGCAGGGCCCTGACTTTGGGGTCAGACTTCCCTATCAAATATATAAAGCATTATCAAGGGAGAACACAAAGCAGCCAATGCCCCAACTCCAATGTCAAGGCTGTCTTGCCCACAAAACAACCATGGGATCTTGGCAGGGGTTCCCAGGACAACTTCTTTTCTGGAGTCTAGGTACCTCCATACAATGACACTGTGCAATGCGACTTCCTTTGGTCCCTAGTCCTCTTTTTAATAATCTATTTATTTTAATTAGGTATATATGACAGCAAAATGTGTTTTGATTCATTGTGGTCCCTAGTCCTTTGATACAAATTTTGATTGTAAAATTGCAATTTAGGTGTTGGGGGCTCTATGATTTGTAAGAAGTAATAGACATCTGGGAAAATCAGCTCTAGATTGCCTGGCCACTCTTTTTTTTTTTTTTTTTTTATTGGTCGTTCATAACATTACATAGTTCTTAATACATCATATTACATGGTTTGATTCAAGTGGATTATGAATTCCCGCTTTTACCCCGTATACAAATTGCTGTATCACATCAGTTACCCTTCCATTGATTGACATATTGCCTTTCTAGTGTCTGATGTATTCTGCTGTCTGTCCTATTGTCTACTATCCCCCCTCCCCTCCCCTCCCCTCCCCTCCCCTTTTCTCTCTCTACCCCTTCTACTGTAAATCATGTCTTCCATTTGTATTCTCTTGACTTACCCCTCCTTACCTCTTATATGACATTTTGTATAACCCTGAGGATCGCCTTCCATTTCCATGCAATTTCCCTTCTCACTCCCTTTCCCTCCCACCTCTCATCCCTGTTTACTGTAAATATTCTTCTCAAGCTCTTCGTCCCTACCCTGTCCTTGTTTACACCCCTTATATCAAAGGAGTCATTTGGTATTTGTTTTTTAAAGATTGACTAGCTTCACTTAGCATAATCTGCTCTAATGCCATCCATTTCCCTCCAAATTCTATAATTTTCTCATTTTTTAATGCAGAGTAATACTCCATAGTGTATAAATGCCACATTTTTTTTTTATCCATTCATCTATTGAAGGGCATCTAGGCTGGTTCCACAGTCTTGCTATCGTGAATTGAGCTGCTATGAACATCGATGTAGCAGTGTCCCTGTAGCATGCTCTTGTTAGGGCTTTAGGGAATAGACCGAGAAGGGGAATAGCTGGGTCAAATGGTGGTTCCATTCCCAGCTTTCCGAGAAATCTCCATACTGCTTTCCAAATTGGCTGCACCAATTTGCAGTCCCACCAGCAATGAACAAGAGTGCCCTTTTCCCCGCATCCTCTCCAGCACTTATTGTTGTTTGACTTCCTAATGGCTGCCAGTCTTACTGGAGTGAGATGGTATCTTAGGGTAGTTTTGATTTGCATTTCTCTGACTGCTAGCGATGGTGAGCATTTTTTCATGTACTTGTTGATTGATTGTATGTCCTCCTCTGAGAAGTGTCTGTTCAGGTCCTTGGCCCATTTATTGATTGGGTTATTTGTTATCTTATTGTCTAATTTTTTGAGTTCTTTGTATATTCTGGTTATTAGGGCTCTATCTGAAGTGTGGGTTCAAGCTATTTCAGGAAATAGAAAAAGAGGGAGAACTTCCAAATTCATTCTACGAGGCCAACATCACCCTGATTCCGAAACCAGACAAAGACACATCAAAGAAGGAAAACCAAAGACCAATATCTCTAATGAACCTTGATGCAAAAATCCTCAATAAAATTCTGGCGAATCGGATTCAAATACATATCAAAAAAATTATACATCATGATCAAGTAGGATTCATCCCTGGGATGCAAGGCTGGTTTAATATACGGAAATCAATAAATGTTATTCACCACATCAATAGACTTAAAAATAAGAACCATATGATCATCTCAATAGATGCAGAAAAAGCATTCGACAAAGTACAGCATCCCTTTATGTTCAAAACGCTAGAAAAATTAGGGATAACAGGATCATACCTCAACATTGTAAAAGCAATCTATGATAAGCCACAGGCCAGCATCATTCTGAATGGAGAAAAATTGAAGGCATTCCCTCTAAGATCTGGTACAAGACAGGGATGCCCTCTCTCACCACTTCTGTTCAACATAGTCCTCGAAACACTGGCTAGAGCAATTAGACAGTCAAAAGAAATTAAAGGCATAAAAATAGGAAAAGAAGAACTTAAATTATCACTATTTGCAGATGATATGATTCTATACCTAGCAGACCCAAAAGGGTCTACAAAGAAGCTATTAGAGCTAATAAATGAATTCAGCAAAGTGGCAGGATATAAGATCAACACGCATAAATCAAAGGCATTCCTGTATATCAGCGACAAATCCTCTGAAACGGAAATGAGGACAACTACTCCATTCACAATATCCCCCCAAAAAATAAAATACTTGGGAATCAACCTAACAAAAGAGGTGAAAGATTTATACAATGAAAATTACAGAACCCTAAAGAAAGACATAGAAGAAGACCTTAGAAGATGGAAAAACATACCCTGCTCATGGATAGGCAGAACTAACATCATCAAAATGGCGATATTACCAAAAGTTCTCTATAAGTTTAATGCAATGCCAATCAAAATCCCAACAGCATATCTTGTAGAAATAGATAAAAGAATCATGAAATTCATATGGAATAATAAAAGACCCAGAATAGCAAAAACAATACTAAGCAGGAAGTGTGAATCAGGCGGTATAGCGATACCAGACTTCAAACTATACTACAGAGCAATAGTAACAAAAACAGCATGGTACTGGTACCAAAACAGGCGGGTGGACCAATGGTACAGAATAGAGGACACAGTAACCAATCCACAAAACTACAACTATCTTATTTTTGATAAAGGGGCTAAAAGCATGCAATGGAGGAAGGATAGCATCTTCAACAAATGGTGCTGGGAAAACTGGAAATCCATTTGCACCAAAATGAATCTGAATCCCTATCTCTCGCCGTGCACAAAAGTTAACTCAAAATGGATCAAGGAGCTTGATATTAAATCTGAGACACGGCATCTGATAGAAGAAAAAGTTGGTTATGATCTACACGCTGTGGGATCGGGCTCCAAATTCCTCAATAGGACACCCATAGCGCTAGAGTTAACAAATAGAATCAACAAATGGGACTTACTCAAACTAAAAAGTTTTTTCTCAGCAAAAGAAACAATAAGAGAGATAAATAGGGAGCCTACATCCTGGGAACAAATCTTTACTCCACACACTTCAGATAGAGCCCTAATAGCCTGGCCACTCTTGACAGGAGCCCAGGCTACATCCAGGACATCTGGACAACAGTCCCCAGACCACTGCATTTCATTACCTGGTGAGGTTGATAGAAATGTCTCACCTTTGACAGAAAAGGACGGATCCAGTTTTCTCAAAGACTCACAGCTGTTGTAATAACACCACTCGTCTTCCTTTACGATCAGCATATGCCAAATCCAGTCTGGAGTGGTGAA
Source organism: Urocitellus parryii (assembly GCF_045843805.1). NCBI lineage: Eukaryota > Metazoa > Chordata > Mammalia > Rodentia > Sciuridae > Urocitellus > Urocitellus parryii. The sequence continues at coordinate 228,563,014 of NC_135531.1, read as the reverse complement.
AAGCCAGATCCCTCTTTGGCAAGGTGCCTCCTCTTTCTTCCCCAAAAGTTCTGGTTAGGGACCATAAAGCCCGTACAGAATCCTGGCAGATAACAGATGGTATACCCACGATGGGATAGTTGAAGAAGAGTTTAGCAAGAAAACTACTTGCAAAGGTGTGAGCAGGACAGGAAGTAAGCAAAGGACATTACTGTAGTGCTATCCCTTGGATTGTTCCCACCCTTCAGTACATGCAAGGGTACAGTGAAGTTACAGTAACTTGAAGACAGAGAGACTGTGTGCAGGGGGCTGCCAGCTGGGAGTCAGGGCACAGCAAGCTGATGAAACCCCTCTGAGAGGAAATCAGAGGAATATTCTCCTCCCTCCAGTCTCCTTCACCAATACCAACAGGGAACTATAGGGCGAAGTGCTCTCTGCCATCATCTTCCACCTCAAAGCAGGCACAAAGCAACAGGGCCAAGTGACCGTGGGCTGAAACCTCTGAAGCTGAGTCAAAATAAATCTTTCCTTCAAGTTGCTTGTTTATCTTGTCATGGTGACAGAAATGTGACTAACACGATGATTTAAAAAAGGTACTTACATATACATGTTTACAAATTATTAAATAATGAGTGTACCATGTGCTAGACACCCTACTAAGTATTTTACACTTGTAACTTCAAACCATTATTATTAAGTATTGTTAAATGCCATTATTTTCCCTGCTTTGGAGAAGAGGAGTGGCTGGGGCTGTAGCTCAGTGGTAGAGAGCTTGCCTGACAGCCTGTTTGTTCCTTGGCACCCTGTAAAAATAAAAAAATAAAATAAAAGCAATGTGTCCATCTACAACTAAAAAACAACAACAACACTTTTTGGGGGGCTCTATAATTTGTAAGAAGCAGTAGTAGCCCCCCAAGAAGTGGTTTTTGTTTGTTTGTTTGTTTTTAGTAAAAGAGGAGTGTGAGGCTTAGAGAAGTTAGCTAACTTCCCCAAATATTATATGCAGGGCTCAAATATTCAGGGCTCAAATCCCTATAGTTCATGTACTTAAACATCAAAATATTATTAAAATTCAAGGGTCAAAAGGTATATTATCCAATTCCTCTGACCCAATAAACACACTTATAAAACTACTAATCCAAAAGAGAGACAGTACTATTCTGAAATTAGATGGATATGATGGTTATACAACAATGTAAATGTCCTTAACGCCATTGAATTGTACACTTAAAAATGGTCAGAATAGCTAATTTTGTGTGATAAAATTTATCACAATAAAAACAATTTTAGAATTCAACAAGAACAAAAAATAAAGCAGTGTTTCAAACTAAAAAGGGGCCTTTCTTCCTTCCTTCCTTCCTTCCTTCCTTCCTTCCTTCCTTCCTTCCTTCCTTCCTTCCTTTCTTTCTTTCTTACCAGGGATGACACCCAGGAGCACTTAACCACTGACCCACATCGACAGCCTACTTTTATATTTTATTTTGAGACAGGGTCTCACTAAGTTGCTGAGACTGGCTTTGAACTCCCAATCCTCCTGCCTCAGTTCTCTGAACTGTTGGGAATACAGGCCTGTGCCACTGTGTCTGCCTCAAAAGGGGATTTTCATGTGTTGCTTTAAATAAATACTTACATCACAAAATTAATGACAAAATTAAATATTATAAATGCACATTATCGATTTTGTTTCCACATATACAATTGTATATTCGAGTTGCCTAAAAACTTTTAAACCATCTTCTAAGGAGATGGAATTTTTCTTAAATTTGATTTTGTCATATATTTGGCCATGGCAATTTTCAATCAAAAATTAATAGCCTTTGGGCTGGGGTTGTGGCTCAGTGGTAGAGCGCTTGCCTAGCACATGTGAGGCACTGAGTTCAATCCTTAGCACCACATAAAAATAAAGAAAGAAAATAAAGATATTGTGTCCACCTACAACTAAAAATATTTTTGTAAAAAATGAATAGCCTTGCCTAGCATGTGTAAGGCCCATGTTCAAATCCCAGCACCCCCTCCCACCACAACACACACACACACACACACACACACACACACACAGTTTAGAAGGCTAAACTAATACTTAATGAAGAGAAAAGCAAAGATAGCTTTGGACATGAAGTGAAATAGACTTTGCCATCCTTCAACCACTGAGAATTATCTGAGGAGTTATTATAGCAATTGAGAAGTGTACCCAAGGAAGAGATCAGCATGGAAAAATTAAAAGTGGTAAGGAAAAAAAAGAAAGAAAGACAGCACCACATAAACAAAGATGCAGGTTGCTACATTATTTTTCATTGAAAATAAAATAAGAAGTAATTGTAATACCCAGAAAGAATGAGGAAATTAGCTATTTTATAGTACTTTCACTTGAGAGTATATTATGTAGCCATTAAAAATTATAATAATGAAGTTTTTATAGCAACATGGAAATACTTATGCTTAATGTTAAATAAAAAAATAAGATGCAAAATTTTATTGACATTATGCTTATCTGCAATATAAATATATGTGTGAATGTGGATGCAGACTGAAATAAAACATGCAAAAACTAAAGCAGTGATTGTGATTGAGTGGGAGACTTATGGATGGTTTTTTTCCCTTTACTCTCTCAGCTTTCTATAATACCATTTCATTGTTGTATTAGTTTTCTATTATGATGAAACAAATCACCCCAAAATTTAGAGGCCTAGACAATAAGCATTTGCTTTCTCACAGCTTTGCCAGATTCTTCAGTCTCAAGATTGCAGTGAGCTCCAGCCTCCACCAAGGGAAGATTCACTTCCAGGCCCACTCTGATAGCTGTTGACAGGATTCAGTTCCTTCCGTTGTCATATGGAGAGCCTGGGTTCCTCCCTGGCTGTCATCCAAAGCCTACCCCCATCCTTGTCACATGGTCTCTCCGTGGGGCAGCTGAAAACGTGGCAGCTGGTTCTCATCAGAGCAAACATGAGAGAGCAAACAAGGGCAAACATGATGAGAGCCAGTGTCTTTCTGCAGCATAATGTCAGAACCAAAATCTCATGCCTTTGCCTTATTCTGCAGGGTAGATGTGTGTTTCTGGGACCAGTCTGCACTCAAGAAATTGGGAATCATTAGGACCATCTTAAAGGCTGCCTACCACAGTTCTCATAAAATAAAATACTTATGAATAAGAACTCTTCTTTTCATCATCCAACAGTGTCTAAAATCAGCCCCATTAGCCATTTTTCTTTGGGGCTAGGACTTAGCAACTCTTTTTTAGCACAATTATCAGTGGGAGCCAATTAGAAGTATCTAAGTGTACTGTGAAGTTTATGCTTCTAATCATATCAAGAAACCTCTCAAGACTCTTTCTGAAAGGGCTGCAGTGGAGGTGAAGGCCGGTAGGGAGAGGAGTGTAAAATCAGGCTGCTACTGGCACCCAAAAACGGAATGAGCTTCTCCTCTCTTCCTCCTCTCCCCCCTGAGAGTGAGGATTTCATTTTGTTTTTTCTTTGACATGTCTTTGATGCTTTTGACTTGGGAAAGACCACCTTATATTTTTTTAAAGGGTTGGAAGGAGAATGAAAAGACAATCAAGAAAAACAACACTAACCAAGCCCCATCTAATAGTTTATCACAGCTACATAGAATTCTACTATAACAGCTACACAAGGCTTACAGGATGATAACATATAACTTTTCATACAGAATTATCTGGTATCCACGGTAGACCAAAGACATAAGTAGGGATGAGAAAAGAAGAAGAATGGAAAATAAAGATGACCTCCTCTCCCCAGAGAATCAGAAAGAGCAAGAAAAAGATTCATCAATTATGGGGTGATGGTATCTAATTATATCCCACCTATCAATCAAAGCCACACTCTACAAAGTTGCCCACCCTGAGTTTCCCAGTCCTGAGGTTACTGTCTTTGCATCTCAAGCAGGTCATTGCAATGTGAATTTAAGAGAAAAGGGAAACATGCTGAGCTCTTTTCAGCCCAGGTCAGGTTAGAATGACACTTTTTAAAACCATTGCCTGCAGACACCTGCAACAAAGAAATTGTTTGTCCTGGCTTACTGTCTGAAACACTAGGTGAGCCCTCAGAGGACTTGGAACCCTGTTCCATCCCACTGTCACAAATCTGGGAACTCTTCCCGAACTGGATAAGTCTCACTTGGAGTTTGTGATTCAAAAACAGTTGCTCCCAATCCTCAAACCAGATGACAAATCTCCAACTAAGAAAGGTTTTCTATTTTGCTTTCTTGGAAAAAAAGAAATCTATTTCCTTTTGTTACTGTCATTGTTGTTTGGTTTGCTTGTTTTCTGTAATGAGTATGTGGGAAGATTTTTTTTTCAGCCTTGTGGTAGGCAAAGATGTCTACATCCTGATTCCTAGTATTTATGACTATGTTGTGTTACAGGGTGACAGAGAATTCAAGATGCAGATGAAATTATGTTTTCTAATCATCTGACCTGAAAATAAGGAGATTATGCTGATTTATCCAATAATTGCAAGGGTCTTTAAAAGTGGAACCAAATGGTGTGATGTGTCAATTACCTGGCTATTGCTAAACTTTGAAGATAAAAAGGTCTAGGAGCCAAGAAATGCAGTACCTCTAGAAGTTACTAAAGTGAGGAACAGGTTCTCCCCAGTGCCTCTAGGAAGGAATGAAGCCCTGCAGGCACCTTGATTTTAGCCCCGTGAGACTCAAGTCAGACTCTGACCTCTAGAACTATAGGAAAATAAATTGAGTTGTTTTAAACTACTAAATTTATGGTAATTTGATAAGATAGTCCCAGATAATAAATACAAGCCAAACAAATTGCTAGAGTATATCTAATTCAGTCTCAGGTTCAATGGTTGTTTTCCTGGGAGAGGTTTCAGAGAAACATCAGGATGGTCTCAGCCTGGTGTAGGAATACTGTCAAAGCAGGCTGAGCCTACCCCCTCGATCATTAGAAGTAGTTGTAGAAACTGCAGTCGTAAATTTCTCATCGACTTTTCACACTGAGTTGTGAGGGTAACTTTCATCTACCACAGAAATTGATTTCAGTTAGTGAAGAAATTGGAAAATGGAGGCCTGTTTATTCAATCAAAATGAATGGAAATATAAAGACATTTAACTTCTACTAATACTCTGAAAGCAAAAAGCCTGTTCTTGGCTTTCTTTAAGAATTCAGAGACATTTTGACTATTGTGGGAAAAAAAAAAGGAAGAAGTTCTTTAACATCCATGTAAATGAAAGGGGCCTAATTTTTAAAAACTCGTCCTTCATAAAATAAATTAGCTGAAGGGCTGCAGTTGTGGCTCAGCAGTAGAGTGCTCACCTAGCACATGCAAGGCCCTGAGTTCTATCCTCAGCACCACATAAAAATAAATAAATAAATAAAAGTATTGTGTCCAAGTACAACTAAAAAATAAATATTTAAAAAAGTAAATTAGTTGAAATCCTATTAGTCTACTCTAGAAAGATAAAGAAATAATTCATCCTCCAAGGATAAGAACCTGTGGTTGTGGTTTAGCCATTTTAAAGCTAAGGCTGTGGTGTGTAGAACTGGTAAGTGTAGAGAGATGGACTCTTCTTCTTTAAAAGCCTTGATAATTCCATGGGAGTGTCTATCCTTTCCCAGCCCCCTTCAAGAGTCTGCCAAATGGAAGACTGTCAGATGAAGGTGGATGTTAAGAGGCATATTCTTCTGAAGATGCACTTGCTGAGCTTCCAGTAACACTTAGGGGAATTATGTGCAACTATCAATGGGAGAATATGTCCCTAGTACTCTATTTTTAATTTTTTTCAATTAACAATTATGTTTAGTCAATCCCCAGCAGGATTTGCTGGTGAGATTGCTGGCTTCCTAATGCACATTTCTTTTCAGTTAGCTGAGCTAATGTTGATGACCTGTTTTCACTTGAGGATGCACTGTGAGATATATCCAGTGCCTACCTAAATGCATTTGTGAATTAAATCTTGTCTGGGAAGATTTGCTTATTCAACTTAGGGATTAGAAATTATATTGACCCAAGAAGCAAGTCTTGCTATATTTAGTCTGGGATCAATGCCAAAAATGCATAGCCAGACCAAGGGATTAAGGGGCCCTGATATTTTTACTCCAGCATCTTATAAAACATCAAGGTTAACAATATACCATAGCGCTTGAAAGACACAATTCCCACGTTTCATTTATTTGAAAAAAAAAAAACTATTTTTGAAATTTCCTTTTCAGATCAATGGTATTCAGTCTTGAAGGGAAAGGAAGGAACTGGAAAGGGAAAAAAATAAGCCCTTAAGCAAGGACCAGTTGATATTTTTATTCCCATTTTGTAATTTAAAAAAATACAAAGAGAGGCTAATTAAGGAAATTACAGACAGGAACAACTAACTGAGTGGATAGCAAGATCAGTGTTCCAGCCTGTGTCTACCTGACTCCAGACCCCAGGCACTTATCTCTTTGCTGCTAATCCTATTTTGGTGTGAGAGAAAAAGGGGTGTGTATGCTTCATTTCAGTTGGAAAAGTAAAGAAGTGAGACTATTATAATAATAGAATGGGTTCACAACCTTTCAAGGGCAGCCAAATAGCTTCTGACTCAAGCGTCCATCCCTTTTTTAGACCATCATTTTCCTCCCCTTCTCTTTCGACTTTCCTTCCTAAGAAAAGCACTGATTAAATTAAACATGAAAGCTCTAGGAGAAAAAAAGTCTTCAGGAAGGCACAGATTGTCATTTATCTTTGTATCTCCAGTGTCTGGTACAATACCTGGCCCAGAATAGGTGCTTGTCACTGGCTCATCATAAGAAAGAAAGCGTGTGTTCATAAACCAATGAATCAATGATGATTCTTCTATTTATAATGCTTATTAGAAATGCTGTTTCACTTTCAAATGTAAGAAAGTATTTTGTTATTACATTAAGTCAGATCATTTGAATATGTTAAATAATTCAAATTTCTTCCTTGTGTTACAAAAGACATAGACATGTATTTTAGTCAGCTTTTTTTTTTTTTTTTTTGCTGCTGCAGCTAAAAGATCTGACCAGAACAATTTTAGGGGAGGAAAAGTTTATTAGAGTGCTCATGGTTTCAGAGGTCTTAGTCCATGGACAGCCAGCTCCATTCCTCAGAGCTCAAGGTGAGGCAGGACATCATGGTGGAAGAGTGTGGCACAGAGAAGCAGCTCACATGATGATCAGGAAGCAGAGAGACTCCATTCTCCAGATACAAAATATATACCCCATAGCCATGATGAGCCACTTCCTCCAGCCACACCCCACCTGCCTTCAGTTAATTTACTTATTGGGTTAAGGCTTCCATAACCCAATCATTTCATCACTGACCTTTCTTGCATTGTCTCACACATGAGCTTTTGGGGCACAGCTCACATCCAAACCATAACAACATGGAACTTTTTCCTTCTCACTATACACAGACATGCACATACATTTAGTACTGTCTTTTATTGCAATTCCAAAACAGATTTGAAATAGTGGATATTCAGAGGCTTCAGCACTCTGATCTCCTATGTAACATTCTCAGAGAGGATTTCTTTTAACTTCGTTAATTTAAAATAAAGAGATCTCTAAAAACAATAGTATTCATAGGTCTCTCTAAAATGTAGAAACCTCTGGGATAGAATTTCTAATTGTTCAACTATAATAGAAAATCATTTCAAAAACTTAGGTAGATGTGAATTAGCAAGAAGTTTCTTTTAAAAAAAAGTCACTAATATTTAAAATGTGGATGTATTTGAAGCAGTTGTTGTACTTCTGCTTGTACAACCCCAAAGAATGGTAAAACCTTCCAAAAGTAATCCATAGTGATGCTCTGAGAATTGTCAACATTTACAGCTCATATTTCTCACATTAGGTTTTCTTTAGAAGAAAACAAAGCATCTTAAGTGACTTTCATGCAAATATCAAACAAATTTTAGAAGTTTTCTTCCATAACATTCTATAAAGTACCTTGTTTCCCAAGTGGAGAAAATGCTTAAAAATTGTAAAAAATATAAATTTTCCTTCAATACACATTTAGTGCCCAGAATTTTCTTGTTATCTAAGTGTAGAACAACTTTGCAAAACATTTCAGTCTATATTCTTCAGAATAGAGATTTTTTTTTTCAGAATATCACCTTTGGCAGATGTATTGGTATAATGAAAATGTCGATACACTTAGGTCATACGTGAGGTGTGTTTGGATTGATTATGTGTTCTAATAGCATGAAATCTAAATGAAGACGGTTTTTAATAAGAAGGTAATAGGACTATAGAGATCTTTGTATGGCATAAAAGCACATAGGAAATTATGTTGTAATGTGAATAAGACTAATTGATCATCTTATTAGAGAAACACTTATCTTGAGAATGAAAAATTACCACACTGTTGTTTGACATTTGGATTGTCAATGGTTTGACCAGAAGAAACCTTAGTTAAACGCTCCAGAGACAAAAGCAGTTCAAGGGAACAGTTGTTTGCCAAAGGTCACTGATGGAATAATAGGGTTTTTTCCTTCACAGTCTTAAGAAAGTCATTTCCTGCTGCTATATCCCAATGAGGGAAAAATAAAATGATGGCCAAAAGTCTTCCTTTTATTAAAAATAACAACACCATTCAATGTTACAACCAACACGACAGGACTAACCCAAATTTCTCCATGACAAAATCCCTAAATAGCATATGTAGGCATATCACCTATACTGTGTTCATCTGTAGTACATCAAAAGTAAAATATTGAGCTGGGCCTGGCAGTATATACCTGTAATCCCAGCAATTCAGGAGGCCAAGGCAAAAGGATGGAAAGTTTGAGGCCAGTTTCTGCGACAGTAAGACCCTCGACAACTTAGTGAGACCCTGTCTCAAAATAAAAAAATGGAAAGGATTGGGTTGTGGCTCTATGGTAACGTGCTCCTGGGTTCAAGTTCCAATACCAAAAGAAAAGTACAATATCAAATTATTTTATTTTTGAAGAAACATAGGCTAAGAAAACAGTCAAGTTAAATCACTAGTTTTCTAGTTGAATCATCTCATCAAGTAGAATTTTTAGGGTAAGTTTAGAATTCACATTTGTTTTAAAATTTCATAAGAAAAAGAGATTTTAGGTAGGCTTAAAAGTATTCATAACAAGAATATTCAATGGACCCCTCCCCTCTACCTCAGAGCTAAGATTTTCAGACAGAAGAGTAAGGAGTATATTTTTATTCAATGCACCTTTGCTAATTTCAGTATGTCCTGAAGCAGCTCAAACTAAGAACTTTAATTTTTCAAATCGTTTGGGATTTTAGTATCACATTAACAAATACCACACAGATGAATTACTTAACAGATGCTGGCAATGGTGCTGAGATGCACTAGTGGACAACATGAGGCACTCTAAATCTTAGGCGTCTCACTCTACCAAGGAGAGGATTTCGGAAAACTAGTGATCTTGCCTCCTAGGAAGTGATACAGAATCTAGGACCATCTCTGGTAAAGTATTTTTTCTTCACCACCTCTCCAGCCCAGAATTTTTGCACAGTGGATTTCAATATAAACACACAGTATAGGCAGATGAGAGCAAAATGAAGTCAAAACTATACAGCATGAAACCTCAGTTGTGTGCAGAAGAGAAAGAGGCAACTCCATTCCCCTTTTCTTTGACAAATTGGCTGTTATGGAGCTTCAGTGCCTTGACACTTCTCCCATGCAATAGATACCCACTCCTTTTTTGCCCATTTTGATCACTCTAACATCAAAGGGCTCTCCAAGAACTATTGCTCCAACTCATTCGATCCCCATGGACTATCCTAGTAATTTATCTACTAGAATTTGGTGAGAAACTAGATTGACCACCAAACATTTTCTATCCACAGCAATGCAAAAATTTTTTTTTTTTACTTAGGCAAGAGTAATTATGTTTTATTTTGTTTTGTTGGAGCTGAGGATTGGACCCAGGGCCAAGGATGAGATAAGCACACACTATTACTGAGCTAGAACTCCAGGCCCTCTTTTTGATTAATGGAATTATTTGTCAGTGGGCTCTGAAAAACACAGTACAGTTTGGGTGGAAACAAGGTTGACCTACTAAATTACTGTGAGATTCAAATTGTCACTGGCACTTCATTTATGATGCCTATGCCATCCCTTACAGTTTGAATTGCATGAGAAAAGCTCAACAACATCTTACCTGTTCTCTTCAATCAGGAATCCACACTTCTAAATCCCAGAGGGAAATGCATGGATGTCTGAATGAGTCTTTCTCAGATTCTATGAATACAGTTCTATGAATTCAGTAAAATTAGCCTATTTCTAACATTATGTTTGCAAATTGCTCTGATATTAAAGTGTTACATGTACCCACAGATTGCCAAAACATCATATAACTTCTATTTTTCCCCCCTGATTTGGGGGATTGAACCCAGGGCTTTGTGCATGCTAGGCAAATGCTCTACCACTGGGCTACATCCCCATTTCTTATTTTTTAAACATTTATATTTTAGTTGTAGATTGACACAATACCTTTATTTTATTTTATTTATGTGGTGCTAAGGATTGGACCCACTGCCTCACACATGCTAGGCAAGCACTCTACCTCTGAACAACAACCCCAGCCCCCCATTTCTTATTTTATTTTGAAACAGGGTCTCCCTAAGTTGCTGAGGCTGGCCACAAACAATCCTACTGTCTTAGCCTTCCAATTAGCTGGGATTATAAATGTGCATCCAGTTTACCTCATAACTTTTTATGGGCCATACATTGGATATAGCTGTAGGATCTTCTGCCATTCCAGAAATAGATCTGAGTCTGGAGAACCAATTTTCTTTAGAGATAAAAGATAACTTAAACCCAGAGTGTCATGAAGTACCAAACTGAATAGTGGGATCTAGGAGCTGGGCAAAATAGCACACACCTGAAATCCCAGAAGCTCTGGAAGCTAAGGCAGGAGGATTGCAAGTTCAAAGCCAGCCTCAGCAACTTAGTGAGATCCTAGGAAACTTAGAAAGACCCTGTCTCAAAATGAAAATAAAAAGGGTTGGGTATGCGATTCAGTGGCTAAGCACACCTGGGTTCAATCTCTGGTACCAAAAAATAAAAATAAAAAATAAAAGAAATGTGGGGTCTACAGAAAAATGGTAGCCTCCAATCTTTTGTTTCTACTTTTTAGTTAACTTTATAAGTTTTTTAAAATCCACATAATTACTTTCTGAACCTATCATTTCCTGGATTTTTTTTTTTTTTTTTTTTTTTTTGTGTGTGTGTGTGGTGCTGGGGATTGAACCCAGGGACTTGTGCATGCAAGGGAAGCACTCTACCAACTGAGTTATATCCTGAGCCCTTCCATCTGATTTTGATGATGGTTTGCATCTTACTCAAATTATTCAATTGTTTGAACAATTTTATCATTGTCATCTCTGAATCACAATCTGTCATCTAAAAATGGCAAACCAGAGTTCCCAGAAGGTCTCTGTCTACCTAGTATAGGCTTTGTCATCAACTTCATCAATGTTTCTGCATAATCCTTAGGAAGAAATCCATTTAAATAATTTCAATCTATCTCTCCCTCCACATCTTTCTCTTGTCTACTACTTTTTCAGGAGTATAATAGTCACAGTATTTAATAATCATGTTCTCAACAATGAATATTTTACTATGAATGAAGAAGAGGCTAAATTTAATCTAGATTCAGATGCTCTCGTAGCAGAATCAGGTAAACTTTCTGAACCTATCATTTCCTGGATGTTTGATCTTGGGAAAATTATTTAAACTTCTCTGGAATTATTTTTTTCATCAATAAAAGGTAGCTAATGATACCTCCTTAGCTCAGTATGCTGTAAGGATTAATTGACATGTAATAAAGTGACTAGAATATTATTGGCATATAAGAGATATTAAACTTTTTTAAACAAAATTCAAAAATATTTACATATATGGATGTGTTATTCTTTTGTCAGAAATTTCTTCACTGTCAAATTATCTTTTTTATCATTAAAAAATGGAAATAATCAAACTTATTTAAAATTCACATATTAAGGGCTGATTTAAAATGGTTATGTAAATATAATGCTACATTGTTTCTACTTTTTAGTTAACTTATAAGTTAACTTATAAGTTTTTTAAAATGCACATAATTACATATCTTTAGCATATTGATTTTGTGCATTCAATATTTCCATAGGGATATATATGATAATTCTTTCTTTCTGCTTTCTTTTTCTTTTTTTAATTTTTTGGTGTGTGTTTCGGGGTGGGGGGGAAGGGGAGGATGCTTGTTGGGGATCAAACCCAGGTCCTTGTACATGCAAGGCAAGCACTCTACCAACTAAGCCAAATCTCCAGCCCTTTTTTTCTTTTTGCTTTCTGTTATTAGACATGTAGTTTGTTTCTTGCCTTTAGTGTTCACATCAATAATATTGGAAGGAAAGGGAAACTTTGTGCACAAGTTTATTCTAATTTGTTATTTGTTCATTTCTTAGGATATAGTTCCAGAAATGGATTACTGAATCAAAGAATAGGAGCACAGTTTTATTCTTTTTTATTTTAAAAAATTCTTTAGTTGTCAATGGATCTTTTTATTTTCATTTATTTATATGTGGTACTGAGGATCAAACCCAAGGCCTCACACATGCCAGGCCAGCACTCTACCACTGAGCCATACCCCAGCACGAAGAACATAGTTTTATGGTTTTGATCTATTTTGTTGATTTTAAATGCAGGGAAAGAAGAAGCTACTGTGAAGTAGTGTAATCAGAGATCTGAATTTGCAGATTTGGAAGATAAGGAAAGGAATATTTCAGGAAGAAAAAAATGGCTGGAAAAAAAAAAGAACAAAACAAGGTAAGAGTTTACTATGAATAATAGGCAATAGGAAACTAACCAGACTGAAGTAGGAGGTTTGTTTTGGAAACAGAGGGAAATCAGTTTGTATATGTTGAACAGGTTCTCATTAGAGACCCTGAGAGTTACATCAAAGAGTCCGAGCTTGCTGTAGTATGCAGCCAGAGCAGCAGCACAACTCGGAGAGGGAGATGGTTCATGAAGAATCACTGGCAACAGGATTTCAGCTGGATCAGATGAAAAGCACATTGAATCCTGGAAGCTTAGCTCTAATCAAAGATTCACATGTGATGTGGAATAAGGAGAAAATGGAAAACAATTCAGATAACTTGAGAGAAAAGTAAATAAAGGACTTAGAAAGTAGTTAGTGTCAGAGGATAAAGAAAAGTATACTTCCCAATGGTTCTCACCTGAGTGACTAGAAGGAATCAGGTGCCACTCAAGTGCCAATCAGGCAATTGGAAAGGGTCATCAGTTGACTGGAGGTGTGAAATGGGCAAGGAATATTGATTTTTAACAGAGTGCAGAATATTCAGAAAGAAAGGCCAAATATGTGTTGAAAGTGCTTACATATTTCAGGACTCCATCAGTTTAAGGAAGATTCCTTCAAAACAAGGAGTTCATATTGCACTACAAGATGTTTTACCAGAAAATTGGGAAGGAAGTATGGAGTTTCTGAGATGGTGAGATTAGCCAAGGCCTGGCAAATCGACCTATGACTTGCTTCCTAGGACAAAAACATGAGTTCATAATTTCTTTTCTTTTTCTTTTTTCAAGAGTGAAAGAAGTAGAGTTATTCAAGTGTGAAGAATAGAAATAACTCTTGCAGAGGCAAGAGGGGACCTGATGGCAGGTTACCTATATTTCAGAATTTCCTTAGAAATCATGTCCCATTGCCCAGGTATAGTGGCACATTCTAGCTCCTAGGGAGGCTGAGGCAGGAGGATTGCAAGTTCAAGGCCAACCTGGGCTACTTAGCAAGATGCTGTCTCAAAACAAAACCTTAAAAAGTGACAGAATGTAGCTGTTTCAAAATAATTTTTTTAAAAAAATGGTTGGGAATGTAGTTCTGTGATAGATTGCTTGCCTACCTGAGCAAGGAAACACTGGGCTCAATTCCCAGTACCACAAAATAAATAAATAGATAAATAAGTGAATAAGTGAATGAATAAATAAATAAATCATGTCCTTTTGCTATGTTCTTAATGTTCGGGTTCTCCCTAAAGATCATACATTGAAATTTTTATTTATTTTTGGTGCTGAGGATTGAACCCAGGGCCTTGTGCTTTCAAAACAAGCACTCTACCAACTGAGCTACACCCCCAGCCCCATACATTGAAATTTAACACCCAGTATAATAGTATTAAGAGGTGGAGCCTTTGGGAGGTCATTAAAGTGATTCATGCTCTCATGAAAGAGACCCAAGGAAACTTGTTTGTCCCTTCCACCACATGAGGACACAGGAAAAAGGTACCATCTATGAGGAAAAGAACCTTTACCAGATACCAAATCTGCCAGTATCTTGATTTTGGACTTCCTAGCCTCCAGAACTATAAGAACTAACTTTTAATCATTTTGAAGTCACTCAGTTTATGGTATTTTTGTTACAGCAAACTGAATGGACTAAGACATCTGTTGTCTAGTTCCCACATCAAATATGCAAACACAATTGTAAAACCATCATGACACAAAGGAATAAAGTTTTGAATTATTTGTTAATTATTATTATTATTAAAATAATAATAATTATTATTATTAAAATAATAATTATTATTATTAAAATTATTACTTAATTTTCTGTAACACCAGTAGATACAAAATTTACAACGCTATTACAGACACAACTCATTTTATTTGGAGGTCAATGATATATAATTCATAGATGAGTTTTTATTTCAGAAGGTAGCTGTGTGAAAAGACTTCTTTCAAATATATATAGAAAATCTTGTCTGAAGAGCAATATAAATAGCTTTGAAGATATTACACTATAGTAAAAATCTGGCAGGCCTCATACCTGCAAAACTTGCAGATGGGCTCCAGTGTCCACCAGGCAGTCACAATTCTGGATTCATCTTTTAACTACAGAAAATTCCACAAGAAGAAACTAATAATCCCCTGGGTCATCCCAACCACTGAACACATACCCTGTATTCTAAATATAATCCTTTGCATTTTTTCCTTAGAGGAATACTAATGACATGTGTGGACCATATGTTGTAGTCTAATATCTCCCTAATCAGCAAGGAATTTCCTTGGATTTTTTCATAGGATCCCTGAGGAACCAGAAATAGACAGCAAGAGAATTCAGTTTGAAGAAACTCTTAGATTGAATTAAATATAGTCATATCTGTAATGGTATCAAGATTTGGTAGAAAAATTTGGGTGCAGTAAATGTTCTTGAACTTGCATTTTATTTATTCTTAATTATCATTTTTAGTTTATGGGGAAAATATCCCCTTAAAACATTTTATATAATTCAAAAACCACAAATAAGACCATTTGCTTGAATAAAGCCTGGTTGCTCACCTCAAAAAAAATACATCATCTTATAAATGAAGACAAAATGCATCAGAATAGTTCACAGCCAGTGGAACCATTTATAGCCCAAGAGGTCCCAAGCATAGTCTAATAGCTAAACACTTTCTTCTTTTCAGAGAAAGAAAGCTCTGGAAATTGCCATTGGTGAGTTACCCTAAAACCCTATGTCAAAATCAAATCATGAATGTGTTAGATACATGAATCTCCCAAGAGTTTTGAGCTATAGGTCTCCAAATCCTTTCGGGTACAAAAAATGATCTGACCCAGGATATTCTGCTTTCTCAAAATCTTCAGAGCTGGAGTGGGGAGAGAGGGAGGGGGAATGGGATCACAAGGAAGTATACTTGCCTATTACCAGAGGTTGTTTTGATTCTTTAAAATTGATAGAAGATTCTAGACTATTTTTTTTTCTTTTCTGTAACTCCAGTAAATATGTTCATTGCAATTAAATAAGATTTTGCAGTCCATTACCCCGTAATGATGTAGCCTTTGGGTATTTTTGAAAACTAAAATTAAAAGAAAAATGAGCAAGTAAGTGTGCTGATTAATGCATCTATGAGGAACTTACACTATCTTTTAAATAAGCTAATGAACATTTACAACAAAATAATAACATGAAAATAAATATACTGTGTATTTTTAATAATAACCTGTTTTTCAAAACAACCACCAGTGATTTAATATTGTCTACCCCATTTCAAAGATGGAGACAATAATGCATAAAGAGACCCACCTGCTATTATAGCACACAATACTTTAATGGGAGCAGCAGCAGCCACTATCTGACCAGCTAGATGATAGTGATCACTAGAGATTCTTTCAAGAGTTTCAAAGTTGTTGCTGGGCATGGTGGTGCATGCCTATAATCCCAGCAGCTCAGGAGGCTGAGGCAGGAGGATCGAGAATTCAAAGCCAGCCTCATCAACTTAGTGAGGCCATGAGCAACTTAGCAAGATCTTGTCTCAAAATTTAAAAATGAATAAATTAAAAAGGTCTGGGGATGGGGCTCAATGGTTAAGATTGGTAGCTTCCTTCAGGGGTTGCTTCTACTTGATTCACACTGCCTTTCAGACCCTGTGGTAGGGTAGGAAAAGTTTGGTGAACCTCATTTGGGTCTTCTTACTTTCCCCATCAGGACCACTTCAAGGTTTCCCTTCACACCCTACCTTGCCCCTGTATTTCTCCTATTCCTGGAGTATAACAGATTGGAACTAGGTGGGTGTGGTAGCCAGCCTCCAACATGGCCACCAATGATCCTCTGTTCCTAGTCTTCACATTCTTGTCGAGATCCTTGTCTAGTCTAGACTCTGGTCTTCTAGACCATGCATTGTCTAGACTCTTCCTACACTGAATCAGATTTTGCCAGTTCAGTCATTAGGTCAGAAAAGTATGGCAGCTTCTACATTAGTTTCTTGGATTGCTCATTTTGGAGAAAACCAGTAGCCATGTAATAAGTATACTCAAGCAGTCCCATAAAGAGGTCAGAGAACTGGAGAGAGCTGACCTGCCAGACTTGTGAATGAACCACCTTGGAAGTGACTCCTCCAGATGCAGTCAAGGTGTCAGCTCAGCTACATCACAAGTTGCATCACAGCTGATATGACTGTAACTTATTGCAAGATCCTGAGCCAGAACCAGCCAGCCAAGCCATTCCAGAATTTTTTTACCCACAAAAACTGTGAGATGTCAGTTTGTGTTAGAGCTCAGTGGTAGAGCACTCACCTAGAACATGTGAAGCACTGGGTTCAATCCTCAGCACCACATAGATAAATAAAGGTATTATGTCCATCTATTACTAAAAAAAAAAAATTAAAAACTCTTAGATGTAATAAATAATTGTTGTTGTTTTAAACCATTGTTTTGGGGTGATTTGTTACATGGCAATAGATAAATAATAATAAATAAATAACCCCTCTAAAGGGACATTTATACTTTAACCAAGTTTTCTTACTAAAACAAACAAAACCAAAAATAATGGAATAACAAAGTATGGATGTAGGTGAAGATATCCCCCTGGCAGTCTGTCCCTCCCTACTCTCCGCCCGCCCCCTCCCCCCCCCACAGCCATTCCTCTAGTTCTGCCTTCTCATAAAATTCACCCTTCTTCCTACTGTGGGGAAATAAAATGCAGAACTTTCGGATCAGGTGACATTTTTCTTTTTCCCCTCAGACTCTGGCAGAGAGATTCTTGATTATAACCTGGTGTTCTCCCCTCCTTCTGGTTTTAAGAAACCCAGAGGAATAAAAAGCACATTTAAGTTCTGGCATCTCCAGTCTTGGCTTTACACTGAGCCAGCAGTAAAATGTCTCTTGGTCTCATTTTTTTTTTCAAGACTAAAATGAGCCAGGCATGGTAGCATGTGCCTATAATCCCAGAAACTCAGGAGGCCGAGGTAAGAGGAATGCAAATTCAACTTATCAAGACCTTCATCAACTTATGAAGACCCTATCTCAAAATAAGAAAATCAAAAGTTCTGGATGTAGTTCAGTGGTAAAGCACCCCAGGTTTAACCCCCAATGTCAAAAACAAAAAGACTAAAATGAAGGATGATTTACATATATTAAGTGTGTACTATATTCTAAAAACTATCCTTAAACAAGTTTTTAAATCTTGTTTTATTTAATAATTACAACAACCCAGTAAGGTAGATACCATTTTGTCCTTTTCCCCTGTGGAAACCAAAGCACAGAAGTTAAATGACCTGTCCAAGCCAGATGTTGTGGAGCACACCTGCAATCCCAGAGACATAGGAGGCTGAGACAGGAGGATTACAAATTCAAGGTCGCCTGGGCAACAGATTGAGACCTTCAACAACTTAGCAAAACCCTATCTCAAAATAAAATTTAAAAATAGACTGAGGATGTAGCTCAGTGATAAAGTACCCCTGGATTAAATCCATGGTTCCACGAAAAAATTTAAAAATTACCTTCCCAAGATCACACAATAATTTAAACCCTGACCCTCTGGCTTCCAAACTCATGCTCCCTGAGTAAACTAGAAAATCTCTTTTCAACCCAAACAGTTAGGATTCTGGACAAGAAGCTCTACTTTGTCTCTCTCCTTGCCTATTGCCACATAAGCACCATTCACCTTTAGCAAGGTATGATGGACCATTTAGCCACCCCACAGTGCTCATAGCCAATCTAGGTAAAGAGGAGGTTTGGTAGAACCCAAGTCTTCACTGGCCATACATGCCTCAACTCTTCCTTCATCAACCTGCTGTTTTCCTGAAGTTTCTGTTTCTACCTTGACGCCAGAACGCATTTGTGGTCTATTTTATTTTTAATCCCTGGCTAAAAAGTTACATCCCCAGCCTGTTTTTAAATTTTATTTTGAGATAGGGTTTTGCTAAGTTGTTGAGGGTCTCACTAAGTTGCCCAGGCTGACCTTGAATTTGCAATCTTCCTGTCTTAGCCTCCTGTGTCTCTGAGAAATGCACAACAACCCCTTGTCACCATCTTTGACCTGTTATCAGAGAACACAGTTCAAAGAAAATAGGAGACTTCATAAATACATGTCAATCTAGGGGGAATTTAAGGAAGACCTGAAAATACAATATTTATGGGTGTTGAAAGGCAACTTTTACAGTGTAAGAATACCCAACAAGTAGGCTGAGAGTCTCTCTCTCTCTCTCTCTCTCCATACACACACACACACACACACACAGATACACACACACACACACACACATACACACACACACAAACTCACACCATGCATACTCTGGACACAAAAGAAAAACTTAACTTCAATTATCCATAGTTTGCAATTAGAAATCACAGAAAAATCCTATTTTTATTTAAGTATGTACTAATTTGGTGTTATCTTGAAAAATATAGATTTATTTTAAGCAATTTTTAGAAGGCACAACACAATAATTTTTGTCTTGAAAATATTATGCTAAGTGAAAAAAGCTAAACACAAAAGAATAGGTAAATTATTCCACTGATGTGAAGTACCTAATGTAGTCAAATTCATAGAGTGGTGGTTATCAGAAATTGGAAGGAGAAGGTAATGGGAGATATCACCTAGTGGTACTGGATTTCAATTTGGGATAATAAAAAGGTGCTACCATTGGACAGTCATGATGTTGCACAACAATGTGAACATATTGAATATGTGAACATATTCAATGCCACTAAAGTGTAGTTAGAATGGCAAAAATAATACATTTTATTTTATGGATATTTTTCCTATGATAAAAAAAAATTTCAATCATTTGTGAAGGTTGAAGACTGAATCTTGTCTTATCCTCTTATTCCTCAGTCACCAACTCCCTCCCATTTCTCCTCCAAAGTGCCTGTTTTATGTTTTTCTGTCTTCATTGTCTCAAGCCCTCATCATCTCTCATCAAGGCTATTGAAATTAATCCCTAAATGGCCTTGCTGACTCTCACCTCTTCCCCTCTAATCCATCTTACAATGTTGTCATCCTGGTGTTTAACACTCTCAGTGCCTCTCTCTTGCCTCTAGAAGAAGCTTAAAACATAGTAAAACGTCATCTTTCATTCAAAAGTAAATCCAGTATATGTAGGGATGAACACACTTTAAACATGTACATTATTTCACTTCCTTTGATTGTGAAATATAGCATGACCAGAGAAGAATGAATTAAATGCACCTATACAATTTTAAAAACAATCATAAGCTGCCACTTGCCACAACCAGGTTAAGATAGAGCATGGCTGGTTAGTGCTCAGAACTCACTTAATCCACCACTGGCCAGAAAGTATGGATAGGTCTATAGAGAACAGCAGCAGAATAAACCTCAGACAAAGAAGAGACAGAGATAGACTTTCACACTTCATCATTTTAACCCAAGCATGGGTTGCAGTACCTTCTAGCAGGACCAGAGTGGGGCCCAAAGAAAATTCTTTAAGAAAAACAATCTGTTCAGTAATTATGATTATAAAAATCAACATCGTACTAAACACAGCAAAAAGAAATATGGTAGAGAATTCAGTTAGAACAATTAATATGTTACAGCTTTTTCCTTGGAAGAGTTAGACATGGAGGCAGAAAACTGCAATAAACAGCACTCATTCCAGAACAAAGATGTGTACAAAATGTAATGGAGAACACGGAAGGGTTTGAAAATGAAATTAATATTAATCAACCATGAAACAAAGCCAGAAGCAACTGGTACTGGGATCTTTATCATCACTTAGTCCAAAATTCCCACTTTGAGCTGAGAAGGTTCTTGAGAAACAAAAATGATTGAAGGAAAAAACAGACTCCACTTCTCCAGTCTCAGAAGCAACCAGCGGTAAGCTCCCAGTGGCACTAGTGGAATTCCCTTCTCCAGAGATCCTTATGATCGACTGAAGCCCTAGGTATTCAAGGGCTGCCAAATTTGTTAAAGCAACTGGAGGCTGGCCAGACTGCCACTCCATTTTGTGCTGGGTAGACAGAGTCTTAAGCATGTGAAGCTCCCATAAAGCACTTAATGTTATTTTTGGACTTGTCCAATCTTCCTTACTACTGCTTTTATAAGTTCCTTGAGGGCAGTGCAGTACACTGGGTTCTGAGTACAAATACGAAACCCACTAAAGCTAGTTTAAGCAGGAAAAAAGGTGCTGGGAGTGCAGCTCAGTGGAAGAGTATGTGCTTAGCCTGTGCGAGGCCCTGGGTTCCATTCTCAGCACCAATAAATAAACAAACAGAAAAAACTAATTAAGTTTTGTTATTTCTAAGGGGACTAGGTTTGGAGGAAACTCCACAGCCAGAGTCGGCAACCCTCTAAATTTAATGCCGACACTGCCTCAGAGCTGTACAACTGGCAAGAGAGTCAGTTATTCTTTGTCAAACTGAAAAAGTGAACGGCCGTTGGGAAGAATAAATACTGTACAAGCTAAAAGAGTGCAGCCATGGAGTAGATGCTCCACAAAATTTTAATCATTTTGACCCAAATGAAGATATTTAATACAGTTAGAAAAACACATATTTTTTTTAATCTCCTCAGATTTACTGAGCATTATTAAGCTGATAATGAAATAAGTCAACTTCAAAATAAAACCAGTGAAAGAACCAGGATTTTCTCATCACCATTAACCAATTCTTACTAGCTTCTGTGAGGCTTAACTCACAGACCACTGTTGAACTTTATGGGTCTTTGCACAATGGAAACGAAATTGAGATCTATATATATACATATATATATATACATATACACACACACACACACACACACACACATATATATATATTTTTTGGCTGTTGCTGGGGATTAGAACCCAGGACCTTGGGCATGCAAGGCAATCAATCAAAAGAGCTCTATCCCAGGCCTTGCACAATGGAAATAAAAGAATATTTTTATATATTTTCCAGAAGAAAAAAAAAAGCAAAGCTTATTATGAATAGTTTTCTTCCAGGCATAGTGGTGTGCACCTATAATCCCAGCAACTGAGGCAGGAGGCTCACAAGTTTGAGGTCAGCCTTGGCAAATTAGTGAGGCCCTAAGCAACTTCGAGAGACCCTATCTCAAAATGAATAATAAAAAAGGAGTGGTGATATGGCTCAGTGGTAAAGCATACATGGATTCAATTCTTAGTATCAAATATATATATATATATATATATATATATATATATATATATTCTGATAAAAGAGTTATCTATATTTTTATAAACTTGCTTTTAACATTAAAGGTTTCATTTCTTAAGACTGGGGTATAGCTCAGTGGCGAATGGCTTGCCTACCATGCACAGGCATTTCTTTAGTTTTCCATTGTAAATATGGAAAAATGATCATTTGAAGCATAATTTTCCATATCTCAAAGAAATATGGAAATGGCTTCTCATTTGAATGCAGCTAAAGGTGTACTTTTCTGATTCCTTTGCTAATCATGAATTCTGCTTTTATAAGCACAATTCAGAACTTGTTTCCAACTGGTAGGATGAAAATGGAACATATGTGACACCCAAATGCTGAATTCCCTGTTGAAGAAATGAATGATAGACCTTATCTATCATTTATTTGACTCATGTGTACACCCATGTATGTTACAGACATTTTTATTTAATTATTCAAGAATTGGCACATGAGATGCATTATCTAATTCCTCTGAGGCTTTCCATTGGCAAAAATAAATGCAAGGGCTGTGGCTACCAAATGCATTTTTCTCCTTTTTTATATTTGATAGTAATGACTTTATTACCTCTACATTTAATGATGTACTATTTTAAAATTTTTGAGCAATACAGAAAGACACCACAAAGAAAATATCAACAGAATCCTCCTGTGTAGAAATAACCATCAGTAACATTAGGTGAATATCTTTCTTGATATCTCTATGGAGACACTCAGATGTGAGGAATGATAGATGAACACAGTTAATTTTGTACACAGAAATAATTTTTATAAAAGTAGGTACACAGATTGTATGCTGTTTTTAAATTAAAATATTAAACTTGCATCTACTGAAATTCAATGAGAGAACCAGATGAAACTAACAGATAATTATTCCTTTTTTAATTTTTATAAAAGTGTCTCTCACACTATATAATCTTACTCAAGGAAGCTAACTTTATTTGTCCTGTGTTTCAAAGGATAATTTTTTTTTTTGGTAACTAAAATTGAAAGGGGCAGAACTGGAAAGTCTGAAACCTTTATTCTTTATTTACGAATAACCTGGAGCTATATTTGTCATTGTGTTAGAGACATTGTGTTAGAGACAGGTATAAAATAGTATCCTTTATCATTTTTATTCATGAAGCTCATTGATGTGAAGAAATATATAAGTTGCTATTGTTTGAAATTATATGAAACCAGTTTTTATAATCCTATAATATCTTTTTAGGAAATATGTAAATTTTTCAAATCAAAAACCAAGCCAAAAGTTACAAATCTTCCAAAAAAGTGGACTTTGATAATTCTCAGATAACTTCCCTATGTAACAAATTCTGAAGCATCTTCAGAGATACTAACACAGTTGTTTTTGAAGTGTGCAAAAGAACCATATGCTGCTAAGAAAAATTATTATTCTGGTTGCATATATGCTTTTATTTACAGTCAATAATAGAAGAACAAATTGGACTTCTTGGCAAATTAATCCCAGGAAGTTTGAATTGCTTTTTAAACTCAGTTTAAGATTTTTCCCTGATTGAACCCAGTGGCACTCTACCACTGAGCTACCACCTCAACCCTTTTTTATTTTTATTTTGAGACATTGTTTTGCAAGTTGCCCTGAGAAGCTGGCCTCAAACTTGTGATCCTCTCTCCCCAGTTTCCCAAGTAGCTGAGTTTACAAGTATGTACCCTCTTCCCTAGCCTCAATTTAAGGTTTATAGAGACAAACAATATACTATCCTTGTCTGAATAAGAAATATTATAATTTTAATGTATCCTTTGGAGTTCATTTTATTTATTTACATTGAATCTATCTTTTCTACTAGTTTCACAAGCTCATAGTTTCTTTTCCTGTCCCATATTTAAAACCAACACACTTCATTGTTTGAAACATGTCTCAGGTTTCAAATGTAAGAGGAAGTGTCAGCATTTGTCTATGAATAGAGTAATCTCTCAAACAGTCAACTAAGTGCTAACACTATTTTGACAATTTGGTCATAGGTAGTTAGGAAATAAGTAATATTTTTATTTATATAGAACTGTTCTTTGGCCATTAATTAGACTTTGAAGTGTTCTTTTTGTATCAAGCTTTTATTTATTTCAGTTTAAGGGAAATCTTTCATAAACCTGAAATGGAAATAATTGTGGTTTTGTACATAGTGCAGAAAATTCATACTTCTCTCCTGTCACAGTGTGTAGAAGAAAGAATTTCTTTTTCCTGTGGAAACAGAGTTGAAAATGTGATGGACTGTTCCCGATTTAACTTTAATGTCTACAGACTACAGCAAACATAGTCTGTATTCTTAAGAATGATAAATTCAACCCTAGGGAGTGCTACAATGTTGGAAACTGATGTAAATCATCACTGCATTTTATTTTATGACACCTGACCCCCAAAATACCACATATGTAAATTCACATGTCCTTTTGCATGAAAGAAAAGTGAACAGAGGTGTGATGGATTTATCTTTTCTCATTGCCTGAAATGACCTAGTATACTAGAAGCAGTGTTTAATGGTATAACATCCCTTTCATCCTTTATTTCTCCCAAGCTTCTTCTAAGGTCTTAGACTTTTAATTCAGCGAGTGTTCACCCATTGCATTCACGAAATATTATATTAGCTTTCTATCACTGTAACAAAATACCTGAGGCAATTAACTTAGAAAGAGGAAAGTTTGTTTTGGGTTACAGTTTTAGAAATTTCAGTCTCTGGTGGGTTGGTCCCATTTCTTTGGGGTTGTGGTGAGGCAGTACATCATAGCAAGGAACAAGAGTTAAGCAAAGCTGCATACCTCATGGTCAGAACATGAGATTGAGAGAAGGAAGAAACCAGGGTTCCAAAATCCCCTTCAAAGGAACACCCCCAATAATCTTATTTCCTTTTGATAAGCCCTACCTCCTGAAGGATCCACTACCTTCATTCATATAGGGCCATAGGTTGCCAACCAAGCCACTAATACATGGGCCTTTTGAGGAACACTTATCTGAACCATGGTAAGTATACATTAACTGCCATTTCACTTTCTTCTGTTACCATGTACCACAAATATTTTTCGAACGTCATCAATAACCCTAGACTTTATTCTCTCCAGATTCATATCCTAAAATTCTTGTTTCTTTCTCAATATCACTTTAATCCAGTTGTTAGTGGCCTATTCATGGCACTTGGGAACTCAGTAAATATTTGTTGATATATATTTCTCTCTCTGATTCCTTGTCTTTCCATGCTAGATTTCTATTGCAAGGTTTATCACCCATCCTGTCTTAAGCCATCCACAAGTATTGTCTCTGTTCATCCTCATAGACCAATGAAGTAGAGGTGCTATTGTCCCCATTTTTAGAGAAGAAGTACAGCTGAATGACACTGAGTTATTCTCTTCCAGGATTTGTACCCAAGCCTGTCTGTTTCCAAGGTTTACTCTCATAACCACTACATTTACTTGTCTCCAGACCTCTATTAAACAACCTCACAATGGGGACAAAGATGTAGCTCAGTGACAGAGCACTTTGCCTATCATGTGCCAGACCTTGGGTTCAATCCCCTGTACTGAGAGAAGAAAAAGGAGAAGACAAAACCTTACACTTGACCTCATTTGTTTAACGTCTTCTAAAAGTTCTGTTCCCATGAGGTACTCCAGCCACTGTAGCAAGTAACAAATGCAATATATGAAAAGCTGCTAACAACAACCAAAGTGCATTGTTAATTATACTCTGTAAGGATAAAAGTGATCATTTTAGATAACATTTATACTCTTTGTTGGTTTGAAATATATTCAATCAAAAGAATGTGCCATAAGTACAAGGAGGAAAATCTACAATTATCCCTCTTTTGGCTTCCTAGCCTCCTACTTGTATTTTATAGTGTAGTCAAGAATCACTTATTTAAATGATGAAATATAAAGAAGAATTAACAAATAAGTCCTTATAGTTTTCTGTACCCTTAGAAGATACCATTATAGGACAGTAAGCCTTGATCTAAAATCAGGTTCAACATTCAACAAATAGTGTAGGTCCATTATTATGTATGATGTCTACTACGAGAGATCAATTGTATATGCATAGAAATACAGTTAGTAAGAGGTGAAGGGAGAAGGAAAGAGGGCAACAGATCTCATAATGTGGCAGGAGATTCTGAGTGCTGAACAAGTAATACAAATAACAAATACTACAAAATGTTACACAGAAGAGTTCACTTTAAATTTGGATGGTACAAAAAGGTTTTACAGAGGTGATGGAATTAGAGCCAAGTAATAAAGAATGAATTTGGCCTAGGGATGAAGCTCCAATGGTAGTGCCCTTCCCTATTATGTAAAAGGCTCTGGGTTCAATTTCCAATACCACAAAATGAAAAAAAAAAAACAAAATAAATAAGTAAAATAAAGGATGACTTTGGATACACAGGGAAAAGGTGGGAGTAATAATGAGAGACAAGAATATATTAGAAAATGTTCAAAAACAGAAAGGCCCAAGTTTCTGCAGGAAGAGAATGAACAGACCCCAATAAGAGTGGTGAAAATTGTTTGTCAGGCAATGATGTAAGATTAACAGGGAAAAGATGATTGCATTCAGTGAGTTTCTTGTCCTGGCATCCAGGAGCTACTGAAAGGTTGAATTGAACAAAAATGAAGGCACGGCTTTCAAATGGATTGATTTGGAAAAAGAATAGAGGCAAGAAAACTGGAGGCAAGGAGACAAGTAAGGCCATCAGTTGCTTTCCTGACTGAGAGATGATAAAGCTGGAGCCAATGGAGAAAGAAAAATGGTGTAAGACATTTTGAAGAAAAAATAGGACTTGATGACTAATTAAAAGAAGGAGAAATCTGATTATTCACATCTCTTTTTTTTTTTTTCAAAGGCACAGAGCATCCACTTTGGAGTGTGTTATGTCTGTGTGTATGTGTATTGAACCCATGGTCTTGCATATGCTAGGTAGCTGCACTATCACTGAGCTACATCCCCAGTCAAAAGTCATATATTTTAAAGAAAGAGAAAGAATTCAGAGTCATCTATCTTGAAAGTTTTCAACTTTAAAATATGAAATTAAAGGCAAGAAGTTTGAAAATCCAAGTGTGGAGTACTTATATCCATTTGAAAGGTCTCTTACCAGATTCTGTTTATCTTTTGAAGAGCAGTGGTAACTTTGGTTGTGGGGGAGATTATCACCATAGGTAACTTTTCATTCATCAGGTCAACAGGTCAACATGGCCTTGTTCACATACACACTGTATAGCCAGATAGATGAATTTTTAAATCCATGGATAGTACCTTAATAACAGCTTCTTGTGGATGTTCATCTTACAGAGCAATAGTATTATTAAGTAATCTTTTCAGTAATAACCATCAGAATAAAGGACTGTGGAGGAATTCTAAATTCTAAATTCTCTGAGACCAGAGAATTTATTTTTCCTATTAATTAGAAAACATAACAGGGTGAGTCATGTTCTTTGCTTGAAGTCCTTTACCTCAGCCTCAGTGATTTCATGCTTCTAGGAAACACTCAGAAGCTAACAGTCTGGCTAGGTTGTCTCCATCTAAATCTTTTTCTTCTGTTTGTACCTATGGGGACCTCCAGGATGAGGTGGAACTCCCATTCTCAAACAGTAGCCCAGAAGAGCATAGTGGTGTTGAAATGCTTTGAGAGTGCAACAGGGCATCAACTTGCCCTTGTCCCCATTATCTACTATGTGATGCATTTGAAGAAAGCAAACAGTGGCTCTGGCTCCATAATGTTGGAGAAAAGCAATTATTGTTATCAATTTATAGGCAATGACTGGGCAGCAGGGATAAAGCAACTGTTTCAGAGAAGGAGCTAAGAAAGATGGATTACCATGAACCCAAGGAAAGTTGAAATTCACCTTTTTTTTTTTTTTTTGAGCAATGGATGCTAAGGCTGGCCTCAAATTCCCACAATCCTCCTGCCTCAGCTTCCCAAGTGTCTGAGATTACAGGTGTGGGACACCATGCCTCTCAGGGCCTTGAGCATGCTGGGAAAGCCCTCTACCATTAAGGTATATGAGCAATATCACCTTCCATAAACTTCATTAACCTGGGCTGTTCCAGGTCCTCAGAGATGCTTTGGTAAATTGTATACATGATTTTGTATTTGTTTTATTAAAGAGGTCTCCCAAATTATGTAAGATTAAGCTTTGCAAAACCCCTGAAAATGTGATATGCTAAATCGTCTAGTGTGCTCTCTGGAAATGCCTCAAAAGTATCTGTTACAAATCCAAATTATCACTGTTTGGCCCTCCGTATTAGCTTTTCCTCACTATGACAAAACACCTAAGATAAATAAATGAGGAAGGCTCACAATTTTAGAAGTTTCAGTCCATGGTCACTTGGCACTGTTTTTTTGTTTGTTTTGTTTTTTTGTTTTGTTTTTTTGTTTTGTTTTGTTTTGTTTTTGATGAGGCAGAACATCGTGGTGGAGAACATGTGGTGGAGCAAAGCTTCTCACCTTGTGGCAAACAGAAAGAAAGAGAGAAAGGGGCAGGTGTCCCAATATACTCTTCAAAGGCACACCCACAATGACTTATTTCTTCCAACTAAGTCCCACCTAAAGGTTGTACCACTTCCCAATAGTGCCTTAGGCTGATGACCAACCCTTTCGCACATGACCTTTGGGGAACACTTTAGATCCAAATCATAACACCTTCCTTTCCAAGTTATATCAATTAAATTATCAAATGTAGAAGAGGTAATGCTAAATTCTTTGAAGCTAAGTAATAAAACTTTCTTTTATATCAATATTAAGGATTTCTTTTCTGTGTCACAGTAGATTGGGTAGAGAGAGGTGATGGGAGGAGAGGAAAGGGGAGGGGAGGGATAGGGAGGACAGCAGAATACAACAGACACTAGTATTGCTGTATGTATATACGTGGCTGTTTAACCAATGTGATCCTGCAATCTGTACACGTGGAAAAAGGAGAATTCATACCCCATTTGAATCAAATATATGATATGTCAAGATCATTGTATTGTCTTGAGCAACTAATAAAAAATAAAAAATTTTTAAAAAGGATTTCTTTTCTATTGGCTTGTTATTTAATTTAGAGTTTCTGTTGAAATTATATTTTTAAATAACAAGTATAACTTAAGAAACAAATTACAAATGGCATGTTGAATTGGACTATTTGCATATTTGTTGCATTTTCATGTCTTGGAAACATGATAGAGGTAAAAACCATGAAAATCTTTATTTCTACTTAGATGGAGATGTATCATTATTTGTGAGATATGTCCACCATGGTTTTACTTTAAAACCACAAATAAAGTTTTAACAATGGGCATTTTTCTTGTTGAGAGGTCTGTGGTCAGACTCAACATCTCTCTGAACTGATTAGATCCTGAGGTTTTCAAATTCAATATTCAGCAAATACAGGGCATTTATTTGGCCATAAGAATAATTAAGAACTTCAGAGCTAATGCAACTCTCTTGAGCCTGCTTCTTTTTTCAGATGACATAATCAGATGTAACCTAGTCTAGTACTGGTTCTCGCCATATTTGAGTTGGAGGCAGAATAAATCACACATAATTAATCTTTTGGAAATCTAGGTGACATTGCTTTAGGTTTTTACATCAGCAAAGCTTTCACTTGCTAGTACTCAAGTAATGGAAATTTTGTTATTAAACATTTCTTTTTCCTCACTCCCAATTATCCTGAATCCAGAAAAGTAGACACATGGTCATTATGTGAAGACAAAGGAACATTGAATAGTTAATTACATAACAGCCAAAACTGTCCACTGTGTATTCATTCTTGTAACAGATCGCTGGAGAGTGAATTAGCATATTTAGTTTAAAATCTTGTAAAATAGAAATGAGTTTGTTTTAGCAGCTTAACAGTTTGCATAATAACCTCACACTGCATGGAGATCTTATGCAAAATAACACAAAGCTCTGAATAATGGGAAGGGGAATGTTCTGTAAAGGATCCATGTGACAAGATGAATTTGATAATGTCTAAAATCCACTTTTCTTGCATAAACGAAGTATCAATGTAATCCTAGAGACTATGTTTGCTTTCCTACAACCCAACTCTCTTCCAATGATAGGCCTAAAATAAAATATGTAGAAGTCATTGAATTGTTTGTGTAGCATTTTCACTGCTGAAAGGGACCTCCAGAGGTCACCTAGTTCCTCCCAATCTCCAGCCAGGACTCTTCTTAATACTGAATATAGCTGTATAGTGATCTGCATTGAGAAAGCTTTTAAGGATCCCTGGGGTTGGTCAAAAAATAGCTAATATTGGCCTGATTCACAAAACAGCATTATACGTACATCTAAATAGCCACCTTCCTCAAGGAAGACATCCATCAGGGCTGGTAAGTGCTAGTACTGGCTTCAAAAGGAAAAGCTTTATTTTCTCAGAGAAAGGGTGGTAGATTAAGGAAATGACCAAGCATGCTGGTATTTTTTTTTTTTTGTTTAGGTGTACATTTGAATGCTTATCAAAAAGGAAACATTGTCACGTCAAACACCACTGCAGGGGAAGCCCAGGAGGTGGCTGGAAAGGAGCAGATCACAGGTCTTTAAACAAGCCTTTTCAAATAGTTGCAGGGCTCAGAGGGGAGTTGTTGTTTTAAACCAGATCGGATTAGCATGAAGTTACTGAGGGACAGATAATGGAACAGAAGAATAATATTGGCAGACTTACATTTTAAGTGATGTCTTTCCATTTAAACAGCTGGGTTTGTTAGAGCTGATAATTTTATTTCAACTCTATTAGATTGTGGGTGCAGATGACAAGCATTTAAATATAATTTCAAAGTTCTAAGACAACTAATCATGTTACTGTTTTATAGGAAAAGTCATCCTCCACTATTCTGTAGACATCTAAAGTATTAGATTTGAGGCACTGCTCTGGAATCTAGAAATCTAGCTAAAAGGAGAGCTGAGGTTTTTATCTCCCTTGTTTGGGCCTTTAAGCCTTTCTATTGAATTAACTATTCAGAGTTTAAAGATACAAACTGGTGAAAATGACCTAACAATCGTCTCAAGTATCCACTTGCTTTTGGGTCTTGGCATTGTTGTTTCTTCTTTCTTCCTTTTCTCCTTCTTCTTCATAGTTCTGTGATGTTACACAAAAGTCTGGTCATCAGTGACTTTAGGGATGAGAACTGTGGGGCCAACTTAAAATAAGATTAGAGGGTTTTTTGGTTTGCTTATTGATATACCCTCCTGTCAACTTTCAGATTCTGTTTGTACCTCTTGCGAAAAATTGAAAATATTTCATTTTTAAAAAATAGAAAGGCACCCCCTGTGCTCTCTCTTAACCTGGGTTACAGGAAGTAGTAGAATGTGCTAACTACTGGCCTCTCCCAGCCTTCTTTCTAATTCTGGACTTTGGAAATGGGAATTCAGCCACTAAGTACTTTTTGATGTGCAGCTGTCTTTCTCAGAGAGCATTAACCAAGACAGTGTCTTCAGGTCTCCTTTCTTCTTCCTCTGTGAGGAAAGAAGAAAAAGGAACAGAGCTCCCTGAAGTATCTCCCTGGCTTCACAACAACCCCATAGTGGGCACCTAACCTTTGAGTTAGTGTGCAGTCCACATGCCTGCCATGAAAACTAAGGTACTTAAGCAAAGTATTTCCTTATTTACTTGGATATTTGGCAGAGTTTTCTCCCTTAATTAATAATTCACCATAATTTGCTGTGTGTGCTCCACGTGTAAGCATGGTTATTTTAAAAAGTTGTCAACATAAACATTCCCATAGCAGAATCAAGGAATTACAAATAGAAGAAACTGAATCGACTTCAAAGAAAAAATCAGGATGAAAAGGGTGTAAAGAAAAGCAGAGTACTTGATTCTGTAATTTTTATTACAAAACAAAGTTCAAACCCTTTACATGCTGACATTAAATGTGAAATAGAAGTTCATCACAAGCAAACCTTTTTAAAAAATATACATACTGTATATATTTACATTCAAGTTTGAATAAATGATGTCAAGGTGTAGTTCAGGTTCTAATCTTCACCCACTGTGTAGATTTGTTTAACTACAAACTAAATAGCGATTGTATCTTCACTCAGGCACATGGAGAGGTAGAAACTGCTTTTTAAAAGAAAAAAAAAAACTGGAGTGCAAATGTAAAGATCATCATTGAAGCAGCTGAGCTACAACAAGGAGACCCTAACTGGCTTTGGTCATTCAAGAAGCTGAATATATGTAGCCTGTCCTTTAAATTAAACTAGAAAAACATTAGGAAGATGCACTTCTGAGTACATCAAAGGGTTGACAGAACTCACAATTGAATGGCCTGCCACCCTGCACCCAAACCTTGCATATGATTAATTTAGGCAACATAGCAGTGGAGCTGGGCTGGCAGCTGGGCATCTTTTCCCTGATAAGATATAAATAAGATGCAAACAAGTTGCTTAAGAGACATCAAATATCTGTATACACACCGCCTGGAATTCAGAAGCCAACTAAGGTATTTCCTTTCCCAAGTGAAATCTCTATTAATTTTTGCCCATACCTGCCTCCATCCCAAACTGAGCTCTAAGTCTATATAGAGGTGGGGGCACCCCATGACTTCTGCTGGCCAAGACTCCTTAGACTCAAGACTGGACCTCATGAAGGCTCTTGGGCCTGAGAAGGGCTCCCGGGGCTCCTGCCAGACTTTGTGGGGCTTGTTCCGGTTCTTGAGAGGGGGAGTTGGAGGGAGGCCACAGAGGTGGCTGTGGCCAGAAGCCCTTCTCGTTCCCTTTTCTTCTGTTTCATCCTGCGGTTCTGAAACCAGATTTTGACTTGAGTGTCATTGAGCTGCAAGCAGTTGGCTATCTCGATGCGTCGAGCTCGAGTTAAGTATTTATTGAAATGAAACTCTTTCTCCAGTTCTGTCAGTTGTTTGGTGCTGAAATTCGTGCGGACAGTGCTGGAGGGGCTAGCGGCTCCGTACTCAGCGAGTTTGCCTGCAACGTAAAGACAAGGCGTTAGCAGGGAGGGCAGAGGATGCAAAGACTCCGGCTAGCAGTGGGGCTAGAGTTAGAATTCAAAGTCATAGTGCACTCCTCCTGGTCTCTATGAACACAGTTGTGCCAGGAGAAATACTCCACAAAGAGCTCCTTCCTCTAATATTCTCAAAGCCCCGCACATTTTCTGAGCCTGGGCGCTCTTAATGAAATTGGCCCGTTTTAGAGAGGCATCAGAACGTATTTCCGATGGGAGGCACCGCCGCAAAACGCTCCCAACTCAGTTCCGCGGGGGAGGCTCTTACCCCAGCCCCAAGTGCCTCCATCCAGCGCCCAGCGACTTACTTTTCTTAGGGGCGTTCCTCTTCACTTTCATCCACTCGAACGTGCTGAAGGCGGCCGGGAGGCCAGAGGTGGGAGAGACGGACTTGGGATAGGCGCCCTGGGCTGGGGACGCAGAGTGGAAGGCCCTAGGGTGGCCATCGGCTGGCTCTTTGAGACAGGCGGGGAAGGGGCCAGGCTCGCTGAAGGGCGCGTAATCCACCTGTCTGCTGAGGAGAAGGGAGCCTCCACGGGAGAACACCGCCGAGGTGGCGTAGTGGACGTGCGCCCCGCCATCGTCGGCCGTTCGCCCGAGAGCGCCTGGGAAGTCGTAGGCGGGCCCGGGCCCCAGAAAGCCGTAGTCCGCGCCCCTGGCCGTCGCAGCGGCAGGTGCAGTGCCAGGCTCGTATGCACCCTCCAAGGTGCACGGCGCGTACCTGGGCGCAGTAGGGGACGGCGCGGGAGGCTGAGCTGGGGCGGCTGGGGGCGAAGGCGTGGGTCGGGCAGCGGCCAGGGGCAAGCAGCTGACAAACGCGCCGTCGCCGCTGCTCAACGGGAAAGCGGGCTGCTGGGCCACGGGTCGGGCGTCGGCGCGGCAGAACTTGGGTGCGAAAGTGAGCACGTCGCTACCGACCCCACTGCCGCCGCACGACACGTACTCCAGGTAGGAGTTCATGGTTCCAGCACACTGTCCTGAGGAGTCAGGCCAGGATCCGGGTGAGGAACCCAGCAGACGCCGGGCAGGATCGCCGCCGTCTGCGTCTCTCCGCCTCTTCTTTCTACCCGAGCTGCCCTCGCCGAGCCATGGCGAGCGAATCGGAGGTAAATAGTGGCCTAATATACTAGCCGGGGCGGCCACGTGGCACTGGCTGGCCAATGGGCGCCTTCTCCGCACGGCTCGAGTTCCGACAGGCGCGGCTCCCTGCGCCTGCCCTGCATCCAACTTCGCCCAACCAGCCAGGGGCCGCTGCCCATCGCCCCCAGCCCCAGGGAGAGCCGGCAAGGCTGTGGGGCTGCTTGTGGAAGGGCGGGGCGCCTGCTCCCAGACAGGTATTGGGCGAGGTAGGGGGAGGGAGGCAGGACTGGCCGCTCTGGAGAGGGCCAGGGTTGGAGCGGGTGAGAGCTTGTTCTTCTGGATTGTGGGAGACTCTACTCTCGGGTGTGGATTGTAGGTGCCGCTGTGTGGAAGGGGTTAAATGGGAACGTGACTTTCGGCCTGTGGGACTGCTCTCAGCCCTTCCCCAAGGAAGGTAACATTACTTTCTACCCCTTTTCCTCGTCCCATGCTCTTTCGGTTTTCTTGACACTGGTGTTATCCCTCTCCAAAACCTGGAGCAGATGTTTGGTTTTCCCTCTTTTTCGCCTTGGTCGACTCATGGGACTTCCAGCTGTAGGTGCAGAGGAAATCTTCACTTTTTGACTAAGAGTTCTTTTCACGTTGCGTTGCAGCATTCCCTTCAGCTTCCTCCAGCCCTTTCAACTTGTGACAGCCTGATAAGGGCACATATAGTAGTGCCAGGTTTGGGTATGGACAGAAAATAAAGTTTCCGACTTGTAGGTCGTCACAATAAAGAATCACCCTTGTGGGGGACCGCTTCTTGTGCACCTCTTTGGGAGGCTGGCACATGCACTGTGCTGCTCAGGCTTTCAATGAGGCTCTTGGCTCAAGGGCGTAAAGGTTTCCCAGGGACAGGTCAGAGCTCAGAGGTTTGGATGGGCTTGTATCTTGAAGCAATTAAAGCTTCTGTTCCATCAGATAAGTGCTGCGTTGTCTCTTGCGAGTGAAATCTGAGGGCTTGCAATGTTAATGGGCTCACATCTTTCCCTTGATAATATGGTTTTGTTTACTGAGTGTAGAGAGACGGGAAATAAAAGGGCAATTGGCACAGGAAACCAAGAGTAGAAGAGTTACAAAGAGAAGCTTTACATTGACAAACTTTCCAACTTCCTTGAGCATTTTTAAAAATGTGTTCTTCTTTGGGGCTGTGGGAAATTAAGTTAAATAAACAAATAAAGGTTATTTGCACACATTACTAATGAAAGAGGATGGTTTCTTAAAACCTTGTATGAATGAGAACTCTAAAGAGCCTACTCTTAGCTTACTCAAGTACCCTTGAGTACTTGATCTATTATAGCCTCTAAGTTATGGTGAACGAGGTTTTATTATTGTTTTACTGATCCACTTGTCATCAAAGAGTGATTTACCCTTGCCCAAAATTCCATTTTGAGGCAGTTTGAAGAATTGAAGCCATGACAATCCAGGGAGCCAGTTTCTTACAAGTCTACAGGATGTAGACTTGTGAATAAACAAAGCCACACCAAAATGTAGATGCTGGTGAGGTTGAAGAGTCTCCAGGTTAAGTGCAGGATGGACAGACACCCAAGGGTGAGCACAAAACTTAAGGGATCTGGGTTCCTGCAGTGCTGTAGTTCTTGGGTTTGATTGAAAAATGGAGTCCTATGCTGAAAAATAGCTTTCAACCTTGAACTAGCCACACTATTTCCCTGAAGGAAGCACAATTTTGGAGATTTAGTGAGTAGAAAGTGTACTAAAAGAGTTTTTTTTTTAACTTTTTTGTTTTCACAGCTGTGGTGAGAGTGGGGAGTCAGGAGTGGGGTTTAAAGTAAGAGTTGATATTTGTTCAGACCCAGTCAGCAGTTCCCAGATAATACCATACAAACAGTTACATTCTGATTATCATTCTTGCTACTCTCTTTAATCTCTGAGTCCCTGGCATATCTGACACCTCAGGGCTCAGAGTTGCCATCTCCATTCCTGGATAGGTTCTTGACTTACTCAAGAAGTCCAGATGCTAGTCCTCTCATACCATGATTCAATACATGTTTGCCAACTAAGGTTAGGCAGGAAGTGGGGTGGGAGGAAATACTCTCAAACCAATGAATCAAAAGATTCATTTTTGATATAGGTCTTACCTCTACTATAAATCTACTCCAGAAGAATCTCTTTTGTATGTGTTCTGGGAATTGAACCTGGGGTTTCACACATGCTGGTCAAGTGCTCTGCCATGGAGCTATGTCTCCAGCCCATATTCCAGAAGAAACAATCTTTAATTCTCTCAAAAGAGATTGGGAGATAGTATTGGGGGAAATGTATATAGGAATGTGAATATAGGGTATTTTGAGTAACTTTAGAGTTTGTCTTAGATGTTCACAGTGTATGAGGAAAATGTCTTATTAATTTTAATACTTGTTCAAGCCATGATTTCCCAAGGGTTACTTCTCTTCTGGGTCCTAATGGTGTGAGTTCTCTGTGGGAGGTGATAGCAGAGGAGCCTGACTGCCAGGTTGTGTTTGATGTAGGAATGCTTTGAAATCTCTCCTATCCTGCTCATCAGAGCAGCCACACCTTACTCATTACATACCCCCTCCATGCCTACATTTCTCTCATTCTAATAGCAAATTTCTTTTCTACAGACAGAAGTGATGGAAGGTGGCAACCTAGTCTCATGTGTGTTTAAAGTTGTTCCTAACCAGCCCCTGGCAATTCCCTTCCACAAGACTACTGGGCTACCCCTTGGAGTCATGAGCACAAACCCTTGGCTCCACAACCCCAAAACATAGAAGGTCTTTTGCCTGTTAGGGTAAATATGGGTGGAGGGTCTTTTTTCTTCTGACAGATAAAAGGAAATGAGATTAAGATGCAGGTCTCTGTAGCACTTTTCAGACATCTGAGGATAGAGGTGGGGATAAAAGGAGTCCTAAGGACAAGAATTCTAAACCAATTAGAAGTTTATTAATAACACAACCTTCTCTGAGGAAAACACTTTAGAGTGATGTGCCTTTATAGAGCTTTATAGATGAAAGACTCAAGGGTCAAGCTAGTGTTTGACATACAGTAAGCACTCAATGAGTGTTTCTTGGACAGAAATAAAGAATGGACACAGTAGTATGCTTTACCATGACTGAAACTGGCTAAAGGATATCCTTGGATTATTGACTCCTAAAACCACTTTAGTGGGTAGGAATCACCACAGAAGCTTGTTTAAAAGTGCAGATTCCTTGGCCACTCCCAGAGATTTTAATCCAATAGGTCTGACTCAGGAATCTTTATTTTTAACAAGCCTCTTGAAGGATATTCAGCAAGGTTATTTGGAACCACATTTTGCAATTTTCTGCTTTGGGAGTTGGAGGGATGCAGTATGGTGAGAAAGGAGATGTTTGTGTGGGAAGAACCATGAATAGTGAAAACTCATGGCTAGCTAATGCATGAGTATATCTGTAAAGTATTCAGAAAGCTGTAGAATGGCAGGGCAGAGAGAGAGGTCAATGTCAAGGGTAAACTTTGGTCCAAATGGGCTAAGGTTTCAGAAAATTTATCCTGAAGTTGCAGTCTATAGGTATTTCCCAAGTTTTATTGACCAAACAGTGCTTTGCAGAGACTGGGCTCACTTCTGCTTCTTGCCATGTCTCTGGCTTGCCTTTGATAATACCAGTGATGGGGGGGGAGTAAAAAAACAATGTCTCTTTCAGTCTCACCAGAGAAAAATTAGAGGTTCTGAAGCAATGGCAAGAGGGAAGGAGTGAGAATGGTGGTCTTCTACTCTCATTTTCTTTCATTTCTCACTCAACCCTCATTTCTTCCATCTCTCTCATCTGGCAGGTACATTTGAGCCCCAGGGATACAGAAGGGGTAAAATGTCTTTGGGCCTAAGAATTAATTCTTGTTCTGGTTAAAGGCTGATCTTTCACAGTCTAAGGTGGCAAAGGTAAAAGGCACATTAAAGATAAACTACATCAAACTCTTGATTTTAGAGAGGTAGTCACTTTACTCAGAAGTTAGAAGGCACTGCCATCCTGCCAAAAATAAGGGAGTTTTGATTCTCTACAATCTATTGCCTTTCTACATCCTGCAAAGAGGAAGAAGTAAGGCAGGCATTCCTCTGTTCTGTGGCAGGCCTTAATCTGAGCAAACAGGACAGTATTAAAGGAATCATCCTTATTTCTGGGAGACCACACAGTAGGGCTGACTGAGAGGCCTACTGCCCTCCCTTTGGGATTTGTTTGCTAAACCCCCACCCTAGACTTCAGTACTTCTACCCTGAGTCTTCTACAAGACAAGTCAGACATAGACCTGGGTCTCCACCCTCTCCACCACCAAGCAAGGGTAAAATAGATCCCCTTTTCTATTGAGTTTGACCAGCATCAGGGACCTGGAAGGACAAAACAAGAGGTGTCCCAAGATTAATTTCAATGAATAGAGCAAGTACAGAAAAGACATATATGAAAATGCACAGGCATACCCAAGTCAGTTATACTTGTACTAATCATTTACAATTTGTTCTTGTGTCTTTAAAATAGGTAATAAATCCACATTTATATGGTTCAAAATTCAAAGGAGTATGCTGTAAAAAGTCCTTCTCCCACCCTTGACCCTAGCTGTCTAGTTCACCTTCACATCAGTAACCAATTGTCTTAATTTCATGTGTATCTTTCCAGAGATACTTTACATCTGAACAGTTCATCTCCCCCACAGTTTTTTACACAAATGTAACATGATAAACAGATTCTATAACACATGCTTTTTCCCCTATAGTATCTTGAAAATCCCATATAAATACATACAGAACTTCCTGGCTGATTTTACGACTTCATCCTGTTCTACTATACACCTGCCACAATTTATTTAGCCAGTCCCTGCTGATGGGCACTTAGCTTGTTTTCAACCTTTCACTATTACAAGCACTTATTCAAGCTTCTACCTATTAGAAAAATTCCCCATAAGTGAAATTACTAAGTCAAAGGGTATGTACACTAGCAATTCATTTTGCCAAACTGTTCTCCTTTAAAATGAATCAGTTTATATTTCTAACAGTAACTTGTGAGAGTTGGTTTCCTCACACCCTTACCTAACAGTGGAATATTATGGTTTATTTTTTATAACCTGATAACTGGAAAAGAGTAACTTTTAGGCACTCTTAGAGCATCTCCCAGAATGTCATTCTTCCTTATCTTTTTAGTTCTATTTTACCAACAGTAGTATATTGACACAGAAAAGGTAAACAGCATGTCACATCCAATGTAAATAGTCAAGGCCAGATGTCCAAAATTCTTTCCTATACTATTCTGTTCCATATAGGGATTAAGGAGGTTCAAAGAGAGGGGGTGACTTCTAGTATCACCTCTAGACATATGACATAAAAAGCACAAAAGCTTTTTGACATTGGCTAAGAGGTTTCCTCTTAGTGATCTGATACCAAGAATAAATTTCTGTAGGAATCCTCCTAAGAATACCCTTGTGGAAGCAGAGGGACTCTGATTAGCAGTCCAATGTGATCTAGCCCTAACCATTATCTTAGATTCAATATCTGGGAAGCAGTAGGGTGGTGGTGTAGTTTTTAATTTCCCTGAGACTTATTTATATCTGACCACCCAGGATCTAAGTATTGATCAGCATGAAGTAGGATGTTTCCCCTAGGTTTTAGCTTTATATAAGATACTCACTTGGACCTGGTAAAGATGATACCCCCCACCACACATACACTTCTAATAATAAACCTATGAGGTTAGATATCTTTATTGACTGCTTCACTGATGAATCTGAAGTCCAGAAAGATTAAGTGGATTGCTTAGGGTCACACTATGTATCAGTAGCAAGGCTGGAAATACAATGTAGACCTGAAACTGAACTCCTTAGATTCCCTTGCAGTCTCTTCCCCCTCTGTTCATTCTGGTGAATATCCTGACTTCCAAATCAGACCCTCAAAACAGAAAACTAGGAATTAACATCTACAGCTCCTCTTTTACTCCTCCAACTGATCAACAAGCCTTGTGAGTTCTATCTCCCTTCAGTTTTATTATATTAATTCCTCTGTACTGGAATATATCAACAGCATCCTTATTTGTTCTTCTTGCCTTCTGTCCTTTTTCCAATCAAATACAATACCCCCAAAGAGTTAGCTTTCAATATAGATAACATGTCCCAGCTTAAAACCTTCCCTGGTTATCTAGAGTAGATCCAGACTCCTCTAATGAACCTCTTTTCAATCAGAACTACTCTCCTTGTTCTAAGTCCAGATCCTGTTCTTTTTTTCCCTCTTCATTTTTGCTTGAGTTGCTTTCTCTGCCTAGCATGCTCTTCCCTCCTAGGCCTGAAAAACTCAGTCTTTAAGGGGAACCTCAATTCACCTCTTCTGAGTAGTCTTTTTGACACTACAGTACTGTTAGTGGTTTCTTTTCTTTATTTCAGGATCAGTTTGAGCACATTTGTTAAAGCACCTATTACATTGGTTTGTTTTGTTTGGGTGGGTTTTTTTGAGGTTCTGTGGTAATGGGGATCTAACTTAGGACCTTCTGCATGCTAGGTAAATGCTCTACCACAATGCTACACCCCCAGCCCTATGACATTATTGTAGGATTATTTCTCTGTTACTAGACTGGGGGGTGCAAACCATTAATGACTCAACTTTGTATTGCAGAGCCCAGCACAGGGCACACAAGACCTGTTCAGTGGTTTTGCTGAAAGGCAGGGGGAAAGAGACAGACTGAACCAAGAACTGCAAGACCAGTGTTTTCATTGCTCAGTGATATCCGGATACTGTGTAAAGCTTAATGCTTCAGATAGTCAGATGTGACAGGAATGGTGGTGCATGACTATACTCCCAGTTACTCAAGAGGCTGAGGGAGGAGGATGGAAAGTTTAGGCCAGCCTTGGTGACTTAATGAGGCCCTAAGCAACTCAGCAAAACCCTGTCTCAAAATTTTAAAAAAGGGTGTGTGTGTGTGTGTGTGTGTGTGTGTGTGTGTGGTGTATGTATGTATGTGTGTGTGCACTAGGGAAGTAGCTCCACTGTAAAGCCCCCTGGGTTCAATCCCCAGTTAAAAAAAAAAAAAAAAAACTGTTGTCACCCAGCAAAAAGAGTGACTTGGCCAGAACTTTTGTATCTTTTACAAAGATGACATGTGGCACTCTATAAGGGGTATAAGAATACTTCACCACCTACTCCCCCTAGACCCCCCTTCTTGCAAACAGCTGTAAAGTTAATGACTGCCCCCTGAAATGTCCAGTCAATTCGTATATGGTGCTTCTAAAATGAACCTAAGAGAACTGAACTAAAAATACTCAAGAGTCTACCTTAGTGTAGAAAAAGGAGACCTTTCATTGTATCTGGTGTTGTGTTTTAATTGTTATTTTAAATGGCATTCAAGTTTATCCCAAGTTCAACAATGGTCTTGTTACCCTACTTCCTCCCACTCAAGTACTCCTACAAGCAAACAGAAACTTTTAAACAAGAGTCTGCAAAAAACCTTCTGACCCTTTGGGATTTTTCTTGTACTGCCTTCAGAGATGGTTTCGTCCCTTTCTTGGGAGAAAGCAGCTTGTAAGGGCTTCTGTCGCTGGGGCAAGCAGTGGGTGGAGAGGAGCTGGGGGAATGCAGGGTGTGTGTGTGTGGGGGGGGGGGTGCGAATAAGTCGCCAGGCGCCCGGAGTAGCTCGAGGGCGGGGCTGGCGGGCGGTAGCTCGGGTCCCCGGAGTGCAGATCCCGCTGCCCCGTCTGCACCGCTCCCCGGTGGGCGGGCGCGCGATGGGTCTCGCCCTCCGTTAGCGCTCAGCCCGCGCGCCTGCGTCTCCCCAGCTTGCGGTTTCTGGTCGGCTCCCAGCTGGCCCAGACTTGCTCAGAAATAGGAGGAACCGCTGTCGAGCGAAAAGTGCACACCGGGTGATTGATGAACTCTTAATAGGACTAACCTCTCCCGCCCCCCACCCTGGAGACACACACACACACACACACACACACACACACACACACACACACACACACACACACTCTGAAATCCACCCAGCCCCTTCCCGGGCCTCATCACGGGCGATAGGGGACGCGGCCGCCAGCGGGTAGGGTGATTAACTCACCGTTTGTCTTCCTGAAAGTGTTCCAGGTGGATTCAGGACCTCCACCCCCCAGCCCGCGCGCGCGCGCACGTCACGTGCAGCGCGGTCCAAGCGGGCTTTGTGCGGCGCGCGGGCCAAACCGCCCAGCCACCCCGGCCTGCTGCGCCTATTGTTCCCCGCGGGGGACCGAGGAATGCTCTGACTCGGGGTCCGCACCAGTCCCCTCCTTGTGATGTCTCCAGGTCCAGAAGATGGGTCGGGGCTTCCTTTGTGTGTTCTCTGCGGCCACTGGCACGGCGTCGTCACTGCCCCAAGGGAGCAGGGACGTTGGTGCCAGCTCCCTAGAGCACCGCTTGTCCGACCCCGTCCCCGCGTGGCCCTGGTGAAGGAGATAGGGAGGGCTATGGGATTTGTAGGGAGGCGCTGTGAACAATAGAGCCATTAGAAGGCCTTCTCCCATCTCCTCACAAGCCAGGGACGCTCTTCTCCCCACCTAGCCCAATAGGCCCTCCTGGCCTGGATTTAAGCCCTGATTCTCGGGCAAAAACATTCCATCTACCAGAGCTTTCCATGAATCCTGATTTAAACTAAGATCTCCTCCTCCCCTGGCCCTCACTAATATTAAAACCGCACTTCTTTTGTGCTTTTCCCATATCTTTTTCTTACATAAAAATGAGCCAGATAGCTATGGCAACTTGTCAAGTATATTTTGTTATGGGCTTTGAGTGTAACTCAGTGTCAAAATGCAACCTG
The DNA here is from genome assembly GCF_045843805.1 of Urocitellus parryii. Taxonomy (NCBI): domain Eukaryota; kingdom Metazoa; phylum Chordata; class Mammalia; order Rodentia; family Sciuridae; genus Urocitellus; species Urocitellus parryii. The sequence goes on along the minus strand of NC_135531.1, from coordinate 228,520,329 downwards.
GGTTTAATCCCCACAACCAATAAATGAAAAAATATATATTTTGTCACAAAATCTAGACCAAGAGGACACATGTTCCTACCTCATAGATGTCCTGGGAACCCCTCACCCACCTCTGCTACTGCAAGGTACTGAACATTTGGCTCTTCATGTGTGGAAACCTTTTGTTTTTCTTCACACTGGATCTGTCCTAAAAATGGATCTTTGAACTTTACAACTTGCCAAGGTGGGTGTGAGACCTGAGAGAACTGCTTAAAAATAGGCTTCATGCCATTTATACAAGTTCATTTGACACCAACCTTGAACCCCAGGAAATATGGACATTTGTGGCTAGAGTAGAAAACAAGGTTACAATAGAAATAAGGTTCCATCCTCCGGGTTCACCTTTCTGTTCACCATCCTCCACAGCACCAGGAATGCAGTAAATGCAGGGGATTCATCTGCCCAGTCTTTCTCTCTCCATCTGGGCTTTCTCCAATTGAAATCTGTGAGAGCCAACACTCAAAGATGGGAAGGACTGGGCTGCGGACAACCCAACCTAAGTTTCCTAAGTGTCTCATGGGTCTAGGAATAGGTATGCTTACCAAGGCCCTAAATATATGCTCTGAGAAGTTGCTGCGCCCAGGAGTAATTGGGCTATAAGTCTCTGGGGACTGGAGCTTTCTACCTTTCATCTTGCCTACTCATAAACTTCTCTTCTCCCCATTTTATTTTCTTTCAGTTCCTGAAAGAAGGATCAAATGCCAAGAACTCCCACATGAAGAGGACCTTCCCAGATCTGTAACTGGGATTAGCCACTTCTTGAATTCAGCAAGAAGTTTCAGCTAACTCTCAGGATAAAGCCAAAACATGCCTGTGACCGTCCCCCGGGTCAGGCAGAGGAGCACTTGTTACTAGAAAGAAAGCTTACTTCTTTGTTATTCAAACACACACCCACACATATCCTCTTCATCACTAATGAAAAGTCTCAACAGATGGAAAGCCTAAGCTCCCAAACCTGCAGGCTGAGATGATGCACTTCACTCAAGGGCAAGTCAGCTGGTCCAGACTGGGGGAGGAGAAGGGAGAAGTAACTAGTATAGGTAATCACTATCTCTTAATACTTCTTACAGATAGAAATTCGAAAAATCTTGTTCAGCAAGGTTAGCAGCCTCTGGAGCCTTGGAAACCAATTTGGCTGAAGTGTCTCTGATAGGGACTGGGCTTCAGGCTGCACCAAGGGGAACATACTTGTTATGTATTCTCTTTCTCTTTCTCTCACTGAAATCTTGTACAAAGAAATGGTATAAATGGATGGTTAGCTTAATGGTTCCATCAGAGGTGGATTTTTCTCTGTCAGTTCCCTGGATGAGGCTGAGGTCTGAAAGCCAAAAAACAGAGTATGTTCCTAATCACTCTTTCTTACCTCCTTACCAATGGCCTGGAGAGTAATCCTGGCCACTTTCTTCTGCAACTTCCCCAAACTCCTGAATAGATCAGTAAGGTCTGGACACACCACTCCAAACTGAGTACTGATTTTTTCCCCGTGGTTGCAAGGAAAGCTCTCCCTCCACCTAAGTCTCTTCCTCCACTCCCATTGGTAACAAGCCTTTCCATCTGCTTCACTGCTACCCGGCCTTAATTTACACTTGATTGCCTGGACAGAACAACCAGGAAGCTCAAACGACTGCCACCCTTCATCTACACCCGTAGGCCTAGGCTTGTAGCCCTGATCTCTTCCGATCTCAAGAAATCCCACAACCTCCCTGACCCCACCTTTCTCAATACGTTCTCTACAGTCAAAAGCAGAGCTGGCCAAGACCTTAGCGAAACACACATATCCTCCCCTTGGGCAAACGAGGTATACCCCCCAGAGGCCAATGCCCCGAGCAAACCCAACCCTTCCCCGCCTCCAGGCGTCGGCCAGCGCTGCTTATGTGTGGCCTCCTTCGCAGCAGAACCTGTAGGGAAGCTGCGCACATAATGGCGCGCCTGCTCCCCGCGGACGGAGCTGCTCAGGGCACCCTCAACACAGTGCTGGTCGGTGACGCCTCCAACAACCTCGATCCTTGGTGCGCTCCCATTTGCTCTTAGTCCACTCGTCTCTAGAGAGACAGGAACTGGGGTGGAGATTTCCTTCCCTGCCAACTTCCTCCTGCAGGTCCCGTTGCGGGTCCTCGGCAAGAGGAGAGGCCAGGGCCCAGGGCGCCATCGCCGGCCGAGCTCCCCTCCCCCACTATTCTTTCTTTGCTTCTGAGACCCGGGTGGGAGGAGGCAGGCGCCTCCGCGGATAGAGCAGCTATTGTGACCTTCCCTCTCAGAGCGGGAACCCAGCCGAGTGTGCACCGCCGGCGGTGGCGGGGGAGGAGGCTACTGTGTGCAAACCTGGGATGCAGAAAGGGTGGCACTGAGAAATGCATGAAGGTTTGCAACTCGGGCAATTGGACCCTTCAGAGAACGTACGGTTTTGTTTAGATTTGGGTCTTTCCTAACACTAATTGCAGGTTCAAGAGGAGCGGAATTTATGGCGAAGGCCAAGGCGGCTTGTTTATAATTTATGAAGTTTTAAATGGTTGTGCCGCGGGCCCAGCTCTAACCCGGGCGGGCGGCCGCATGGGAGCGCGCCCTCCCAGGACTCAACGCCTCCCCCAGCCTCTCAGAGCGACCGAGTGTTCCCCATCACATGACTCACACCAGGGACAGGAAAGGATGGAGTCTCAGGAACCTCCAGAGCCTGGAGATGGCCGCAGATTTAGTGAAAGGGAACCCCTGCACCCCCACCCCACATACTCAAAATGAGGGTCTCGGGAGGCTGTGGCTGCCTGGAGAGGGAGCCCGTATGTACCCCGCACTTCCTTGGAGCTTGAGTATGAGAGGAAGCTGTTGTCAGCCCAGCTAGACACCTTTTAAAGTCTAATCCATGAAACCCTAAGCCACAGATGACGCTTGGGGCTTTGCAGACACCCGCAGACTCAGCAGATACTCCTGCGGTAACACACCGCGCTGGAAAACGCCTGGAGCCATGATGCATTATGTATTTTTATTATTATTTATGGTAGGAAGACGAGATGAGGGAAAACCGGGCTGAATCTAAACAGCCTGACAATTCATCTATTTAATATTTAGCCAGTTAAGAAAGGTGGTTGTAATCCCTGCAAGGCAGCGAGCTTTTCTTTGATTTCCCTAATAGCTTAAAAAATAATTTCTTACAAGACAATTAGAAATTTTGCCTATGGATGCAAATTTCATATAAAACAATGTTAAATCTTGAAAATGGGTAAAATATGCCTTCGTTTGAAGTCATTTATTCTGTTGATACACTTCTACAACATATATACTTTAAACCCCGCTCAGATAAAGTGAAATTTAGCAAAAAGATATCCCCTCCCACCACAACCTAACATGCCATTTTAAAAACAGCACAAAGGAACAAAAAAACCTAAATATTATTTTGAACCATCATTACTTAGCGAAACACAAACATCCAAATAGAAACGATTGTTGTTCCACCAGAAGAAGTTAAATTATTTCCACACGATAGGAATTTCACCTCCTGTCACCGGGGATGTAGTAGGAGTTGCATTATTTGTCAAATCAAACAGAGATGCGTGGGCCGACTTTGCTGAAATACAAAAGAATTAAACCTTATCTGAATGCATTTTCCAAGTGCCCCCCTCCCATGGAATTGGGTGCAAATTGTCTGTCCCTAGCTTGAGCCACGCTAATATTTACAAAAACGGTTATAAATCTTTGAAGACATTTTGCCCCTTTTGTACAAAGAAACAGGAGTAAACAAGGTGTTTATACGTGTTATGTTCCATTAATGAAACTTTTATTACTTTACATCGTGGAGAACATTTGTTTTTCTTTAGAAATGAACTACAAACTACCACAAAGGAAAATTTTATGACAACACTTCTTAGAGAAAAAGCTTGGGTGCCTGTCTCCAAATGATCGGATTTTTCCCCATGCACCTTAGCTTTTTCAAAGTACAATTCTTCTTACAACTTCTCTTGTATCTTGTCTTTGATTGTCAGTTTTCTTTCAAAGTTTATTTTTTATTACTTAATGCAGAAAAATGAGCTCTGGCCTCTCTAATGTAACATTAGATTGTATCGAGAAAGAAGGTGGTAGAAACAGCAAAGCGGGCTCTGCTTTAGCAAAACCCTATCCCAGTCATCCCACCCAGAACATTTCTAGGTTTGCATTCTCAGATCCCCCCACCATATCAATAGCTGGAATGAAATAATGGAGTACCTCCCAGACCAACTGGTGCAGCAGATTCCAAATTAATAGAATGATGTTTTTCAAAGGGTCAGTCTTTCATAAAGCCTTCCACTGGGATTGTGTGAAAGATATAGGCAAAGTGATCTGCTTGCAAGTGTGTGTGATTAACACAGATACACTTCCAACTGAGAAAATTTTTTATTCTAAATATTTGTTCAAATAGTACCAGACAATTTGAAATCATTAAACTGTGTCGAGTGGTGAGGGCTGCGGCTGTTGAGAAATGGCTGTTGAGAAATGACTAACGGGTGTCATGCCATGCCACTGGGCTGCCTGACTCTACCCATGAAGGACAATTTGTGGTCTTAATCCTTTACATCAACTACAAACACCAGCCACGGTTACAACTGTTCAAAACTACTCTCTCAACTAGTTCAGACCAAGGGACTAAAGAGGTGAAATGTGGCCCCCATGGCCTGGGAGCGCGTTCCTAAGCTCGGCTGGAGAATTCTACAAATATACACATAAATACATTAAGACGAGGATAAATAATCAGGGAAACGAAATGACTCGCTTCAAATAATAAATACAGATCGTTTAGTCCGATGCAATCCTTACAGGATGGGAAGGAGCATATAAATTAAGGTCTCAGAAACTAAGCTAGACGCGGGCCAGGCCCAGGACTCTCCAGGCTCTAGTGCCTCTGCAGGGCGCGCCGCCGATGGGTCTCAGACTTACCTTCGGGGCACTATTACCAGATTAGAGTCCCTCGGTCCGCAGTATATGGCACTGTCAGGCTTATGGGGGGAGTATTCTTGCGGCTGATTTATGGCGAGTCACCCAAAGGAGGACGCGCACGGAGGGGAGGCCCGGTCACCTATGCCTCTGGCCGCTGATGGTTGGGCCAGAGCGGGAAAGGGGGATCTCCGAACTGCCCCCTGGGCCCCACTCGCCACCCCTCCCCACCACCACCAAAGCAAAAGAGGTAATTGCGCCGCGAATTCGGGCCCACGGCGACCGCTACAGATGTGTCAGTTTGGGGGCCTCGGGCAGGCGTCCCTGAGACGAGTGGTGGGCGGAGAGATCTGTGTAGGTGGGATGAGGGTCGCATGGTCCATGGTGGTGGTTGCCAGGAATTTGCGCGGCACAACTGTAGTCCACGCTGGCCGAAGATGGGTGCGAGAGGTGACCCAGATTGAAGACCGGCCCGGACGCGGGCGCCATGGAGTCGACGAAGTTGCCTCCCACATACACTGGGCTGCCCTGCAGGTTGGCGCTGGCAAAGCCGCCGCCGTTGCTCGCCATGGGGTGGGGCTCGAACTCGGGCGCCGCGTAGCGCTTCTGCTGTGGCAGGCAGCTGCTGAGCGGCGCCGTGTAGGCGGCCAGGCCATACATGTTGGGCTGCGATTTGGCGAAAGCGGGCGGGGAGGGTGCGTCGTAGGCCAGGCCAGGCACTGGCGGCAGCTGGCCAGAGTATGCCACATGGCCCGCGGCGCCGCCGAGCGGCGGGCTGCGCTCTGGGGACTGGCCGGCTGGCGAGTGCAGGATGCCCTTGGCCTTCTGGTCCTTCTTGTACTTCATGCGCCTGTTCTGGAACCAGATCTTGATCTGGCGTTCGGTGAGATTCAGCAGGTTGGCCATCTCCACGCGACGCGGCCGACACAAGTAGCGGTTGAAGTGGAATTCCTTTTCCAACTCCACCAGCTGAGCACTAGTATATGCCGTGCGCACCCGCTTGGACGCTGGGCCCGGCGGGCTCTTGTCCTCGCAGCTCTCTCCTAGACAAGGGAGGGAAAGAGAGTGGGCGCTGAGCGAGGGGATAAGGACCCTTTGGAATGGAGAGGGGTACTTCCCTGGCTTCATTTTCCTCCACTACTTCCTTCATTTCCAATCCTGGGGCGAATAAAGGACTGTGAGATTCCGAGGGGGAGCTCGCTTTTCCGCATCCAGGCCTACCTATCAGTCGCACCTGAAACCTCCATCCGCCTTCTGAGGTCCTATTCACTCGGCCCTCCCTTCCCACTCCATCCTAACCCATCATCTCCTCTCCACCCAAAGGCCATGAAGGACTTTAATGAGAGATTAGGAGCAGCTGGTAAGGCCTCCCCCGTGTTGAAGAAAGGCCAGACTTCTTTGAACACTCCTCCCACCCTCTGCTGCTCCTGGGGGTGGGGGGGATCTCCAGCCTGCCTTGCTTAGAGGCTGGCTCCTGGGCAAAGCACCCTGCGGGAGTAAATAATGGGAGCGGGGATCTTAATACCTCACTGTATCCCAGCTGCACCCAGAGATAAGGAGGTGATAATCCCACCCCCCCAAAGTACTAACATACTGCCCCAAAGTTTTAGAGGTCCCAAGACCAGGCTGGAAGCATTTGGAGCATGGCAGTGCTAGGTGCAGTGCCTGGACACTGGCTTCCACCACCCCTGCCACCTCTCAGCTGCTTGTCTACTCCCTCACTGGGAAGACAAATGGATTTCTCCTGGGAGGGAGGGCCTGAGCCTGAGCCTGAGCTGAGGAGGGAGGAGCAGAAGAAGGAGCTTACAGGCTGGAAGACACCTTCCCCCTAGCAGTAGCAGCCCTAGGGAGCAGCAGACCAACCAGAGACCTGATAACAAGCCACATCCCAGGGTTCAAACTAGCCCTGGACCTGGAAGCATGTTCATCTATCTAAAAATAAACCCTGTTAGAGAACACAAGGCCAGAACATTTCAGGAACCAACCAGTCTGAGCGGAAAAGGAGCAGGTGTCAGAGCTCCTGGCCATGCCCATCTTCTACATGCCCTGGATGGACCTAGAGAAAACCTCAGTTCCAGGGTCTTCCCTTTTAAGGAGTGAAATCCAAGGCTGCTCCTGTTTCCCAGAAATATCCTCTCCCCCTAGGACATGAGCTTCCTCATTATGGATTTGCTGGAATAGGAGAATTGGGCTGGGATAAGCCAAGTAGAATCTCTTGGCTTTGCCTTATAGGCCTAGAAATCAAGTGGATTCAAATCCACCACTTTACAGTTTTGTGGTCTTGGGCAAGTTGCATTTTGTCTAATGATTTCTTTATTTATAAAAAGAGAATGTTACCACATACCTATCCTCAAAGTATTCTTTGAAAACATTAGAGAATGCTTGCAAAGTACTTGGTGTGGTTTTTAACACTCTTTAGACATTAACTCATGTTAATTTAAAGGAGTAGGATTCATAGGATATGGACTACATAAACACCTGGACTTAGGAATCATAGTACCTGTCTACAATTTTTAATTTTCTTTTCTTTCTTCCTTCCTTCCTTCCTTTTTTTTTTTTTTTTTTTTTTTTGGTACCAGGGATTGGACACAGGAGTACATAACCCCTGATCCACATTACCAACCCTTTTAATTTTGAGGCAGATCTTGCTAAGTTGCTGAGGCTGGCTTTGAACTCTCAATCCTCCTGCCTCATTCTCTCAAATGGGATTACAGTGCCACCATGCTCAGCCCTTTCTTTCTTTTAAAATTGAGGCAGGGTCTCACTGTTGCCCAGGCTGGCCTCAAACTCCTGGGCTTAAGTGATTCTCCTGCTTCAGCCTCCCCAGTAGCTGGAACCTCAGGCAGGTGCCACAGCACCAGGCTCTGTCTTCAAAATTTAAAGAGATGTTGGATGGAAGTGGGTGGGAGCTGAGTTATAATCAGAAGCTCAGGAAAGCAGATAATTTGTCAGTATAAGAAAAAGCTCTTATTAATAAATATGAGACCTGTCCAGCAATGGCACTAGCAGCCCAGAGTGGAAGTGAGCACCTTGTCACTGCAAGGGTATGACCCCAATCATAAACATTAAAAGGAGTAGGATTTTGGACCTTGACCTCCAAGGTTGCACTTAAAAGTCCTGAGTCTCCTGGTTCCTAAGTGACTGGGGCTTCCTGGGGCCATTCTATAGGGGACCTGGTCTAGGGGTGGTCCCCTCAGAGAGCTACCTGCAGTGGCACAGCTGTTCTTCTGCTTGGAGTTCTGTCGAGACTCTTTCATCCAGGGAAAGATCTGCTTGCTGATGGTGGCTGAGGAACTAGAAGCATTGGGCCCACCCTTGGCCTTCTTAGCAGGAACTCCTCCTCCAGGATTGGTGGGTGAGGAAGGGGGCAGGGTGGGTGGTGGAGGTGGGGGTTGTGGGGGCTGCTGCTCTGAGTTCAGACCAGGAGGCTGACTGCCACCACCCCCACTCTGGCTGTTCCCAGTGCCAGGTCGCATGCAGCTGCCATTGAGTTCAGCCCCCTTGTGGCCTGGGGCTCGAAGAGGTGCAGAGTTCTGGATGGAGCAGGCAGAACCTGGATAATCAGTGTCCAGGGAGTTGGCAGCAGTAGGGGGTGGATAGGGCTGATGAGGGTTGCTGTAGCCATAAGTATCAGTGGCTTTGCTGTAACCATAGCTGCTGAAGAGTCCTGGGTTTTCATAGTATGCAGCCTTCTGCATGGTGCACTCCAGAAGCTCCAGGGCCTGCTGACCCTGCTCAAATAACATTGACTACCACTGTGTCCTTGGCCACCACTTCCAGTGTCTGCTGAATCCTGAGAGAGCTGGGCCAGGCCCCGGACTCCAGGTGACCTGACAAGAAGAAAAGTGAGAGGCCCCAGAGGAACTGTCATTGGCAAGACCAGTCAATATAGAAGGACTAGCCCAGGTTCTCTGCCTCCTACCCACTTTGTGTTGGAGGAATGGGCAAGGTTCTAAATCTGGGATTTACTTATTTGAGCCCTGGAAAAGTCTAAAGGAATTTCACCCAAATGTAAGAAAAGACCTTTTCTTCCTTTTAGTTCAACTCTAATCTAGGGAAGGGGCTTCCTCCCACCCCCAGATATAATTTTCTTTCTTCAACACTGTCAATTCAGGGGCTGGAGGTGTGGCTCAATTCAGCCTTTGAGCCTTCATGAAAATAAACCTATGGCCTCATACATTTTAATATCTCATTTAAACCCCTAAATTGTGAGCTTCTTGCAGGCAGGGACTGTGTCTCATTTATCTATGTAGTTATAACATCATCTCAATGCCTTGCATATGCTAACTGCAATAGATGCTTGTTGAATGAATGAGTGAATGAATGGGTGAATCAATCAGTCATTGGGTAATCTCTGTCTTTGTATGTTTGGTGCTAGGGATTAAACCCAAGGCCTTCTGCATGCTAAACAGGGCCCAACCGCCAAACTACACTACACCCCTAACCCATAATCCTAGTGTTTTAATGCACAAAAGAAGCCCTACAACACACTCAGGACTGTCAAAACCCTCCCCCAAAGTATGTTACCCACCTAGTTTCAAAATCACCACATCTTTCATGAAGACACAGATAATTCACTTTTTAATGACAGGGTGAGAATTCGCTCAATTAATTCTGTGGGTCAGCTCTGTGAGATCTATAATGCAGAAAGCTAGAAGATAAAAACCAAGAAGAGCACTTAAAGATTCCCAGACTTATTTTGAGGTTAAAAAACATTTATTTCCTTTTATCTACATTTTTCTAGACCTGATACAGTATGTTCCTACTACTTTTAAAGGGACACCATGGAAATGGTTAAAGGGTTTTAGAATTTTAAATGGATGTAGCATGGGTAAATGGAGAATAATTTATATTATAACTTTATCATATTTACCCTGGATCTATTCTATAAATAGATATAATTGACCTCTGCTCTGGATTATCTATTCCACCTACTTTTCACCCAGTCCACAACCAATAAGAGAACCTGTCATGGCATAATTGAATGGACCCAGAATTAGAAGAAGAAGAAGAAAAAAAAAAGAAGAAGGGAAAACACAAAACAAGAAAAAGTCTACCCCTTTTGTATCCCCTGACTTTTAATGGGAGATTTCTCTCCTAGATCTCCCCTCCCTTCTTCTTGAAAGACCCCTGAGGAGTTAAAGTATAACTAATACCATTCAAATACTTTTGTCTGTTTGATAAAGAAAACTCACAGGTCAGCTCCCTGGTCTTAATTCTTGATCTCATCCTTCAGACAACTTTCCAGAAACTCCCCCTAGCTTCATCATGATAGACCACATTCTGTAGACAGCTTATGTGGCTGAAGTGATTTCACCATATTACCAACATCACTTCTCCATGCACTCATTTTCCATCCACTTTCACCAAAAAGCCTAACCAATTTGAAAAGTTCTTCAAATTAGCTGTTGTTTAGTAGTATTCTCCCCCATTTTGTTTTAGAATCTAAATGAATGTGCCATTTATCTTGATGTGAGACAAGTTTTTTTCTCAATGGGATTCTAAAACACTAAGACATAACTGTTGTAGGAACTGTTTCCATTAGTGTTTGTAAATGTACACAGTTAGGCTATCTATTTAACAAAGCTAGATTTAATTCTTTTGATGAATTTTCTTAGTCTCTGACTGTTAAAGTTACTGAATATCAAATGGATGCTAACTCCTCATCCTGTGACTAATATTTTCATGTGTTTTCCCCCAGGGCCAAAAGACTAGACTGGTTACATTTCAGGACTTTCCCAGGATGCTGCTTCCAGTCTTGACTCTCTGGAAGTCTAAATGGTCACATCAGACACCACCAGAACTTGTTACTGCTTCTGTCATTCCACTGACAACTTTGGAACCAAAACATCCCCCTCCTGCCTCTCAACTTGACCAAGTTTGCCTTAATACATGGAGCAGTCACATCAAAATAGCTTATTTATGAACAGAGCAGGTCTATGGATAGGTAACTGTGTTCATATTTCTTCCTGTAACATATGCCTGGAGAAAAGTCTGTGTACAGACCTCAAAAGTACAAGCCCTGGGTAGCTTCCTGAGTAACCATAGTCTGTTCTTCTGCCTGTTTGCATGATCCACTACCTTACATCCATGTCCATTTCCCCATAAGGGCACAAGTTGTGCTGTTCTCACTGGGAAAAGACTATGCACTGTCCCAAAGAACTCCCCTCTCCTAAAGCAAAACCTGAGATTATTGTTATGAAACTGGTTGAAGGGCTTATTTCTTTCCAGAAATCACTACTCCTTGTGAACTCTGCTTGAACCTAAAAAGCAGGAACGGGTCATAAATCACTTGGACAATGGTCAACTGTTCAGTGGCTCATCTTTTCCATCACCCACCCCCAGCCCTTTTTTAAAGGCTTTCTTTTCTCGCCCTTTGGTACCTTTGCTCATTTGGGATCCAAGACCCAAATGCCTTGGGGTAAAGACAAGCCCCTGGGGGGAGGGGGGGATGAACCGGGATTGGTATTTTTCCCAAAGTCCTCAGTTGTCCTTTCCTCTCCCTCTTCCTCCTCCTTCTCTCTCCACCCCTCCCCCAGCCCAAGGAATGGGTCATAGCAGTCGCCCCAATCCCTTCCCGCTCAATCCCCTGTCCCTGTTGGGGAAGAATGCCAAATGGGTCTGGCTAGTCCTTTCTCCAGGTCCCTGGAAATTACTCAATTCAGTTTGGAGACCTAACCGCAGGCCCGGAACCCAGGGCCAAACCGTCTCCAGCCAGAAGAATGGCGTCTTCAAAGCCACCATCACCCGCTCCCTGGCCGCGCCGTCCTGCAGTTTCCGCCGCTACTCCGAAGCAGCAGAGCCCCGATACTTGCTCATTGCACTTAATTCTGCCCAGGATCAATACCTAATATGATACCGAATAAATAAAAGGCGCTCACAGCGGCCAGGGGACGGGGTTATTAAGCAGCTGGAGCTCTCACGGTGCATATCAATGCACCTGTCATTGTGGTTTGTAACAAAATTTATGACTGCGACCACGGCGGCAGTAAACGCTTCAGTAAGGAATGAAAAGAAAAACACTTCCCAAGGCCGGGCACTTTTCAGAAGTGGAAAGCAGGCTCCGCGTAGGAGGCAGCGCAGCAAAAGAATTCCCTACTCCGCACTTTTCCCGCTCATGCATCCTACGAGCAGCGGGATTATATAAAGTAGCCGGCGCCGGCCTCTGCGAGCAGCTCTGCTCCTCGGCCGGCCGGAGTCGGGATGGGACGCGCAGCTTCGCAGAGGACCAAAGACCTGCTGGCCGCCATGGCCTCGGACACCGGGAGGCACCACCGACACGCAGAGGCCTGCTGGCGATCGCTCGCCCGCGGTGGCCGTGGGAAGGCCGGGGGAGGAGGAGGTTTGAGAAGGGAGGGGATGACATACAGTCGCCGGTTTTGTCTCCTGTTGCAACCTAGTAAATTCGGACGGGTACACTCAATCTGTGCAAGCCGAAAGAGAAGGAGGAGGTGATGGTGTGCTGGTTGAGTCAGTTTCTCTCAAAATTCTTTAAGGTTCGAGTTGGCCTCCGGCTTCTCTCCCTGCTCTGCCTATCCCAGGGCCTCAGAAGCCCGCGGATCTCTTTCTGACAGCCAGTACTCTTGATGGACATCCCTGTTAAATTCACTGGAACCGAGCAACGATTCTCCTCTCCCCGATGGCCTGGCCACTTCAGGTTTTTCGAAACCACTCCTTTTCAGGTTTGCTCAGAAGGAGGTTTGTTTATGTTTTGTCCAAGTTCTCCCTCTCTTGCAGCCCAAGCCTCTTCTGTACTATGGAATGCACATTCTAAATCACTCTTATATAGCCCAGATAACTTAATACTGTACTATACCCTGCATTTAAGGCAGTGTGCTCACCCCATTAAAGTGCCATAAATTTGAAGGCGGATGATCAGTTATCATGTAACAGGCGACAGTTCACACTGAGGTGATCCACTTCAAAGCTGCCCTTTGTTTTATGTCTTGATGTATGAATCCTGAGATGGCTACTTGAGTTGTAGGACAAATGAAAATGTAGTGGAAATTATTTTTTAAAATCATCCCCACTCACCACAAATTTGTATGTGTGTTTTCTTGAATTTTGTTTCTAACTCTTTTTGTAGGCTCTTCAGTTTCTTTTGATATTCTGTGGAGGCAGATCTGGAACAAAATGGAAAACTCAATAGCAGCCGTTTCTTTCTTAGAAACACACGCGGAGAAGCTTTACCCCCTTTAAGAGTGCCATAATCAATGTGACTATTGTATGTGGTGCCTGCAGCCATTCCTGAAGCCTTTTCCCCAGCAGAAAGAAGACTCAGTGGGCTCCTGGGGAGCTAGAGGCCTTAAACACCAAAGTCCTTGGCTGAATGGGGGACAGCTTGGACCTGAGGAAAGTGCCAGACTCTCTGTCAGGGGGTGACCCTAGTGGGTCAGAGGTGTGCCATGGAGTGGTGGGGGAAGCAGTCAGCTCTCCTCCTGCCCCCACCAAGCTAAATGCTCCTGCTTCCAAACCCAGAGACCAAGCCAACCCTCTAAGGAGCAGAAGAGGACTGTGCAGAATCATGGAGGGAGAGAGCCAGGCTACAGCTTAGGACAGCAGGAAAGGAGAGTAATTCTGTAGATGTATCTGGGAGCATCCTAGTCAGGGGCTACACTATTGAGAAGGAGTTGCACACTGTTTCCCACTTTTTACATTTTAACTTTATCTTAAATGGTTTTCCAGACATTTTTCCAGTAAGTACCCACCACATGCTTGTCCTGGGCTGCTCACTCCAGTGTTGGGATTAGGCTGCAAACCACCAAAGATACAAACATCCTATCCACCTACACTCTCAACACAAGAACAGTCTAACCACCGACGCCGCTGCTCAGCGGGTGTTGGCCCCCCTTCAGGTGAAAGGAGAGAGACTCGATCTCCCTCTTGCATCTGCCCTGTGCAATTTGTCGACTCAGTAGTTTGCAAACACTAAACTGCACCCGGGAAAGCCCCCACACAAAGCGTTCAGGGCGCTCTAAAGACCAGAGCGCACAGCCATAAGCCTTTGAAGTGACCTTTGGCTCGCACCGCAATAACTCACCCCTTAATGAACACCCAACGGAAGCGCCTCGGAGAGATCCCAGCCCGGTAGGACTCCTAACTTCACACCCCGGCTTCAGCTTCCCAGATGACCCGGGCCCAAGGGCACAAGTCACTCGACCGCTCCCCACCCCCAGGTGGTTCGGCTGGGCCGGGCCCTGAGGCAGAGGTGCAAAGTATCAGGGCTCTCAAGCCCGCGGTCCTGGAGCCGCTTTATATAATACATTCACGTGGGCGGACGTCAACTCTCGACGCTTGATTATTTTTTATTTATTTTTGAAAAAAAGGGTTCTTTAGAAGTAGGAGCGTCCCCTCAGAAGAGCTAAGTTGGGAGGCCACCTAGGGCGGTGATCCCTCCGCGCCTCTAGCTAGATTTTGTTTTCCAGCTGCGGCGGAACAGGGTAAGTTTGCTCCTGGGTGTTGGGGGATGCGCCGGTACGTTCTGAGCTCCAAGCGCAGAAGGTTTGGGAAGGGGAAGGGAAAGAGGACCCTAAGTTAGTCAAAGTTGAGCCTCCAGACGAACCCCCAGCGCCTTCTTCAGCGCTTCTTCCCATGCCCACTTACCACCCAGCGTTGACCCAACTTTGGCTTCTGTCGTGCCCTAAATCCGAGCTTAACCCAGCTGGCTCTGGGCCACCAGTTGTAATACCTTTTTCATAGCCAGAAACTTGGAGAACGGGAGGGAGCCCCCGTCCTCCAGTTGTCAACCAAAAGCTAGCTCCAGGCAACCCCGGGCTCCATAACCCCACCCCCCAGCAGCACCCCGGGAAAACACTTTAGGATAGGGCCAGCGTGGAGCCTTGGTGGGGATTATTGAAATTTTCGGGGAAGTTATAAGTGAGTGCTCCATGGGGCCAAATGAAATGCTGCTCGCAGTAATTGGATTCAGCTGACTAAGCTGGCAGGCGCGCAGCTCCAAGGCAGTGAACGAAGAAAAATGTTCACCGACTTTAAGTTCTGATGGAGCCAAGCTCAAGCAATTGACAAAACAACTTTACTGCTCTCCTTTGATGGTGAGGCTCCTGGAAATCAGTCCTCCCAATGGGGCCTGTCCCAAAATAGTCTTTGGGAGTGCTCCTAGCTTTGGGGGGTCCCTTCCCCTTAAGGTTCAGTCTGGTTTGGCTCAGTGGCCTTCTCTTGAGTACACAGCAACTCACTGGATCTCATGAAGCAACTCAGTCTGGCCTTAACAGGGTAAGACCCAGGCTGAGTTGTCCTGTCCTCCCCCAGCAAGAAGCCTCAAGGAACAAGTAAACAAAAGGATAGGTGGGATGCGGGAATCAATACATGATTTAGCTTTCACTCGGGGTTCCTTGGGGAGAAGGACCCAGAAACACTAAACCTTTTCTCTTCCACTGTTGCAATCAAACCCCTAGATTGGTGAGAAGGAGAGTGGAGAAGCCTCCCAAACTCTTTAGGGTAGTTTGGGGGTTCTTTCAAATTTGCAGGGAGAAGGTTGGGAGCATTTTACTCCCAAGGGGGGGGGGAATACTAAGCCAACAGCAAGAGGCAAAGAATGAGTGTGTGGAGCTGGATTCCAGAACAATGCAGGGAGCCGGCTGGCTGGCCACTGAGTTTATTTTAAATACATATAAATCAACCCGCCTGCACCCAGCCCGGCAGCCCAAGACACAGAATTAATATGATGCTCCATCTTACTTTGGCAGTGACAGTGTAAAAAAAAAAAGTTTCTTTTTATTCATTTCATTTTCAGCTCATTCTCATAACTGCATGTTACCTTCAAAATACTAACTCCGGCCCCCAACCCCCTCACAGAAACCCCTCCTCAAATTGCCTCCACAACCCCCAGTACTGCCAGCCACCCTCCAAGCCTGGCAAGGTAGTCTCCTCCTAACCTTTTGGTAGGCGGGGAACGTCCCCACAAAGCTCACCTCCTTACGATTAATCACAGTCCTCGATGTATATGTAGAAGTGTATCTAGGTCTACGCAGGCTGCCTCACCAATTGGCAATAATCAAGATCACAGATTACACAGAATAAATCATATTTAGTATCCCGCTCAGGGCAGCAAGCAGCCCCGTGCCCAAAGATTTCCATTTTGTCATGCAATTGCTTACCTGTATCCCAATTTATCATAAACCTGGTGTCCTCGGCCTCAGACTGGGCGCCAGTGGGGGGCAGAGCTAGCCTTCCCCCTTTGTCTGCAGACAACACTGTCCCAACCCTCGTCTTGCGCTCTCGCAGACGCGGCCATATACCCGAGCTCACGGAATTCCCGGTAGAACGGAACCAGTCTGAGGTTCAACTACCAATAAACGCAGGAGGAACGAGTTCGCAGTCCCCGAGCTGGCTTCGCCTGCGCTGCGCTCCGGTCGGTCCACCCACCCGCCGGTCAGCTCTCGGGCCCAAGCGGTGGCCACTCGCACCCCCACCCACTCCTAGGTTCCTGCCCAGCCCTCCCAGGCCCCCCAGAGCTCAGGGTTTGTTTTGCTTTCGGAACGTAGTCCTTTCTGGATTTGGAGAGAGCCCCGGAAACCCCCTCATAGTCGGGAAATACAGACGCTGCCTTCAAATGTGAGCATATTTGTTCACGTGACCCCAAGGGAAGATTGTACTGATTGAGGCTGAAACTTTCACGCCATCCAGCCCCGGAGCGCAGCCAGGCCTGGGGGGATAGGAGGAGGGGCGCAGGAGGCGTGGGACACGGGCTTCTTCTTAGCGGCAGACTCGAGTGGGTGTGGGACGAAGGGAAAGTCTCTCTCTCTCAGGTTGGGGCTTACCCGGCCACAGCCTGGCTGCACGCAATGGGATGGGGACTTGATAGTCTCCCCTCAACGACAAATGACCCTGGCTCGGCGTTCCGCCAGACTAGTTCGGGGGTTGGAAATTTAAAAAAAAAAAATAAATTATCTTCCTTAGAGGCATCTATGGAAAGGGCTGTGAAGCAGCATTAATTTAGGGTTCCCTTAGCTCCCCGGTCGCCTTGCCCGGTATTTGGTATTCGGTATCCAAATGCACCGGGGCAAGACTCTCCCGTCTCCTAGGAGGACGCTTGGATCTTCCCAGTGCCTTGGTGAGGCACTGAAGTTGTGGCACAGCACAGGCTGTGGGATTCGCCGGCTCTCATCTCTGGCCGGTCACTCCGGGGAACCTTGCTACCAGCACTATTCCCTGGGGCCTTGGCTGCTTCCTCGGACTCCGCAGGCAAACCACCACTTCGGAGACAGAAAAGTCCCCTAGCAGCTGGCCAGGACCCTCTCTGAACCTTGAGCACCCCACCCGGGTCCTTCGAGGCCTGGAGTTGCCTAGGCGCTGAGCCGCAGCCCGCGGTGACCTGTATACATCTCCAGATCTGAGCAAGGCCTACGGATCCCGCAGGCCCAGCGACAGCCAGGCCGCGACTTCCCCGCTTCCTGCGGTGCCTCCGGGAAGGCAAGAGGGTTTGCGGAATGAGTCCCTGCTGGGCTTACCTGGGGGACAAGGAAACTTCTATTTTATGAATATTAAATCATAACAGAATCCCACCACGCTCCAAGAGGTTGGGTGGGATACACCGTACCCATTCTGATTGTAGGAAGAAGAATTAAGCACACCTGGGCCAGCGGCCAGCCTCCAGTCTCCACCTCCTGGATTGTAGCTAGCTCCCAGGGATCTCCATTCTGCCCGATCCACATCCCAGATCCCTCACTAAGAAAAGCTCTTCACCCCATCCCGAAAGGGATTTTCATTGCCAATGTTGCTTCTCAGCGGCATCAGCCATGGAGCCCAGTTGCCGCTTAGAAGGTCTCAGACAAGGGAAAGTGCCCAAAAGCCGTAGATGAGCACAGGAACAAGGGAAGAAGATCCTCTGCATCCCTATCCCAGAGACTCTGGGATGTCCCTGAGGATGAGTAAGGGTCCCAACCTCCAGACCTGTTGGCGAGCCCCTCCTTTTGTTCACCTGTCCCAGCCAGGGCGGAGACCCACTCGGGGTGTCTCTCCCAGCCCGACCGTGTGTGTCCCACTCCACTCCCACTCGGAGGACCCCGCCCCCAAACCTCCCGCTAGGGGCCAAGCCTGAAGCCCGCGGCAAGTGTTAATCCCCAGCCAAAGAGGGGGGCTGCTTTGCGGGAATTTGTCTCCAGGAAAGGATCTAAGCCTTCTTCAATCGGAGCATATGTTCATAGAGCAATAAACCGGAAAGATTTACAGTCCTCGCCCGGCCCCCAACAGCCTCACACCCTTTCAGGAATTACTTACGATGATTTATCACACCAACTCGGGCAATTGTCACACTGATAAAATAGCCCGGGCCGGTGCCCGCCAAGCCCAGGCCTTGGGAGGCTGTTAGCTGCCGGGCTGCCGGGCCAGGGAAGCTTTTTCTGGGTTTCTTTCTGGGCCTACAAGGGGATGTCTGGGTGCGTTGAAGTGGGTGGGGGTGGGAGGGGAGACCATTCTCATTGAGAAAAATGCAAGCAGCTCAGAGAAAGCGCCCGGAATCTGCGCTGGAGTCACTTGCTAAGCACATAAACATTTGTCATCTTTGAATAATTGAATTAATGTGTTATTGTTTGAATGTATAATTCATAACGGAGGAAACTTTGTTTCTTTCCTGACGGGAAAATATACACACACCAAAAAAGAATGAAAACACACATAGTCCCAAAACAACCACCGCAGACAGCCAGTTCCAGCTTGCTGAAATCATCCTCAAAGCCAATGGAGGCATCTCAGGAGGAAAGGAGCCGAATAAAGAGACTGTTCTTTGGGACACACAGGTCAGAGCTGAGAGTTAGAGGAAGAGAACCTTTGCTGCTGCCCCCAGCCCAGGTCCTCAGCAAGCTGGGAGTGGGGTGTGGCGGAAGCAGAGGACTCCAAATTTTGGAGTGCGGGTGGAAAAAGAAGGCTGAAATGGGAGCAAGCGAAAGAGGTGGCCTTTTGCAGTTCTCCCCGGCCTCCCCCGCGTATCCCTTTCCTGGAGGAGCCCTTCTCCCCCGGCTCTCGGCTCTCGCACTCAAGCTTTCTTTTGCTTTTATTTTAGATCTTAAAAAAAAAAAAAGTAAAAATACAAAAAATACAGGGAAAATAAGGAGAAACTCCTCTCTGGGAGAAGGAGCAGAGCTTGGGTGAGGAAAGGGGAGAGTGGGAGAAGCAACTCGGAAATCATTATCTGTTGGTTAAAACCTGCCTGGGGTAAAATTTCAACTCAATTTTATAGCCTTCTATTATGACGCAAAGAAAAATTTACGACCCTCGCTTGAAAAGAGGGCCGGGGCCTTTTCTCGCCGGTTTAAGAATAGGCGGCAGATGCCGTGACAGCGACCATTGTTCCCGGTAGACACAGGCGACCGGGCAACCTCAGCCCGCGTGCGCCAGGCGTGTCCCCAGCCAGGCCGGTTTCTTACAACTCTTGTTGTCTGGGAGCAGCCTGCGCGCACCCTCTCCCTCACCCCTCGCACCCTCGCCCTTTGCACACCCTCACATCCTCTCTCTCTCTCTCTCTCTCTCTCTCTCTCTCTCTCTCTCTCTCTCTCTCACACACACACACACACACACACACACACACACACGCACACACTCGGCCGCTCTCAGTGATTTTTCATAAGTGCAAAGCTTTGCTGAACCAAGGGTCACTATCCAAGCCACAGACAACTTCTCGCCGGCGCGCGGTTCCAAATCAGGAAGCAAAGGGAACTATTTGTCAGCGGCCCTGACAGCTAAGTTCATTAAGGATTTAAATCTGATGAAATAAAAGTCGCCAAATATTTACCTGCCGGCCGCGCTCCCGCGCCCGCCGCCTGGGGCCGGGGGTGGAGGGCCGGGGGCGCCACGCGGCCCCCCTCAGCGGGTGATATTCTTGGGATCCCTGCACTTTCCAAGTCGGAGAGAGCCCTTTGCGTGGCAGATTAATGACGACTCCTTGTTTCTTAAGGGACGTGCTGAATTAATTATTTCGCCAATCACGTGGTCGGGACTTGTAGAAATCTATTCTTATCATCTTCCTTGCACTTTGAAAATTCTCCGGGTTATGAAAGGCCCTCCCCCGGCTGCCAGCGAGCCCCGGCCGCTCAGCCCGGCGCGGGGGGCAGGGAGGGCTCCCCAACATGGCGGGCGGGAAGCGCCTTCTGCTGAGGGTCCCGATTTACTGTACTGTACTCAGCGGGCTTGGCTATGGACTCGCTTCCTTCTCATCCCTGCCGGTGATTCAATACACACAACGGTATTGATGTATTGGTGGGCACAGGAGGAGCCATTAACCAGAAGACGGGCAGAGGACAATCATAAAATGTGTCTGAATATTTAAACTTCTGTCTAAGCACTTATAAATACACATGTCCACGCGTCTGGAGCGAGTCCTTCCATATATTAAGGATACATGTCTGATTTTATGCATTCTATTCATTTCCTGTCTCTATCAAGACCCCCATCTATTTTGGGACTCCTGTCTTGGCCCCCTTTTCAAGACTGAGGCCAAGATGAGGAAAAGCCCTAGGGATAAAAATAGTGCACGGTCCTTTTTTTTTTTTTTTTTTTTTTTTTTTAATAGTGGGAGTGTTTATTGTTGTCTGAGGGGTGGAGAGGTGCTGAGAAGGAGAGGCAGGTGCTGAAGGCCCCAGGTGGAGCTGAGCAGCACCAGAAAAGTAGAGGGAGCCCAGGATTGGAGGCCAGCCCGGTCAGATCAGAGGAGCTACAAGACAGCCTCAGCTCAGGTCAGCCCAGGACCAACACTCTCTCCCAGCTTCTGGACAGCTGGAAGTTTTCTTATACAAATTACAAAGGCTTCCTCTGAGGTCCTAGACTGAAGGGGTCTGGGGCTGGCCTGCACCAAGCAAAAAGCCAACATGGAGTCCCCTAATAGCCCAGGCAGTTACTTCTTTTCCTTTTAATAAATAATGCCCAACACCCTGCAACCTGAATTCAATCCCAGACTTTCCAATGCTCACAAAATAATGGTGGCCAAACTGGGAGTGTGTTTATACTAGGAGGGGGTAATAATAATTGCTAAGCCTTATACCCCTTAACAATCACACCTTAACACCAAGTAAATTGGTGCCATTTTTTTTTTACAGGAAATAATAAGTTGTTTATCTTGAATGTTAGCTTTTAAAAGACTTAACGAATGCTTCTGTCGAGGCATCAAACAGGAGGGAGATTTTGCTACACTTTTTATTATTTCAAATATAGATCAATGGATTACATCAAAACTACAGGCAACAATTAGTATAAATAATACTTTAATCAGTGGCAGCAAAACATTGGTCAATTCTATTAAAAAAGCATCTCATGTGAACAGACTCCATGGGGCTGACTGACAATGTCATCTCACAACAAAAGGCTGCAATGGACAAAGTGAGATGGGAGTCTGAGGAGCAGTGTCCTCAGCAAACACTTCACCTCCCCCTGTCATGACCCCAACACAGGTTTAAAAAAGTAACACCACAAAACCAAATACTACTGGCCCATATATGGGGGGAACAAACTGGAAATAAATAATAGCAAAAGGGTTCTGGAGCTTTCCACACAGAGCATATTCCCAGATGGAAACTGATTTCCTTCCCTGCCCTAGGTGGTTGGAGGGCCTTTCCCCTTTCCTGGCCCACTCCTGTGGGGCCCAAATGGATACTGAGGTCTGAGTGGGATATCAGGGTTGGGAGCTACCCTCTGGGTCATCCAGGCTCCATTAACATTTCAAAAGACAATCCCTGGAAGCTGAGAAGAAGAGCTGAGACTCATAAACAAAGAAGTTGTTTCTCTGATGAAATTACTTTCCAAAGTAGAGGGACTATGTTTAAGAAGAATCTGGGGTTTTCTTCAGGAAAACATGACTCTTGCTTGGCTTTCCTTTGAGACAGGGGAAAAGGCAGTTAAGCAGTGTGGCATTTGGTCTGAAGTTAGGTGAGTGACCAAAACTTTTTGGGAAAGGAAAATCTACATGATAATTCTCCATAATAGATTGTAGTTAGATGTTGTGAAAATATATACTTTTTTACTTCTCCCCAGGGGAAGGTTCTATGTATGCACAGATTAGGGTTTTAGGAAAGAATCTTAGCAACTCCCCAATTTGCCTAAGGATAGTGGCTCTTTTCAAATGCTACATCCAAAGACTGCTCTCTACGTTAAAGGGGGGGGGGGGAAGAAGGGTAGTTAGAGTCCAAAAGGTTAAGGGTTTAGAGGTCAGTCCTCCCGGCTGAAATACAGCTAATCGAATAGAAAATTTGTCCTCTGGATGAACCTGATTCTGTAATTTAGCCGAACTTCAGTAAAATACCTTTTCAGCCTCTCAACGTGGGGCATCAGAAAAAAAGACATCTTGACTATGTATGAACTCTGTGCTTTTTGTCATAGAAACAATGATGCGAATAATGCAGGAATATCCATCTTTAATATCCCGACGTGGCGATATTCAAGTATTGCCATGTGCAAGTCTGAGAGCCAGGCTCACCCCAAAGAGGAACAAAGAGCTGTCCCTAGGGTCTAATACAAAAGACCAAGGCTTGGAAGACACTTTAGAGAAGCGGAATTTTAGCCTAGGGAACCTCAGTGAATACCTGCCCTCAGCTCTCAGGAGACACAGCACCAAAGAACACGCCTCTTTTTCCCTCTTCACTTAAGTGTATTTTAAGAATTACTACTAAAAGCTAAAGCATTCTAAAGTACTAGGGAAAAATAACTTCATTATGGATCTTAATATTAAGTTTTTAGCTTACCCTTTCTGCTTTCCCACTTGGGTCACTTATAACTAGGGGTTTCTTTTTTGGAGGCTTTTCTTTTTTGAAGGCTTTGGGATTCAAACTTTTGAAAACTTGTTTCATTTGAGTATATGAACTCTGAACATTACCTTTGACTCTTTCTCACTTATCCTTAAGGGTCAACATTTTTAGAAAAATGAGCTTTAAATTCTTCCCAAACATGGCATTTAAAAAAGTGACTAAAAAACATCTCTTCTGTGGTTCAAGACTGATTTTTTAAAAGCACTATTCTCAAGGCAAAGAAGAGGGTCTGAAAACTTTTGTACTTTTGCAATTTCTGCTTCTAATTAATGGATTGAGAAAAACTTCCTTAGGGTTTCTTTTCCCCCTTAAATTAAAACTTCAGGGGGAAAACTCCCTAAGACCAACTTTTGTACACTTCTAGATTCAATTAGTTTCTTTCTTAAAGCAATACTTCCTCACCTACCCACTGTTCCCAACTGCACAAACCCTCCACCATATAGGCCATAACACCAATTCCTATGAAATCCTGCATAGCAGGATTTTGGAGCTATTTGGAACCCAGTTGGAACAGAAGATTCAGTCATTATCTGATGGCCCAGGGCATAGAGGTTTTGTTTTCCTTCCCCAGAAGGAAAATGTTGAACCATTTGTTTCCCCCACCACCACTCCTTTCCTTTAATTACCCAGAACTGCTTATAAGCACTGTGCTGGAAAACAAGCACATGTGGAAATATATTTTTCAAGAACTCAACTTCCAGTAGATCCTTTGCTTTCTCTAGAAGGGTTAAGGGTCCCCTATATTTCTTTTCAAGGAATGGGGAGGGAGTGGAGTTCCAAAGGCAGGTATCCGCCAGGAGTGAGTCCACACATATCTGATCCAGCTCTCTGAAGCTCAGCCCCTTTGGCCATCTAAAGATTTTTGGCATGATGGTGTTAGTTATTTCTGTACCCATTTCCAACAAATAAATATTTAAGCAAATATAATCTAAACATAAAATAACCCGTTTCCTTTCCTTCTTACACTATTTCTTTGGGCATGGGACCATTGGGAGCAAAACATTTTCTTTTCTAATCACTCTGGAAGTATAACAACCCAGAAAGTTCAGAAATCCTGGCCCAGCTTTCCAGCTCCCATTGAAAGCACCTAGCACAGGGGTGGCCAACCTTCTGCCTCAACTCCCCCACATTACTAAACCACAAAGCTCCCTGGAGGGGTGGAGTGGGGGAGGGTATCCAAATTCATAATGGGATAAAGCATCCAACCTTCATTTGCAAAGTCAAAATCCAACAGCTGAGATTTTCATGAGTTTAATGACTCGCCAAGGTTTTATGTTCTCAGTAGCTCCTGCCATATAATATACGTAGAGAGAATCCCGCCCATCCCTCCCACCCCCTTCCCCACTCTAGGGAGGGGGCTGCCCTCGGGCGGGATGCTAACCTAGTCCGAGGGCGGCCTGCAAGTCCCAGGTCCACCCCACAGTACCTTAGAGCCCAGTGAGGTGACAGCAGGCCCGGCCTGCCCCCGCAGCTTCGGCTCAGCCTGGAGCGAAGGGAGGGTTGGGCCCAGAGTCCCCACTTCTATAAAGTCGTCAGGTCCGTATGGTGGTCCTTGGTCATGGGCTGCAAATGCTGGCCTGGGGTGGCTGAGGAGGAGCAGGAGGAGGAAGAAGATGATGATGATGACCTGCCTTTGGTGTTGGGCAGCTTATGGTCTTTTTTCCACTTCATCCTCCGGTTCTGGAACCAGATCTTGATCTGGCGCTCCGAAAGACACAGGGTGTGAGCGATTTCAATCCGACGGCGCCGTGTCAGATACCTGTTAAAATGAAATTCCTTTTCCAGTTCTAGGACTTGCTGCCGGGTGTAGGCCGTCCGGGAACGCTTGGGCTCCCCGCCGGTGTAGTTGGGGTTCACTGCGAGACAAAAACAGACCGGACAGCCAGGTCAGCGCCAGGCCACTAGTTAGGCCCCTGGCCTCTGCCGCTCACTTCCTGGAGCGCCCGAGGCCGCGGCCCGCCCGCGCGCGCGCGCTCCCAGGCTCGCGGCTTCCTCCCTCCTGTCCTCTCCCCGGCGCGCACACTCCCACCCACCGCCTCACACCCACTCACTCCCCCCCAGCGCCTCACAAAATCCCCCCCCCCCAAATGCTCCCTTCTCCCTGCTCCATCAAGAGCTCCGGAATTCCTAAACATTTTGGAAATGCCCTTCTCCACTGCCTTCCTCTCCTCTGAAAATGGAGTCCTCCCCCACCCCATCCCATCCCCACCCCCTTTTGCTCCCACAGCTAAGCATCCAGCCACATGGTCCCAGCCTGCTCCCTCAGCTATAAAAATTTATGGAGAGAGTAATTGCAGCGCCCAAGGAAGCTCCACCCGTCCCCATCCCTACATCCCCATCCACACACACCCTCTCCCGGGGGGCCCAGGCCAATGGGCTGTGGTAGGGGCCGTGGGGGCACTGGACCCCTGCCTTACCCGAATTCACGTGCACCTTCTTCATCCAGGGGTAGACCACAGCAGGCTGTTTGAGTGCCGTCCCGGGGGGCGGCTGCTTGGGGCCGCCGGGCTGGCTGCAGGCCCGGGCGCCAGGCAGGGGTGCAGGCGGAGGCGCCGGGCACGGCTCTCCTGGGGCGCTGTAGTGACCACCAGGGCCGCTGGGCTCTTGTCCGTGACCCCGCGCAGGCAGTGCTGAGCCGGGACCGGGGCCGCCTCCTCCAAAGGGCTGCTCACCGAAGTCGGGACGCGGGTAGAGCCCCGGGGGCTGGAACTCGGCGCCCTGTGCGCTGCCGTAGTAGTCGGTGCCCTGCTCGCCTAGGTAGCCGCCCTGCAAATACTCCTCGCACGGAGGAAACTTGGGGTCCACATACTTAGAGTTCACCATATACGAACTCATGGCCATTAATTTCAGAAGGTAGAAAATACTAATTTTTCTCGTGTTGTCTTTTTTTCTCCTTCCATAGGGCCCTCCTACTTGCTGTCAACTGAATAAAGTTGGGCAGCCATGTGACCAGGCCAACCAATGGGGAGGGAGGGAGTTTATCACTGGGTTGGTGAGCATCTCATAATTTTCACAAATTTAACTAAATAACATACATGTAATCAAGTGACTTGCCATGCCACATTTGAGGGCCCCGCCAGATGTTAATGTAGTTACAAATCCCCAGCACCCCTATCCCCAGCAGGTAATCCTCAGCTTTTGTCTGCCACTGACTTTGCTAACCTTCTATGCCCTCTCTACTCACCCTCTCCTGAAAGCAGCTCCTCCAAAGTGGGCACAGTTCAAGGAAGAATGAATCCTTCTATTCAGACACAGGGCAACGAAGTGTGGGTAGGCAAGGTGACCTCCGAGTTGGGCAAAATGTCCCAGGCAGGCAGACTGCCTGCCCAACCCGCGGGAGCCGGGACTCTGCCATACAAAGACGGAGTAGGGCTTTGTCTTCATCAGGGTCACCCAAAAGTTACCAGAATCCGGTAGGCCTGAATTAAGTTAGGCAATGAGTAACTGCCATGCTTTTCTACCAGTGCTCAGAATGGGCTATTCCTAGCCAAAAAGTTGGGCCCTGCTGATAAGACAGGAGGTCCTCAATGCCCAGGTTCTTACAGCTGAAGGTTGTAGTGGGAAGGTGGCAAGGGGACCCTCACCTCACCCAAAAGCACCCCAGAAGTGACCACTATCCTTCCTCTCAGTTTGCTTTCTTCCCACATAGGGCTCTAAAAGCCACTGAGTCCCCATTTGGGTACCTACATCTCTTGTCCCTGGAGGAGAGAGCAGGGACTAGAGCTAGCTGGCCATTCACTTTACTTCTCAATACTCCAAAACCTAGCCCTCTAGCCCTGCATTTGTACAACCAATCAGGGTTTCTTTCTGTAGCAATATCCACCGGAGTCTCCATTTAAAGGTGAGGAACTTCTTGAGGAAAAGCCTGCATGATATCACCAGGCACAGTCCATCCTCCTGGAGTCCAAGGTAATGAAACAGAAAAAGGGAGCTGACCCATACCAGCTGCTTTCGTCTTTGGTCTTTGGCTATTTCAGAGAAACTTGAAGTTTTTGCATCGACCATATATTCCCCTAGAATCGAATCTGTGACTATGTGGATACCACACAAATTCGGTTCTACAGGGTATATATAGACAACGTTACAACCTCGGGTCCTACCCAGGGAGAAACTCAGACGGCTGCCAGCTCTGGCCTCTTCCTCTGCATCACCACCAGCCCAATGCAGCCACCAGCATTTTCGGAGACAATTTAAGTAGACTGACAGGTTTGGTGGCAATTTGCAGCAACCAGTTCCTTAATTCTTTGCCAGGGATGGGGTTATTGAGCAGCAAGAAACCAGGACATTCTTCTTAAAAAAAAAAAAAAAGAAAGAAAGAAAGAAAGAAAGAAAAGAAGAGAAAGATAAAGCATCCTAGAGATGGCGGCTTTATTACCCCCTCTTGGGATCCAAAATACCCTTCTCCTTCCTCATCAAGTGATATTTTCCAGAAAGGAGTAAATGCCCTGAGCAGCAAAAGCAAAAAAGGCAAGAAGGAAATCTCTTTTGCCTGTTCCTTCCCCCACTGCTTGGCTAATTCAGGTTGGTGGCCAAGCTAGTTGTCCCAGAAGCCACACATTTACCTTCCTGGGCCCTCAGCCCGGCTGGCCTCTCCGTCCCTGCTGCTCCTGCAGACCCCAAGGCAAGGCGCTGCTCACAGGCACCGAGCTGACCTGAGCTGAGGCCGGAGTGCTAATGGTGAAGGGTAGGGTGAGGGGTCATTCAAAATCATTTACAAACATATCACAAAGTTTCATTATTTTTGCTTTGCCGACAGCAGCACACAAGAGTACAAAAGTTCACGAATTTTGCCCGCCCCAGCGCCTCTGTGCTGTCCGGGGCTTGCCCCTCAGTTCAGGGCATCAAGAAGGAAGACACATTTAGAAGCCAGGCAGAGTTCAGAGACAGAGAGATTTCCTGGCTTGAATGAGGTTTTTAGATGCATGATAGTAGGCCAAGGGTATCCAAATTTTTAATATTGTTTTGATCCACCCCACCTATAATTCAAAAATTAGTTTTTCAGTCTCAGACCTGGGTCTGTGGGGCAGGGATACCCCTACCCCCATCATGCCTGGCAAATTCGGCTGCTTACTTCTATTCTGCACTTGGTACATGCACAAATGCCTCCAACTCTTTGGTTCTACTGCTTTAGTTACTTTACAGGAATTTCCTCTGTGTCTCTTTTAACAAGGGCTTTAAGGCTACTGAATCTCTTTGTCCCAAGAGAGTATCACCAATTTCCCCTAATACCAAGTGCTTTCCTCTACCTGGCTTCCTAGAATAGTGGGCCTACCTAGGTATTGCCCAGGCAAATTGGGGGAGTCTGATGAGGTGGGTGAGGACTTGGGCCAGCGTACACATTTTCATATTTGTTAGACGCTGTGACCTGCATTTCACCTTATTGCTCGACTTGTTCAGACAGGTCAAAGCCAACGAGTTATTGATGAACAAAAGCGTTAAATATTCACCTCTCGCTCAACTGCCCATACTAATGCTTTTGATCTCTCGGGCTTTTTGTGCTGTGTTCAGCTACCAGGCACCAAATGTGAGTTTGCAAGTGAGCAGCATTGGCAGAGATAAGCACCTAGAACCAGGGCAGCAGGAGAAAGGCGGCAAGACCAAGAGGTTCTGAGGACACTCTCAGCCTGGAGCCCAGTGCCCTATTTTACTTGAGCCAGACTGGGTCAGAGAGGAACTAGGTGAAGTGCTGGGTAGATCTCAACATCTCCGGGTGAGCACAGCCCCAGGGAGTCAACTACTACCCAGCCTAGCAGGGCAAAGAAACTCAGCCCTGAGACTAGCACTAGTTTCTCCAACCATGAATAGAGGGGCCGCTCACAAGAAAGGGAGGATGCCTGGTCCCTGCAGTCCTAGCGCATCCCATTTTCCATTATAAGAAAATCACCTCCGTTTTGCAGTGAGGGAGGGGTCATTATTGTTTTCTTGACCCTCCCACCACTACCACAATCTTAATGAGATGGTCCTCCTGGAGACTTCACAGATCTCCTCAGAAGTGTACCTGTCTTTCACAGGCAGCTCAGAGAGATCCAAACTTCCGAACCAAGGAACCCAAGAGTCCCTGGCCCCACTCCACCCCACCCCTACTGTTTCCTTAGGGCACCAGCAACTCTGGCCCAGAAATTCTTAAACTGCTGTTATAGAAAAGCAGAGGTGAACAAGAGGAATCTGTACTCTCCTCACCCAGCTCGTGTCGGAAACCCAGAGCCCACACTGCTCAAGTTGGAGCAGGGGGAGGGGTGGGAGAAGGATGTCCGTGTAAAGCTCCAAATTCTCAGCCCTTCCGGGAAGCGGGCCAGCTGAAAACACGCCAGCCCATTGAGGGTTTTTTGTTTGTTTGTTTGTTTTTAATTAATGTATTTAAATGGAGGGGGCAGGA
Source organism: Urocitellus parryii (assembly GCF_045843805.1). Lineage (NCBI taxonomy): Eukaryota > Metazoa > Chordata > Mammalia > Rodentia > Sciuridae > Urocitellus > Urocitellus parryii. Next base: position 228,491,265 of record NC_135531.1, on the reverse strand, counting down.
GAAATCTGGGCTAGACTGGGCCAGATTAAGCTGGACTGGGCTGAGGAGGGGGATCACTTGCTGTTTACTGTGTTGTTGGAGCTGGAGGGGATGATCCCCCGCTACTTATTAGGGTGGGCTGCTAATTAGCTGCATGCTTCTTGACCCAAGCGACCGCTCCAGCGGAGCTGCACCTGTGTGAGAGACGAAGCCTGAGAAGGCCGGGAAGAGCCAGGGAGGCCCAAAGAGACCAGGGCGAGACCCCGCGGCAAGTTCCCTTAGGCAGGTGACTGTGAACTAGGCCCCAGAAAAGCTGCCCAGGAGCTCAACTTGGAACCTCCACCTCCCAAAGCGAGCTCTTCTCCACCGGCCAGGCCCGGGGAGGCAGGGCCGTTCATCCACCCGCCCACTGCGCTGGCCCTTCACCCACCATCTCCCAGGATCAGGACCGCCTCTTCGCAATTCGGAAGAAACGGGAAGGTACTTACAGCGGCGCTTTCTCACGGTCCTGAACCTGTTGCAATGAAAACGGAGCTCACTTAAATTCCACAGAATAATAAAAAAGAAATAGATGACACAGAAAAATGACAAGACCCAGACCTCCTCACCCCAGGCCATACCCAGACCTTCCTGCTTTGGGCGCGGGTCCCTGGGAATTGCGCAAAGTTCTCCTCGGACCGCAGCGTCCAAGGGCAGACCCACAGAGAACAGGGGAGAGTTCGGTCCCCACCACCTCCCCCACTCCCCGCACCCTTGGGCAAAACCCTACTGGTTGTTTGGCCCGCCTCAGACTGTCTTTAACAGGGTTTCCGCAGTGGGAAATCGGGAAGCGAGGAGAAAATGGGCCTTTGTGTCTTGCCTTCAGCATAATCAGCCGGGTGGGTGCAGGTCTACTGGAGGGAATGACCGGTCCATCTGTCCCCTAACCCAGCTCCCCTTCTCTCTCTCTCTGGAAGTAATTCAGCTTTCTTTTCTAGTTTCAGATCGGTTTCAAATTCCTCAACCCCAACCAGTGACCCTCCAAAACCTGCCTTCTCTTCCTCCCTAAAAAAAGGATCAGGCATAACTGGGACTTGCCTTTTCTCTTCTTCTCCAATCTAACACAAAGAGCAATTTCCAGGGGGAAATGAAGACCCAAATGATAATCAGGGAGGAAGAAAATCAATGGGTTTAAAGGTAAATGGCAATTCTTTAGATTGTTACCTAGCTCTCTGGGTATGACATCAATGTTTCAGAATTGCTGCTGGAGAACCCACAAACCATCTTACAAGGCAGCGGTCCTTTCAGGGATTGGTGTTCAGCTTTAAGTATTTAGTCTTTTCCAGTTTTATTCTAGGATAGCAATCTTCTCTGAGAAATCTGAGGGGCAAAGCCATTTCCACACTCATTTTCTCTCCCCACCCAGAATACCACTGCTTTACTCCACTTATGAAGTAGATGCTCCATCTTGGGGAGGGGAAAGGCAGTAAGTTCCCCTTGTGAGTTAGAAGCCTTCAATTCCTAACTTTCCATGTTCAGAAGAGAAGGAAAGAAAACTTAGATTCCCATTCTATGTGTCAATTTAGGGTTTAGGTTTAAATTAGAATTAACTTCAATGAGACTCCCTAAGCAGCAAAGTCAGGGCAGAGCAATCCTCCCCCCACCTCCAGTTGTTGTGGAAAAAGTAAGTGACTTACTGTTTTTCTTTCCTAGTGGGCAGGGGAGCTGGGAGTAGAACTGTCTCCTTCTGAGCCCGGCGCTGGCTGGAGCCTCTCACTTTCCTATCGCTGCTCCAGGAATCAAGCATCTGCACTTGTATGCTCTTAACCTAATTTATGGTGGGAATTATATTTTGGCTTGTCAACTCTCAAGCCATAAAACAAAGTTTATTGGAATCACGTGCTTGTAAATAGCCACTCAGGTCCCATCTCTGCAGAACCATAAATAACCTTTGCCTTTAAACTTTTATTCACTAAATAAAGGTTCACTGCAACTGTTCCCTCAGATTTAAATAGTTCCAAATATCCAGAATGCAAGGGAGGTCATATTCATATCAATACCCCAGGCTTTTCAAATAGCATCTTTTCAGAGAAGGCTGTTTAAATTGGGAGATAGTGCTATTTGGAAAAGGCTGGTTGGTGGGCATGTCTTATGATTCTTTGGCTGCATTCGCTGTGAGTACCATCAACTCCTTTATTTCAATCGTTTTCTAGCTTTAGATGTGGTAAAGAGGAAAGTCAAAGGCCACTTCTTATTTGCTTAATGAAAGAAGTTGGAAATTATTTGAGATTTTGTTCAAGTTTCAATAGAGAAAGAGTGGTTAGGGAGAGGCTGGGTGGGCTTCGGGTGGGGATGGCACTTGGCTTCCTCTGTATTGTTGTGGATGGGCTTGGAGAATGTTGAAGATAGCCACATGCCTAGAGCTTTCTATAATTTCCTTAGATCTGAAAGAGAAGACTTTGCAAGTGACCAAACTGCTTAAAACAGCAAGACTTGGGGTTTGGCAAAGTGAGAAAGTGGAGAATAGCCCCATCGGAATCTTTGGCAACTGAAGCTCTAAAGAAGGTTATAAAACAATAAAAAGGTCCTGGTGTGAAGGGGAGAGGGTGTGAGGAAGCAAATGAGGCTCTCAAGGAACTCAAGCACAGGAAGTCAGATGTCCCCACTCCCACCAGGCCCCCAACCACAGGGCTCAGGGCTCACTGGTCCCAGAAGGTCCAAATTTGAGTGGGATCTTCAGGAGAGCTCCCCTATCCTCAGCCCCCACCTGGACATTGCTGTCCCCACCACAGGGACAGCCTAAGAGAGGAGGAGGGAGTGTGAGGCAGTCCTGCTGAGAAAGCCTGGGAAAGGCAGAGGCACTTGGGCCCCAGTGCTTGGGGGAGGCGGGAAAGGTGAGAGTGAGAGGAGGCAGTGGGGAAGATGCGCACAACTCCAATTAGGGACACACAAAAAGAGAATTGACCCCCCTCCCCAGCATCCTTCAATGGCCTGCTAGAGTTGCCTTCAAACAGTGTGAAAACACATGATTTTGGCTATTTTAATAAGGTAATTTGTGTTCCTTTAGATTTGTAGAGCACACATCATACTATACAGATTTCTAAATCAAATTAGTTGCAACATTTCCATCTGAAAGTCATCTCCTTACAACTTCATTTCCACCCCATTCCACATGCATTTCCAAACTTATTTCCTGATTTGACTTTTATTAGCAGAAAATAGGGGGCTGGCTATTAGCCCAGACAATAGGACATCCATTCCTCACCCTTTTATATTCCATTATCCACATAGGTAACTTTTATTTTGTTTGCAGTATGTGGCATCTGTTATCAAAATAATGAGTATAGATAACCCTTCAAAAAGTTGTTTCAAATTCCATTAGCACCAGGTGAGCAGCTTTGAAATTAATCTTTATTTATCACCTGTTTTAAAAAATAAAAGTTTGAATATTGAGAAAAGTTTGTTTTTGAGTTAATAACAAATTAATGAAAGGATTAATCATGACTTTTTAGGCAATTATTATGAGATTTTTATGGGACTGAGGTAAGAAGAAGGCAAGCTGAGGAGAAACAGTGCTTGGAACAGGGCCTTCTCCTAATCAGGGCTCAGTAGATATTTTTGGGTGAATAGTGATGAAGGATGGCAATTGAGACTTGCTTGCCACCTTCACTGTAGCTTACACCAGAAGATAACATTTTACAGTCTACTGTGTGTATTTATACAATGACAGAAAAGGAGTAAGAAAAAGGAGGGAAGAATAGGATATATTGAGACAAACATCTTCTATCATTTTCTGATCTTAGGACACTCAGGCAAAGTTATTAAAGAGAAAGTGTCCACTTCCTACAATTGTCCTTTGTCTCCCCCACCCCCAATGTCCTGGGCTTCTGTAGATGAAAGAGAGTGAGGGAACTGGAAAGACAAGCTGAGCATGAATGGGAAGAGCACAGCTAGCGATGTGGGAGCTTGGGAGGTTCCCAAAGACTCAATGGTGGGAGTGGTGGTAATAGTCTGTATGTGTTAGGGGGAGAATGAGCCTTTTTAAAAATCTTTAAGGAATTAGTTTCTGAGTAAAGTAGAACTTTGGTATTGTCCCTTCCCACATACCTAGAAAGAGCAAGTCTTGGGAATTTCTGCCTGGTCAGCTTCCATAAGACAGGGCCCCTTGTATGACTTCTCCAACATGGAAGCCACAGCTGTTCCCAGGGGGAGAGAGGAAGGGATTCAGGAGGCTGCAGCTCTATTGAAATGTAATGCAGGTCAGCCCTCTGCTATGTGGCCCCAGGGAAGGATATTTTGATCTTGACTGTAGGAGGCCTCTTGCCTGGAGGTGGTGTTGAGTTCTCCTCTTAAACTAAATGTTTGAACAACCAGAAAGGACAGGTAGAGACTGGAGCTTTGGATGAACCCCATGAACTTCCTGGGCAAAGGTAGAAGGAGTAAGGAGAATGCCCAGAGTTAGTACTTTAGGCACAGGCTGGGTTAAAGCCAGAGAAGGGATGAGCAGGGAGTCCCAAGCAGGAGAAAAATGTGGTTCAGGTACTATTATTATATATTACCAGTACATTACTGATACTGTACTATTCAAAGCATAACACCTTCCTCCCCTCTCCTCCACAATGGAATCATTGGAGCTTGTTTGGAGTCCTATGGGAAGGAAAGTTGATCCCAGCAGAAAAGGCCAACTGTGGGATATAAGACCCCTTCCCAAAGAAAAGGATGTCTGACTCAGGGTCAGGGCCAGAAAGGGTTCCAATGGTCCCAAGAAGGGTAGGAGTTAAGTAGCCATCTAAATTATAATAAGAATACTGAGGTGAGATGGCACAGAAGTTGGAAGTGGCTAGGGAATTTGAGTGCTCTCACCCAAGGCCATGGACAGACTCCACCTGACAGGGCTTATAGGTGAAAAGACTCTTTTCAGAGAACATCTTGCCTACATGGACTTCTAATGAAGTCGAAAGAAGCAGCTCAGCCACAGCTGTGGAGGAGGCCTTGTATAAAAAAAACCTATAGGGAGATGTCATGAAGCCAGAGCTAAGGAGATACACCTGGTTGCAGATGTATGCATATGTATACACTGAAGAAGTATTTCTATAACTCTGCATAAAAGATATAAAAAGTCATGTGAGGATCTCATGTTTGAGGTCAGCGAGGGCAACTTAGTGAGACCCTGTCTCAAAATAAAAAATAAATGCCAGGCTTGATTGTGCACACCTGTTATTCCAGCAGGTCAAGAAGCTGAAGCAGGAGGATCACAAGTTCAGAGCCAGCCTCAGCAACTTAGTGAGGTCCTAGGCAACTTAGTGAGACCCTGTCTTTAAATAAAATATAAAAAGGGGCTGGGGATGTGACTCCGTGGTTAAGTGCTCCTGGGTTCAATCCCTAATACCTAAATAAGTAAATAAAGGGCTGGGGATATAGCTCAGTGGTAAAAGCACTCCATTCAATCCCCAGTACCAGGAAATAAAGTAAATAAATAAAAAGATACAAAGAATTGGAAGAGCCAATAGAGATTGTGAAGAATAAAGTCTCTCTAAGACACACCTTGGCATAACTCTGGCCTGAGTTGTGATCTGGGGCTCAGCCATATCAGTGCACAAGCAGATTGAGGGGTGGGGTGGATGGAAGGGGGTGGTCCCTAGTTTCCTCTGCTGTTGCCCATTGGCCTTTTGTGTTCCTTCCCCACCTCAGATTTCAAGAGACTAAGAAGGTCCTTCCTCTGGGGCTACAGAAGAGTAAGAGAACCAGCCAAGTGGGTGTGACTGATAGGAGGAAATGGTAGTGATGAAGAAGATGACTGTGGGGGCTAGGAAATGGGACCTGCTCTCAGGAAGGACCTGAAGCCCTCTGTGGTAGAAGACATGCCTGTGTGAGATGAGACTCCTCCACACTAAGAAGCTAGGTACACTTTCCTCCTAGGTATAGCCCTGATAAAAATATGTGCTAGGCACTGATTCTCAATAGGCCAGGTTCTATGCTGCCCACTGCAGTAAAAAGATAGAACCCAGAACTTTGTCCTCTTGGGGCTACTTCCTGTGTGGCCAAGCCTCTTTTGTTCTTTGTAGAATTTAAGGATTTGATGAAGGCTAAAGGTGTAGCTCAGTGGTAGACCACTTGCCTAATGTGCATGGAAGTGCTGGATTTGATCCCCAGCAGTGAAAAAACAAAAAACAAACAAAAAACCCATCAGGATTTGGTGTTTGGACCAAGTCTCTTTTGGCTGGTAAGTCTGATTGCTAAGCATAAAAGGGATAATAATAATTAGGAACACGATTTGAATTACTGTCCCCAAATACCACTGTAAATACTTAACTAGTGAATTAAAGTAAAGCAAACAGTGCCTAACATACAATAGTATAAGTAAAAATCCACACAACCACCCTTGAAGGTACTCATTATCCCTACTTTTCAAACTAGGAAACAAGCTTAGAGAGTTTGTCCAACTTGCCTAAAAGTCACATGGCAGGTAAGTGTTAGAGTGTAGGTTAGAATTCAAGGGGTTTTGAATGCAGAACCAGCTCTCTTTGAAAATTCTTAGCCAAAAGTAAGGATCTAGGAGACTCCCTGAATGAGACAATTACTCAGCCTTTGTGGTAGTCAATGTAAAAAAACCAATCACAGATGGAGCCCCAGGATCTCTGGGAGATGCCTAGTTGTAGAGACAGACAATTAACACAGCTTCAGAAGAACAAAGAACCAAGCAGGGGAGACACTTGACCAGTGATTCTTAAACATAAGTGTGTATCTAATTTGTTCTGGGGTGGGGCGTTTTAAAACTGCAGGTCCCTGGGTACCATATCTGGACATTCTGATTCAGGTAGTCTGGGAGGGGACTGAGAAATCTTCAGTGAAATCATTGCTCTAGAGTAGGGAGAGAAGGGGGCAAAAGTCTGCATTGCTAGGAGACAATAGGTCATCAGTGGGGTTGATCAGAGCCAGTTGTTAAAGTTGGGTGTTAACTTCTGGTGCAAGAAACGCCTGTAGAGCCCACCAAAGGCCTGAAATGAGCCAAATGGTGGGTAAAGGGTGTATGCATGGTGTTGAGAAGAGTAGAAACACACATGTGTAGTTCTCAAGTCATGAAATAAATGGGTTTTGCCCAGGAGTTCTTAAAGTCTGTTAGGAGTCACAGGATCCAGGCCCGGTTCTAAGTGAGCAGGGGCGAATCCCATCAGCTTGTTGTAGGAGGCTCTGCACAAAGTGCTTTTTGAAGGCACCAGGAATCTGAGGGTAGGGCAAATGACAGGAGAAGCAGCTAGAGGTAGACTGGCTGGAAACCAATGGGCTGGGAGCAGCTTGCCCCATCACAGGATCCTAGTTGATGGTTCGTAGGAGCACAGCTTACGGAAATCGCGCCCCCTCTGGGAAGGCGGAGAAAACGAGGTGGTCCCAATATCCCAGCACTGGCTTTAAGGCCCTTGAGGCCTCGGAGCTGCCTCCTCTGCTTGTCAGAAGAAGAGACCCCTGAGTATGGGGCAAAGCATTTCGGACTTTCGTCCAAGGCTCAATGCACTTTGCTCGCGGAGGCGGAGAGCTGGGAGAGGGAGGGGCGGCTCACGTGTCCTCTTCTTCCCCCCCCCACACAGCCCAGTCAGCTCCCGCCCGGGGCATCAGCGGCGTCGCCGCAGCCCGCGAGACGCTTGTCCTACAGCGCCTCCTCCTGGACAAGGTGCTAGACAGCAGAGCAGAGAGACAGGCAGCCCTGGAAACCCCAGTTCTGGGGTTTCCTCCAGCGGGTGGAGGTCTCCCAGCACCAGAGGCTCGTCCTCTAAGGTCCCCGAGGGCTGTCTCTCACCACCCCACCCCCCAGCACAGAAAACAAGCCCGTGGCCCAGAAGCGCGCATCCCCCATTAATTAGACGAGCCCAGGCAGAAAATCCGTCCAGTTTGTCGGTTTATTTATTTATTTACTTGACTGCTCTCCGCTGAGCCGCTCTCCCCACCCCAGCCCTCGAACGTGCTGCGCTGGCGTAACAAGATCCGGGAATGGTCTGCCTGAAAGATTGGCCTTAAGTTTGGCGGTTTGAACAGGCGCCAAGAGGAAAGGCCTCTTCCCAAAGCAGACGCACCAGGCTGAAAAAAAAAAATAAAACGAAATCTATACACTTCCCCGAGGGTCAAATATATCTATGTCTATAGCTGTATAAATACCTTTTAAAAAAAGATCGTCTCCATGGGCTACTAACTGGTGTTTGCAGCCTGTTTCTAAAAATACAGATTTAAATCGGGGTGGGGGGAGGTAAATCACGATTGAAAATAATGTAGCGAGGCAAAACTCTTTGGCTATATTTAGACGGAAGGCTGGAATAAAGGAATGGAGAGTAGCGAATCCTGAGGGAAGGGGTAGTGGAGAGATCCGGTTGTATCTTCCTGCCAGGAGTCCACTGGCCCCCTCCCCCCACCCATGCCGCACTGGTTGAATCCCTGGGCTGGGCTATTTCACTGCACATGCGCCAGACTAGCACGCGTGATCGACGTTGCGGGGCACTGAGCTGTGCCCGCTGCGTGCCCTTCGGAGTGCGGTATTGGGCACCACCCTCTACTCCTGCGCCTGGCTGCAAAGGAGCTTCGAAGCCCCATCTGGAAAAGGCAGGAGATGTACTTTTCTTTTTCAGGAAAACCTGTACTAAAAAGCCTCATCCATTCCGATTTGCAAGCCCTGTACCACCAAACCAACAAAATCAAAATCGTAATGTTGTCAATGATAACTGTGTGTTGTCATTCGGATCTGAAATTTCATATCTAGGGCACTTCTTTCCCTTAGTCGTCCATCAAGACGGGGAAAACCACCTTATGTTCAGAGAACACAACTTTTCCCTCTTTCTGCAAAAGTATCAAGTCTAAGGGACCAATCCCTAACAAGACGATATCTATTTACATCATTTCCCAAAACATGGCTCTAAATTGGATTTAAATCGGAATCTGAGTTCTTGGTAGCTTCTCCCCAGCTTCCGGTGCTCCCCACAATCCCTGCCTGGTCGCCGCACTGCGGCGAGGCCGTAAATACCTCTAACAGCTGCCTGCCAGCTCAGGGTGAAATACTGTCTTTGTTCCAATTTCTCCTGCCTCACGGATTCAGAGAACAGAACTCTGGTGAAATATATTTGTTTGGAAAAATATCTGATGGGAAAACACAGTTGGTTTTCAGTTCTAATTCTTGGCCACATTTTTAAGAGTGAGCTTGGCTCTTCTTCCTGGTCCTCCCAGAGATCACAAGCCGGACCACAGCCTGACCCAGAGACACACTGAGGCCCCGACAAGCTTACTGGCTTCCTAATCTATAAATGGACAAAGGTCTGGTCAAGGACGCTAGGAGTTACACTTCCTGGACTCTGAGCTCTTACGGTACAAGGGTTTTTAAATTTCGTTTCATTTCAGTTGTCGGTTTAACAGAGACAACAGGGCAATTTCGTCAGTGGCAACAACCCCAACTAGTTTCCTTGTGGACTAAATGGCCTGAGTTGAAATATAAGTTGCATTATTCCTCTAGATACAATCAACCATATCTTTCAAATGAGCTCAGTGCTATTATGGGGCTTACAAATAGACCCTCAATCCTCTATATCTGTCCATGACATCACCCTCTGCTGCATAATCGAACCTGCAGACTACCTTGGTAGCTTGAACTCACTGGGCCATGAACCTGGGGAAAAATGTTTGAAGCTCTGAACCCTCAGCTTGTTCATTAGAGCCACAATTTCACTCCTACCCCCACCCTTGGTACAGCTGACCTCCAGTTCCTGGCCGGGCCTATGAATGAACCGTGCTCAAGTCTACTTTTCAATAGAGAACACTTTCTACAGATATCAAAGAATGATCTCAACATCATCAAACTGGTAAAGAAATAATTACAAAATACAGAAACTCCAAATAAAAAAATATCACTTAAGAATTCATTATTTGTTAGTGATCAGAGTTAATGACTTAGGACAATCCTGCAGATGTCACTGACCACAAATTGTGGCCCGCCATTTTGAAATGAACATAATCCCATAGCTAATACCTAAAAATATCTTTCTATAAATATGGCATATATTGTTCAGAAATGCTCTTCCAGCCAACACTGTTACACTGAAATGTTTGGGGGAACAATAAGGATTTGCAATAGGTGCTTTGGGGATGATACCCTGACATGCGCAGTTAGACCCCATGCGCAATGCGGCAGATTGTCTAAAGGTTTTCATATTTCACAATATTCATGAAGGAATTAGGCAATAGGATTTGCAAACTGCATCCTCAAGTGCCATTCAAAATCTGTGAGGGAAAAGCAGTATAAAAATTTTCTACGTTTTTCCCCCCTAACAAATGTGTGGTTCAGTAGTTTTGAAGCAGAGAGGAAAATGTTGCTATGTAATGTTTATTGGTAGGCAAAACCACCAATATATTTAGAAAGCCCAAAGACCTACTCTTTTGCTACTCTGGCAAAAGACAAAAACACCCGGTGTTTGAATTTACAGTGCTTTGCATTTCTGAAATGTCTGTTGGGTTTATCCTAAGATGTGCTCCAGTTGTTTTTTTTTTTTTTTTTTGACACTATTACTTCCCAAACCATGCATCCATTTTGTAGCATAAAATAATCCAAATTCATCTGAGAGACTATCAGATTCGGAAGAATTTATTTTGAGTTATTATTTTTTTAAAAAATCCCCTGAGCACTAAAGAAATATTTAAAATTTTATCCCATACCCAAGGCCCAATAAACCTTAAACCCTAGAAATTAGCCAGCATCATTACCAAAGCCTCGATTAAAAAAAAAAAAAAAAAAAAAAAAAAAAAACAAAAACAAGCACACTCTGAGTACACAGAATCCACCCCACCCCCATCCAAAGCTCTAACCCTCAAAAAACACCTGTCAGCCTCTCAGGTACCTCGGAACATAGACAAACCGCAAAACCAACGTCTTATTCTACAGGGTGCCTTTATTGACCCCCCACAATTCCAACAAAGCTAAAATACTCAGAAACCATCTTCACACCCTTCCTCCAAGGTCGGGATTGAGGGGCTCTTGATTTAGTCAGTGGGATCCTAGCTGCTGCTGCCCACCTCTGGAGGAAACCAGACTTTCCCCCTTCGACTTCTGAGCCCAGCAGGTCCCCACGCGGGCCCCAAGGGACATCCTGGGGATGGATTAGAGGGCAGGGGTGCATACAGTGACCCCTAGGTTCCAGGGATGTATAGGGGGCTGGGCTGGGCTCCTCGAACCGCGCTAGGCGGTTGGCACTTCGAGCTCTTCGCTGGCAGCTCTCGGGGCGCGGGGAAGGGATGACTCTTACCCGGAGGCTGTCCAGCGGGAGCCGGCGGTCGGCCTGGGCGGCTGCTGTAATCCACTAAGCACAGCCTGGCTGCGCGCACTCTGGGCAGCAGGAACTGGCTCATGTTGGAGAAGAAACCGCGTCGGAACCGCGCGGCTAGTCACTCGGAGCAGGCCTGCTGCTGCCGGCAGGCGGTGTCAGCGCCGGCGGGGGCTCGGCGCCTGGGGCTCCTTCCGGGCTCCCCACCAGCTCCGGAGGCGGCCACCGTGCGTCCGGAGCTAGCGGCCGTAGGGTCAGGCCCGGCGCCGGGCAGGAGCCGAGGCCGCAACGGACCCCGCAACCCCGCAGCCGCCGACTGGAGCCCACCTCTGCAGAGACAAAGGTTAGAAAAAGAGGGGGTGAGGCTCTGGGAAAGCAGAATGCGGGGGGAAATTCGCCTGGGAAATCAGGAAAAAGGCCGTGAAGGCGAGCGGCGCCTGCACATGACCAGCCGCAGCCAATGACGACCGCAAATAGGTCATAAAAAGGTCTATTACCAAGTTGTAAATTTTCTTCAAACAAAAAGGAATTTACTGCAATTCCTTGCGGATTTTGCACATACAGCTCGCAAGCGCCATGTTTTTTCCTCTTCCCCGTCTTTCTTTTTCTCGATTTTTGCTGCCCTCTCCCTCCTTTCTCTCTCTCTCAGTCCCACTCCTCCAGTCCTTTTTTCCTCTTGTCTCCCAGGTCTGTTGGTCTTTCTCTCTTTCCTCTCCACCCTCTCTCTCTCTTTTCTCCCTCACTCCCCGCCTCTCCTCTCTTCTTTTTCTAGGAACGTGTGTGTGTGTGTGTGTGTGTGTGTGTGTGTATTTAATTTGGCTTAAAACCTCTGTGCCTTTGGCTGCCCTGTTGGAAATGGTTGGCTCAGGTGCTAAGGAGGTCATTCCTCCAGCAAACCCCCAATGTCTTCCACTACCTTGATAACTTGGCTTCTCCTCCCTTCCCTTCATAAAAGGCTTGTCCAGAGGGGTAGCCAAGCACTTTCATTTTTAGCCTTTTACCTAAGGCAAGCCTACCCCAGTGATCTTGCCCAGAAAATCTGGGCTCTGCAGACCAAGAAAGCACAATCTCCCCTCCCACTCCTCTCCAACATAAATTCAGATCTTCCATTTGCTGGGGATTTCTTTGGTAGAAGAATTACCAACAGTCCAATAGCTAAAATGGTTTTAAGTACTTGTCAACCTCTCCAAAATAACAGTTTGGGCATCCACTGTTTGGTCAGTGTCTCCGCATAAACATCCTCCTAGACAGTCTTGGGTTACAAGTAATCATTTGGGATCCCCTCTGAAACTCCTTGCTTTAGGTCCCCTCTGAGAGCAATTCTCATTTCTGTGAAATTCATTCCTAGCTCTTCTTTTTCTCCTTGAACCCCAAATATTTGCCCATTGAAAAGTCTATTCAATGCAGTTGTGAAGAGGAGGGCTCCTTTCTCCTTTTCCTGTTCAGAAAAGGAGTGACTCCCCAAAACCAGTCAAAAATGTTTTTCCTCAAAGGCAGGTGTCACATCTTTGCATTTTTCATAGAACTCTGCCTGAAAGTAAATGTCCTCAGCTGGCCTCCAGTATTCCCCTCATGGGCATGGTAATCCAGGTTTCAGTACTTGCCTGAAAAAGGTTCTCTCTCCTGCCCCCCAACCCCACCAGCATATTGCCAATCTTTTCCTTAAAGATAGCCTTTAAGGACTACTAACAATGTTTATATTTTATATTGGTTATGTGTGTTTAAGTTCTCTACTAGTACCATCTTCACACTAAGTACCTCAGTGAATGTAGACTTCAGCAGGAAATGGCACACCATCCTCTGGAATAGGCAATTTGTAACCTATGAGGAAATTCAGATGACCTTGGATGTTTTTTATTAAAGGACTTCTGTTGTCATTTTTCAGCAAAAGTCATATTCTTTCTAGAAAAGCCAATGGGTCCTAATTTTGCTAAAGGGAACCACAGAAGCAGACAAGAGTTCATTCAAATATTCTCTCTTCCCCTTCCCACCCCCAGATGCCCAAGGACTCAGAAAATACCTTGGAAGTAGAAGACAAAAGCTTGAATGTGAAATGGCAACACCTTCTGCATTGAAGACTAAAAAATGTTTTATTACACAAGGAGTTGGAGCAAGTTGTTGGGCCCTCTCAAGTCTAGAACACTTTCTACTGATCTATACACATGAACTGAGGAAAGAGTGTTGAATTCTAAAAATTTTCTGAGAAATAATCTCGATAATCAATTTGTCTTTTTATTTTCTCCCCTTTTACCCAAATAAAGCAGAGCTTCATGACCCTCCTTTTCAACTTGGGGAATGAGGACTGGGAAGAGACTCTTGGCACTGAATGGCAGCCATATTTGCTTTTTCCCCTTCTGTGCAGAAGTAAGCAATGCATTGATCTTTGTGGAACCTTACAAAATGGCATCCCTGAACTGTCTTTTCTCTAGACTGAGACCTACATCCTCTTTTGTGTTTCTCATTCTTGCAAGTACAAAGCCTAATTCACTTGGAAAGCTTAGCTTTTTCATTGTTAACATTGGAGGGTCCTATTTTTTCTTACAGACTTAGGCATATTGCTGCAGCTCCGGGCAGAAAAGCACTGCCTGGATTTGCAAAGGGTTCTCTGAAGATTTATGCAAATTTTTGCAGCAAAAAAATGTTTGTTTGATGCTACAAAGCTTGAATGTTTACCGATCTGAGCCAATTAGAAAGGCAACTTGGGTGCTCGTCACTGGTCCTCTGTCTATATGAGCTACCATGATGGAGGGGTGGAGATGTCTAGCCATTGTAAAAGAAGGTGGCGAATATGTGTGATGTGTAACTCCTCAGGGTCTTTATTTGGAGACAAACCTATGTGTTTCCTATCTACAGAAGAAAATACATATACCTACATTCATAACTAACACTTTCTCCATGTGTATAATCAATCTATGTATATGTACAAACTCATTTCTCAAATATATCAGTTATTGAAATGAAGTCATCTTCTGTATATGAGCTATGATCATGGTTTAGGGGACCAGCAGGGTCAGAAGGTTCATTTCCAGATCAGCACAGAATGCCAAGGAAGGGACATTTTTACCTTCCCTTCACCTTTCCACCTCTACCCATGCACTAGGTCCCTCACCTAATAAAGAGACTTGCTCAAATCTATAGCTCTAAAAGAAATATTTGGGGAGCATTTTTGAGTGGGATATCAAGTTTTGCTAATATACAGAAGACTCCCTTAAACCAACTAGAGTTTAGATAAGCACAGGTCTTTGGATAGTTTATTCTTGGGGCTGCTCCCCAGCCATGCCATCAGCCCTAGGCATCCTTCTCTGTAATAGCCAATATTTCAGGCAGCAGCACACAATGCAAAACATTCTCAAATCCAGCATGTGCATTTGCAGCTGTCTCCTCTCATCCAAGTGTTTTAGCCTCAGCCACCCATGTATTAAAACTGTCTTTCCTGGATTAAAGAGCCTCTTCCCAGGGTGGAAAGCCAGGTAGGTGGTGCTTCATCTCTGACCTGGCCAATACCAATATTTCTCTGGTTAGTGGAACAGCAGAAAGATGCCTGGCAATACCTAAGGGGGCAGGCAAGACTGGCCCCAAACTAAAGATCATCTTTTCTTACCTGTGTAATAAAAACCACTCTGGAAATTAAAATGTGTCTCTAATCTATTCCCAGCACCATGTACAAACACACAAATGTGCCTCTTTAAAAATAAATGGCTAAAATAAAAAGAGCTTTTCAACATCTATCTAATAAAGATGCTTTCCATTTGGGGGGAAAAACAATCCTTTTCTTATATTTATTTCTTCCCTCTCCCTTCCTACATTCCCCCCACCCCTGTAAAATGGCAGCTGCAAGAGCAGGCTCCAATGGGAAATGGATACCTTGTTAATAACAGATGCCAAAACCCAGCATCAATGGGAATCAGGGGAATTAAGCTGTGGCATAACCTGGACTCTGGGATGTCCCCTACCGGGCCTACAATTTGAGTACTTTGCGGAAGTTCAAAGCTTTCATAACATCTTAGCAGGATTACCAGCAAGATGAAACACAGATAGTATAGCCAGCTCTCTTGACTACAAGAGCATCCCCCATCCCAGCTTTCTTTTTTTATTTTTTTAAAAAAAGCATGGGAAGTGTGTTACCCCCAACCCTTTCTTATCAGACAGAAGCCTTGAGCAAGTTGCTGCCTTATAAGGGCACTGGCTATTGTATGTAATTCAGTAAAAGGAACATTTGCGGCGCTCAAAGACATTAGCTCTAGAAAGATTCATTTCTTTATTAAGGAGCTAGCTATGTTCTGGAGCGGTTGTTTACACTCGAGTTTTCTGCATTTGCTCTCAGGGTTTGTTTCAAATATGTGAGGCCATAGTTCTCCTGAAGAACAGCAGAGGACCATACCAACCGTCATCTGAGATACCCATAGCAAATTGGCTTAAAAGGAGCATGCGAACAGAGCGAAGGAAATACAAATAAATATGGCACATACTCAAACAGAATCACAGTGGTGGCCCTAGTGTAGAGACCAAGCAATTTCAGGCGATTACAAGTGAGGTTCAAAATGAAAGCAAGGCGACTTGCCAGAGTGAAAGGTTAATGAGTGAAAATGTTATAAATGGTTTTTCAAGTATTAATTCACTCTAGATTATTTAATTGCCATAATTTGTATGGACTATAGAAAAATGATTAAATGTCAATTGTGACGTCCTGAAACTTTTGTCACTGGCCCAACATTTTCCCGAAGTTCAAGGAAGCTGCCAGAGCCTGGACTACAATTATACTCTTTAGCTAACATGTGCTTTTCAAATATTTGGCCCAGACTTTTCCCTGATATATTACATCAACAAAATACTCAGAGAAACCTTTAACTACTTTAGAAGTAAACAAAAGGCACCTGAACCACTCATTATAAAAGCATAAAGAAAAACATAAATAATACATTTTAATCAAATAATATAAAGTAAAAATTCTTCAGGCATAATTTTTTTAAAAATTAATACTTAATTTACTCACCATAAAGAAAAGATTTAAGTTGTTCAAGTGCACTTGTTTGATTAATAAAGCATTTCATATTCAATTATTTGTGCTAATAATTAGGAAGTTTACGTTGTTGAGGCAAATCACCAGTTCAGACATTAGAAACTACCATTATAAAAATATAGCTACAAGGTCAGTATCAAATTACCCTTTCATAGGACAGCCCAGGTATTGCTTCTATGCAACACTAGAAAATTTGTTTAAACACCCAAATCCCTCTCAAAGCGCAGAAACCTCAAGAGCAGTGACATGAAGGTAGCTTGAAACACAGGTAAGGTCCTTTCCAAAAAAAGAAAATAGGTGGTGTCCACCAGCATATGTTGACCATTAGTTTTAATAGTCTGTGGTAAAATTTTAAAGGTAGAAGTTAATTTGTCGGGCCTTCAGCTCTGTCTTCCTCCAGCTCTTGGACTTCCTTTTTAGTTTCCCCGTCCTTCACCTCCTGCCGGGAAACGGGAAATTTGTCCTTGTTGTTCTCCTTTTTCCATTTCATTCTCCTATTCTGAAACCAGATTTTTACCTGTCTCTCAGTGAGGGCTAGGGCGTGGGAAACCTCAATTCTTCTCTTCCTGGTCAGATAAGGGTTAAAAAGGAATTCCTTTTCCAGCTCTAGGGTTTGGAAGCGACTGTAGGTTTGTCTTCCTCTTCGTCTACCAGGAGCTGCTGGTTAAAACAAAAAGGTGGAAATCAACGTTTAAAAAACTGCAATGGTGTCTCTGCAAGTTGCTGGAGGTTTCTGAAATGGGTCTAACGGGTGAAATATACAGAGTGCTCTTCAGCTCTGTATATACAGAGTGTTGCAGGCAAGAGAAGCAGAGACAAGGTCTTCACAACTATTTTGTCCCTATCATCTTTACTTTTAAAAAAACCTTATTACTTTATGAATGAGAGCCACCGCGGCTAAACAAGAAAGAAAAGGAGCGGGAGAGGGAGAGGAAAGGGGAGTTTTAAAGCTAGAACGTGAGGTGAAAGCAGATTTCTCCCCTCTTTAAAAAAAAAAAAAAAAAAAGGCATCCCAACCTTGTGGTCTCATCCAGGGAAACATTTGAGAAGGAGACGAGCTCTGATTTAAGTGGTCTGGGTCCTCGCCAATATTACCACTGGACGATTTACAGTCAGGATATTGTACCAGCTCGGCCTCTTGCTGGGTCGTAAAAATCGGCTGTCTCTGTAAGTTATCGTATCCGTAAAACTTCGCGGGCTCCCCGTGACAGGCAATCCCGCCGCAGGGGGGAGGCGGCGGCGGAGGCGGAGGATGCGGAGGAGGAGGTGGGGCGGCCTGGTAGGCAGCGGCCGGGCTGCCCCCGCCCGGGTGGAAGTAATCCTGACCCGGACCCCGGCCGCCCCCACCGCCGCACCCAGGCCCCGTGGGCGGCGGGGACTGGTGCGGGTGCGCGTGCGCCTGCGGGGGCGCGTGCGGGAAGCCCGCGGCGCTGTTGCCATAGAGCTGCAGGGCGGCGGCGGCGGCGGCGGCGTGGCGGCCGCCGACCTCGGGCGCGAAGTGACAGTCGTAGTAAGTGGGATTGATGGCCTCGCCCGCCGCTGCCGCCTTGTACTTGGAGTACAGCGGGTTCACGAAGTACGAACTCATCCGGGCGGCGGCGGCCGAGGACCGACGTAGGACGGCACAAGCGGGCGGCGTGGAGCAGTCAGGGAGCGCGCCTGGGCTCGGCCGCAGTGCCGCGGGGGCCTCTGGGGCGGCCGCTCGCGCCGCTGTGGCCGCCGGACTACGTCGCTGCTGCCGCCAGCCCGCCCTGTGCGCGTCGCCTCAGAGGCCCAACAGCCCGGGTGCTCGGCTACTGGGCATTCATGCCCGGCTGGGGCGCCGCCGCCTCGGCCTTGCGCCGCCTCCCTCGCGGGTCGCGGGGCCTGGCCCAGCCCCCGCGCGCCGCCGCCTTCCCAGCCTCTCCTGGCGCGCACCGGCTCGGCTGCAATATAATCGCCGACGCCCTGGATGACCTGCCCCGCTGCCTCCACTGTTTCCTCTCAGGCACCAGGCGGCCCTAGCGCACCGGGACAAGAAAAAAGTGCGCCCGGCCTGCGGGAATATTCTTTTTTTGCTTCAGTTTACAAGTCCTGCTCTGGAGGGAAAATTGGGGTGGGGGGGGGAAAGAAAGAAACCTTTGCCCGTTGCTACCTCTCCCCTCGCCCCCCCCCCGGTCCCCCCTCCCTCCAGTCTCGCCGCCGCCCCGGTGCGCGCCGGCCAGGCATTTTCGTGCCCCACCACTGCGAGGAGAGGTAGCGAGATGGGGGCGAGATAACCGCGCGGAGGGATCCACGCGAAGGCGAGGCGAACCGTATGTCCGACGGGACTCCTCACTCCATCCCCGAGATGCCTCCGCCAGCCTTAAAGGGGGCCCATAAAGCCGCACTGCCAAGGGCTCACTGCGCTCCGTGGCCGAGAGGACGCCTGCCTTGGCCCGCTGAGAAG
Organism: Urocitellus parryii; assembly: GCF_045843805.1. Lineage (NCBI taxonomy): Eukaryota > Metazoa > Chordata > Mammalia > Rodentia > Sciuridae > Urocitellus > Urocitellus parryii. Next base: position 228,472,568 of record NC_135531.1, on the reverse strand, counting down.
GGGCGCGGCAGAACCTTAGACTTGGGGAGTCAGGGAGGACACTCCCAGGAGGCTGCAGAGCAAATGACTCCCTCCTAGAGCCCCTGGAACAGCCCTATGAAGACTGGCCATGAGTTTTGCATTTCTGAACACGGGGAACTTGGACCAGCAAAGTTGACAGACCGGACCGTGCATTTGGTTGGGTCTAAATAGTTTGATTAAAGGTCATAAGTATGGTCCCAACTCTTGGCGTTATCAAACGAATCAAAGTCCTTTCCAACAGAAAGGGCCTTGTGGAAACGAGAGGTACATTTACAATTGACGCACTGCATACCTGGCTGAGGCTCCTAGGTTAATTGATATTTAATGAAAATCATGCCCATGAATATAGTTTCCATCATTTCACCCTTGATAGACGTCAGTACTAGGAACGGGGGAGACTGTAGAATGTGGGAAGAGGGGCATTAGCACTGCTGAGGGAGTAAATAGAGGAGCGGAAAGAAATGTTTCTAGCAGAGAAAGAGGACTCACGCTGGGGTAGGTGGCATTTCCTAGGTCAGGACTTGAGACCCCCAAGTCTCAGCCCCCACGCCTGCGAGACCAAACCTGAAAAGACTGTCCCCCCGCTGGCGCACCGGGAACCGACACTCGCGAGTCCCCCTTGGAGCCTTAAGACTGGCATTCGGATCGCGCTGGTTCCAGGCTGCTGCAGGCGGCCCGGTGTTCTGCTAACTATTCTAGTTAATTCACCTAACCTGTGAGATAAGCTGTGTGAGAGTGGGCTCCAGGCTTATCTTAAAGTTGCTAATTTTTCCCGAAAGAAAAGAAAAAGTTAAGCCTAGTTTGTAATTAAAGAGGAGGAGAAGCAGCCAGAGTTATGTATGAATTGTTGAGTATGAATCGGTAAAATATTCCTGATTTTAGCAGCTCTCTCCCGAGTTGCTTGGCATTACACCACCAACCTTCTCTCCACGCTTCTTCTATCTTCTCCCGTTTTAATAAATGTAAAACATTTAATAAATGCCATTTAATAAGTGTTCCAGTAAATGTAATGGTTCTCCGCTGAGTATTTTTTTTTTCTCTCTCTTTTACTCAGCCTTTTTCGTGAGTTCCTTGGATGCTGAGCCTCTTTCCCTTCTAGGTAACCCAGTGTTGAGAGGGCATGAGACCCACTGGCCTTGGGAACAGACCTCAAAGACACGCCCAGCCCACCAAGGACGATCTGGTTTAAGCTACAACACACCACGCCGGCTTTCCACACCAAATGTAATGCCTAAAAAACCCAATGGCTTCGAAGTCGCAGCAGGCCAGTGATTTCAATTATCCTGGCGTTCCTTGTGGGTTGGCCCAGCTTGTGTGATTGGGCATCCTGAGGGTCGGTCCAGCGGACTGAATATCATTTTTACAAATGGAAAAAATTAAGGTTGAGATGGAAAGGCATAGAAAAATAATATTGTCCGACCCAACTCTTTCTACAAGGAATGGCTGGAAATGGTGAGGTTACACAGATTGTTAATGAATCTGGAAATAAAGCCCTGCTTTATTGAAATTTTAGTAGAGAAGGCTGAAGACTTGTTTTAGGGGTGACAGGGGGGTAAGATTATTAAAATTTTTTTTTGTTTTCGTTTTGTCATTGCCAAGCATCACCAGATAGCTTTCTTTGAATTCAGATGGGAAGGAACTGATTCTAACAGTTAAGGGTTTATACTTCTATTTGCAAATATCCAATTAAAAGATTATTTTCAATAAAAACTGTAATGGTAACTCTGTAATGGTGCCCTTTTATTTCACTATTTGGAGTGTGTGTGTGTGTGTGTGTGTGTGTGTGTGTGTGTATGCACGCCCTTGCATGCTATGTGCCCGCTGGTGTTTGAACCCTGATAAATGAATGGGTTTGGGAATGGAATTGGGAACAAATAGAAGAGATAACCCAAATCTCAATGATATAAGACACTTTTTAGAACTGTGTGATTCATGGGGTGGGGCTGGGAAAACAACACTACTAAATACATTTCTACACATTCAGGCCTAATTTAGAAAATATTAAAATACAATTTTCTCTTTGGACAAAACACATTTTTAAAAAATTTTTATATATAATCATTTTGTTTATAATCTGAATAGAAAAAAAGCAAAATTAGCTCCGTAAATAAAGATCTATGCTGTTACACGTTTTCGTTTTGATAGAACGAATTAATTTAGCATAGCGTTTTGGAGTTTCGCTGTACCAAAGTCCAAATTTTCCAAAATCCTGGCTGAGCCAAATTTTATGCCTGGAAAAAACTGATGGACAAGTTAGCAGTGCACACTATTTGTTTTTGGTTACATTTATCTTAATTTGGAATTAAAAATAAGATTGTAATTATTTTTAATCAAAACCTTTCTCCACCGCAACTACAGCTTTATGAGATCAGAAAATGGAGCAACAGCGCTCTCTAGTGGCCAAATGCCAATCGAGCTGACCGAGTTCAACTTCGTTTTTATTTCTCTCAAACCAATTCTAGTCTTGTTCATTAGTCTGACTGGGGTTTGGACCACTGACACAATAATGCTTCTCTATTTGATTGTCAACAAGTCGACAGAGCCTCCTCAAAGCTGAGAATAATTTTATTTGTGCTCCCAAGAGCTTGTAGTAGTGTCTTTGCCAAAAGCTTCCAGCACTTTTGTTGGATACTTTAGGTCCACATTCTGTAATAGCCCAGCTGTGCCTTTTAGCACAATTATAGGACAGGCTAGATTTAACAAAACTCAACTTTTAAAATATCAATTTTCGAGAAGCTTTATTTTCCCTCAAAGGAACCAAGCACTTCAACAACAAAGAAAGTATGGAAGTCAGGAATTGTAATTTTTCTTTTAAAGCTGTTGCTTTTAGCATGAGATAATAAACATTTCTATTTTAACTTTCTAAGTTTGATGTTCTGGGCCCATTTAGTTGGGCAATTTGGGAGGAGTGAGGCCAAATTGAAAATTTTTTGCTGGATTTCTGAATGGCTGTCTGGAAAGTCCCTTTTGGGCTTGTGTTCCTTTGAAATTCTATGGACAGTAATGGGATTTTAAACTTTTATAACAAAAGTTACCGACAGAGCCAAATTGACTAAACATTCCACTTGAATTTTTTTTTTTTTAAAGCTCAAACTATTAAATCAGCTTAGGTGTTTCCTGATAGGTTAATCTCCCCCCCCCATTTTAAAAAATGCGTTCTGCAAGTTCAGGTGTAATGGTTGTATTTTTGATAAGTGAATAGATTTCAATATTTTTGCTGTGAAGTTTGGAATGAAGGGCCCTATACGTTTTTGTAAAGAGGCATGTAACTTCATCTTTTCCCATAGACTATATTTCTGGAGACTCTTTTCTGAGTAAATGACCCAAGCTCACTAACCTTCCTACTCTCAAGTAACAGGGTGTTGTTGTAGTGTTTTGCTTTGTTTGGTTTTGGGTTTTTTTTTTTTTCTAAGAACCAGCTAGAGTGAGGCCACAGTCAAAATATTATAAAGAGCCAGTCGCCTTAAGCTACTTCTAATGCTCAGCCCATTTTAAAAACCAGAAACACATCACCTTCTTTTTCCTATCTCTCATTTTTATTTCCTATGTGCTCACACCTCACTCGGGGGCTCCCTAGCCCCTGCCTTCTCGGTTCAACACAGTCTTGTTTATATTTTATTGTCCAGATTTTAAGACCCAGTTTTGTCTGCATTTTTCCTTTCCTCTCACAAACATCAAAATGAGATGGTTTCAAAGCGAAGCGCCTGGCCTGTCGTAAACTCATTACCTCCAGACGTCTCGCCGGCTCGATGGCTTTATGACACCTTGGCTCTTCCTGTTTTCAAAGAGCTCTAGGTATCGGGCTAGCTGCAGGGGTGGGGGGTACACAGCACCTCCGCCAGATCTGGGCCTTGGCTTTCTGTCCCAGCCCCCCTCTGCTTTCTCTTCGAGTCCCCTCTTTCATCAGGATCCCCAAGATCTCTGCCACCGCCCCCGCCTTCCGCCCAGCCCAGGCCGCCAGGCGCCGCCGCCTCCTCTAGGGCCTGCAAAGACTATGCTCCGCCTGAACCCTCGCTTACAATGACCTTCATTTTAGCCTCTGAATGCGGACCTTAGAGGGCCAATCTGGGGGCTAAACATACACAGAAGCTGGGTGGAGGGAAGGGGGCGGCGGAATGAGGGTGGCCGGGAGTTGTTCCTTGACCATTTTGATCCGCTAAGGTCACTTTGGGACTCCTGTGGGGAGGGGCGAAAGCTCACAGCTTAACCAGCTTGGACCTCCCGGAGCCAGCTAGCCCCGCTGAGCTGGGAGAGTAGCTCCAGAGCGCAGAGTTGGCCTTTCCCTTGTTTGGAGACCGGGGTTGGTGGCTGGGGCTCCATGGGTTGAGGCAGGCGTGGGGTGGGTTATGTCAAAGCCTTAGCAAAAGGGTGGTTAGTTCCTGGGGCCTGCCGGCTCCCCCAGACGTTGCTGCGGTGCTGACAACTAGGCCCAGAGCACAGAGTTCATTGAAATGCTCGCACCAAGATGAGGGAGGCGCCAAGACTCCCTCAGGGGCTGCACTCCAGGCCAGGTCAACCCACACAAAGGAAGTTCAGAGGAACATCAGAGAAACCTGCCAGTTGGAAGGGCCCCGATTATTAAGCAATGTCTCCCAAGAATAGAGGCAAAGTCTGGTGAGGGTGATATTTTGTAGAGACAGAGATGTGACACAACGTTCAGGACCAGCGTCTGGGCTCCATTTGATCAGGTTAGCATTTATTGGTAGGAAGCATTAACATTTACAACTGGTCCTCGAGCAGGAACCCTGAGGGCCACAAACCAAAGCAGCCCACGTGAGCCCAGCCTTCCCAGAAAGAGTAACTGCTCCAAAACGTTAAGAACAGACCCCCACCCACCCACCCGAGGCCCCGGGCTTCTTCCTAGGCCTCACTGGAAGTCTCAGCCCACCGGGTCCCTGTTAAAAGTGGGCTTTCAAAACCCGGTGGGTGACCGAACCACTCAGGCTTAGGCCTGGGCGAGCAGCCAGGGTGTGCACAGTGTCTTCCTCTGCCTTCAGCTTCTTGGGGCGCGCTTGGTCCGGTTTGTCGAGGCTTCGGGGAGCTAAACTACAGCACTTTTCAGAAACATGGGGCACATTAACACATTGAGAGGGCTCCTCAAGCCAGCGTGCACTCACAAAATATAGCATTTCCTAAGGAACCGATGAAGCAGGAAAGGGAAGGAGTGGAATAGATGAAACCCCAAAGCCACTTGGTTTCTCCAACACAGAAGCGAGCAAATACAGAGTTCCCCAAATACCTCACAGAGACCAACCACACAGTCAATTCTACCAAGAAAAAAAAAAAAGTCTGAGTCGCTGCAGAGTTTCTGGAAATCAAGCACCCACAAAGAAAAACTCCGTTGCCTTTGAGAGCTCCTGCCGGTACTGAGCTGGGTCAGTCTCCTTTGGGGCATTTCTCCTTGCTCATCTTTTTCATTTTCATTCTACGGTTCTGGAACCAGATTTTGACCTGTCTCTCTGTGAGGTTCAGAATCCTGGCCACCTCGTAGCGCCGGTCTCGGGTGAGGTACATGTTGAAGAGGAATTCCTTCTCTAGTTCAAGCGTCTGGTATTTGGTGTAGGGACAGCGCTTTTTCCGGGTGGAGCGAGCGTGGATCCAGTTCGCTGCGGGGTTGTCTATGAAGAGGGGGGTTTACAGAGGAGAGCGAGGGGCGGAGGGGAGGCAGGGAGAGACGACAGGGTGGAGAAGAGAGGTCGTTAAATTAATTTCACCAAGGATGGCCGCTTTTCACAACTTGGGGGGAATTATCATAAAAAGCCTTAATGCTCGCGCTGTTTACCGTACAAACCGCGCGCCCAGGGTAGGTGGTTATGGGAAGCTTTTTTATGGATGCGTGTTGCTCGCCTAGGCATGGGTAGGCGTCTAGACGTTTTTATAGGTTAGTAAAACTATCAGTTTTGCACATTCGAGCCTTACAGGTTTCAGCAATAAATCAGAGGGCAATTTCTTTTGCACTTACTTGGGTCAAGTTGCTGCTGCGGCGGCTGCGGATGCTGCTTCTCCTCCTCCTTCAGCGGGCAGCCCGGGCTCGGGTGATCACTGCAAGCCGAGGGCTCCGACGAGCCGCCTGCCCCGGGCCCCGACCGGATCCCCGCCCCGGGCCCGGTTCCCCCCGCCGCCGCTGCAGCCTTGTCCCTCAGGAACGAGTTGCACGAGAAATCGGTGCCGCCGCTCCCCTGGGACTCCCGGGCCGCAGAGCACTCAGTCCGTTTGGAGGAGGAGGACGAGGAAGTGGAGGAGGAGGAGGTGGAGGCTGCGACTGGGGCCGGGGCCGCTCCGGTTTCAGGCTTAATCCCGTAGTGGCGCCCGTTGGCTGGGCCACCGGGGCCAGGACTGGGACCAGGGCCCGGGGCGCCGCCTCCGCCACCGCCACCGCCACCACCGCTGCCCGCGCCACCGGGGAAGCCGGGCAGTGGCTCCATCCAGGAGCGCACGTAGCGGCCAGGCTCGGAGGCGGCGGCAGCGGCGGCCAGGGGCGGCGGGGGCACGTACGGGTGATACAGGCCGCTCATCGCCGCCGCCGCCGGGGGCTGGGCGGGCACCGCGGACCACGAGGCAGAGAACACGGCCGATTTGGGGGCAAAACTACACGAGGCGAACTCGGCGGCAGACGCTGCCGGGCTGTCGGCCACACCTGCAGGCCGGCCCTGCGCGCCTGGCCCCGGTGGCCCGAAGCGTGCCGCGAACACCTCGTCGCCCTCATGGCCTATGAGGGAGTCCACGTAGTAGTTGCTGAGGGTGCCACTGGAGGACATTTTGAGGCGCCGTGCGCTCCCACCCAAGGTTACACTGCCCGCCGCCGAGCCGCTCCCCGCCGGCTCCGGAGCCGCCGACTAGTTCGCAGGCTGCAGCCTCCACCATTGGTCGCGCGGCCCACGTGATCATATTTACCAATACCGGGAGTAAATCAGTCCGCTAAACTGGGGGCTGCTGTGATTTAAAAAAAAAAAAAATCATCATCAACATAAGCGCGATAATTAGAGTCGAGGTAGGCCCAGGTATATGAGCCCGCTCGGCGTGGCCCGGCCCGACCCGGCCCGGCCAGCCCGGCGGTGGCTGGGACCACAGGCCCATCAGCGGCCGGAGGAGGCGCTGGGGACTATTTGTTCATCTCCTCTTGCCACTCTGGGTCCTGCAGTCTCGACCAGGGCTCTGGCTCTCCAGCTCCTGGGCTCAGAGCCGCGGGTCGCGCGTCCACAGGCTCACCTAGCACTTAGCCAGAACCTTGAGCAGCCGGAGGCAGGCGGGCCTTTAAGGGCGGCCCCCTGGCGCCCAAGGGGAGTTTTCTCCCCTTGTTTCTCTCGCTACCTAAACCCACCCCTCCCCACACAGACACACACACACACACACACACACACACACACACGCTCTCTCACAGCTTGTCGTGTTGTTTAAAACAGGTGGAAGACCTCTGTAATGATATTATGCCTTTCAATAAAAATTTTATGAGGTGTATTTGATTATAGATTAATGTGTCCCTAATAAAACGGACGGATGGAGCAGCTCGGAGCGCCCCCTCCCCCTACCACATTCACACACGCCCGCGCAGCCACACACAGCCTCGACGTGAGGCTAGGCACACGCCCGAGGCCGGAGGGGAGAGTTGAGGCGGCCTGGCTCGTGGACAGGCCCAGCCAGGCTCAGCGTCGGCGGTGGCCGTGTTGGGGATTTCTGTCAGCCCTCGGAAGGGCCAGCGAGCCGTGGAGTCTACCGCGCAAACAGTGTCGGTCAGGGTCCGTGTCTTCTCCCCGGCGGCTGGAGAGGCCCTGAAAGAAAACACGCGACAGAGGGAAGAACCCAAATGCCAGTTCGGGCCGGCCCCCACCAGCTGCCCTGTCCCCGGCTTCAGAGAGGCCTGTGGGAACCGTGTCTCCCAGGTCAAGGCTGTTTTGCGCCTTTCTCACTAAGAGGCCTCCAAGTAGATTCCCGAAATATGTGGGGAAAAAAAAAATCCAAAGGGCCAGATCCTTGGGCCACTCCTTTCCCAATTCTTTTTCTTGCTTCCAGAGGTAAGGCTGGGCAGCCTTGAATCTGAGGGAGATGCCCATTGTCACTCCCAAATCCATGGTACAAAGCCTCTGAAGCCTGGCCGGTAGCCGAGACAAAAGCGGCCTGGGTGTCGCCGCCGGCCGGAGGGCATATTACTCGCTCTACAAGTTGCCCAGCACCTTTGAGGACTCCCAGCCCACCTCCAACCCCGGAAAGAAAGGGGGTAAATGGCTACTTGTGGTCTGATTGATTGCCTTTGCCAATGGCTTTCTGATTTTGTTTCAGAGGGAATGCCCTTTCCTGTAACATGGAAAGGTTTTCCTCCCTGACATGGCCCCCAATCAACAACTAATGGCGCTCCCCACATCGCTGGGAGAAATGGGGAAGTTAAAAGTACACTCCATCTTTTGCCCAACCAATGTAAATCCGGGACAAATCTATTCCAGTGTTCCCAATCTAGCATGGATGCAGATCCCTCCTCCTCCCATCATTAGGAAATGATGCCTCTAAAGGATTCTGTCTGGGAACTTGGGATGGTTCCTGGTCTGGGGGAGGAAGTTTAAAACTGAATAAATACTGAGTGTCCCAAAGCCTCCCTGGCTGAGTCTCAGAGCTCCTAAATAGATTGTTCTTAAGGGGGAAAAAAAGGACCCGTTTTCTGAAACTCCATTAAGCTATTGGAGGTCCTCTGAAATTGCAGCCAGTACCTGGAGCAACGAATTTTCTGTCAAATTTCCCCCATAATGTTTCTCCTCCCTTTTCCCTGGCAGGACTGGATAAATCTGGGCTCCATGATATGGATTCTGCAAATGCTAGTGGGAATTTCCCAAGCCATGCCTATAAAAGGAATATTGGACTTCAAGGAAAGTCATGTTCACTTGCATGTTCTTTCAGTCATTTTTTCTATACCTTCTTGCTTTTTATAGTAGTTCCAACTGCATTTTGTAATTAAATACTAAGAGATTTGACTAGAGAGAATCTTTTCATTTCTTCCTTTAAATTTTTTCATATGAGCCACTAAAAGGTAATGACTGAGCATAAAATCCTTCTACAAGGAAAGCAAAGCAAAGTGTGCTAGGAAAACTCACCCATCCTTCCCTTCACTGGGGCCTGGCTGTCTTGCACTTGAGATAGGGGTGGGGTTGAGCAAAAGGGAGAAAATTGGATGCCATGCAATGCTAAGTTGTTGTTTGTCCTTGCTTCTGTAATGGAGGCCCGGTAGTTTCCAGGTGGACAAGACTAGTTTCAACCTAGCCCCTGAGGATGACTTCCCAGCCAGAAATCACCAAGATCTCCCTGAAAACATTAAAAATAACACAACCAAAACCCACAGAAAAAAATCTCAATATCTCTCTCTCTCTCTCTCTCTCTCTCTCTCTCTCTCTCTCTCTCACACACACACACACACACACACACACACACACAGGGGCAGCTAAGAGGAAAAAGCAACTTGTGGCACAAGCTTACTTACCAGGCTCGGGCTAGAGGAAGCTCACACCCTTTGAGAGTGCAATTATATTCTATGGTTGGGGACTGGGAGAGGAGAAAGGACTCTCTTTTCTCCTTTACGAAAAATGCAAACCCAGGCGATTATCACTCTCCTTCTCCCACCACTGTCCAATTCTAGCACCATCTCCTGCTCCCGTCACTTCCCCCACCCTACTGCCCCAAAAGCAGTTTAACCAGAAGAGAACCTCCCCAAAGGCTTTCATTTCCACCATAATATTTTTCCATTTCAGAAAGCAGAGGGAGCAAATTTGTTTCCAGAATTTATTGCATTATACATGCTACCAGAACATGCACAGAAAGGACAGGTTGCTGTTGTACTTCTACCAAACCACAGATGCACCACAAGGGAAAGGCTACAAGGCATAAGTTGTCAATATTCCATCTCACCAAGGACAACTGCTAAATTCATTTGTGAAAAGATACATTGTAATGTGCTTTTTAAGTCCCCTCCCCCCAAAGCTTGTGGGTTTTCTTAATCTTTTTTAAATATATATATATATGTGTGTAATTTAAAAAGTACTGGATGTTTTCAAAATGTCATTAGTTCATGATTAACCACACACAGAGAACTTTTGTGTTAGAAAAAAAAAAACATGAAAAAGGTCACATTGCTGGATGGATGGATGGATGGATGGATGGATGGTTAGATGGATGCTCTACAGTTCCAATAAGTTAAGACCCAAATGAAAATGTGCAGTAATAGTTACCCTGCATTATGATGAAAAAATAATAAATTACACGTGGTAAGTTTTTTTAATATATATATATATATATATATATACTCAGGGATTACAGATCACTTGCAGCACGAACAGAATGACCCCAAAGTCACATTCTAGCAGGAAAACAAAACAAAACAAAAACAAAAAAACAAAGAGCAATGAAGGTTTTGTTTCCACCTTCCCAGTCCTCCAGCACTGGGCTCTGGAACGCGGTGCCCCTCTCTGATCCTGGCCTCCCACCGGCCTCCGACCTAAGAAAAGGTGAGGTTGGCGGTCAGTTCTCGGATCCGGTTCTCTCGGCTCATCTTCTTGAGTTTCATTCGGCGGTTTTGAAACCAAATCTTGACCTGCCTGTCGGTGAGGTTAACGCTCTTACTGATCTCTAGGCGGCGCTCGCGGGTGAGGTACATATTGAACAAGAACTCTTTTTCTAATTCCAGCGTTTGGTGCTTAGTGTAAGGGCACCTCTTCTTTCTGCCACTCTTTGCAGTAAGCCAATTGCTGGTTGGAGTATCAGACTTGATTTCCTCTAACAAAATTAAAGGGAGAAGAAAAAAAATCAAGAAGTTTTTTTTTTTTTTTCTTTCTCTCAGTCTGTTCAAATTTACCCTTGGCCATGACCTGCTGGCAGGCAGGCTGCTTTGGGCAACCCTGGTATTAAACATTACTCACAGAGATGGGCCCTGGAAGGGATTTTAAATCGATGCCAAATTTCAAACTAAATGCCCAAAGTGACACAATGGGAAGATAGTCTGCATCAGTGGGGTCTCTCTCTCTCTCTCCCCCCTCCCTCTCCCACACATGCAAGCACAGGCACAACTTTCTGACTCAAACAAAACATTAGTATAAAAGTAAACTTTTCTGTATCTCCTAGTGACATTCTCAGTGGTCAGCTCATGACAGAGCAGGAATGGAAGATGCCATAGCCTAGACAAACCTTCCAACCCCATTGCTTCCTCAGGTCCCCAGATCTGTTGCTTCTCCTACCTACCCTAGGCAGGAAGGGAGCTCTATAGCCAGGTTTATAGGTGCCTAGTCTCTAAAGATAAATGAGGAAGCAAGGATATCTTCTCTATTCTGCCTGAGTATTGTTGCATTTACTCCAGAATTTCCTGAATTCTCATGCCTTCTTGCTCCAACACAAAAGCATTCCCCCAGAAATGTAACCTGCATTGTGGCCCACCTCTGGGCACTGGGAGAGAGGCTCAGGGGATAGGGTTCCTTCTCAAAAACCCAGATCCCTGGTTCTTTGCCCTAGTCCAACCCTAAGGCTGGCCCTGGGAAGTGGGCAATGCGGTTCTGTTCTCCCCCCATGTGCCTTTGCCCTCTTTGTAGATGGATTGCAAAGCCTGCGGCACTTTTCCCAGACAAAGCCAAGGTTATCCAGCCCAGCAAAGGCAGGAAGCCCTGATCCCCCACTCAAGCACCAAGCAGTCCAGCCATCTCGTTACCCTAACAGACCCCAAGCTCGCAGGATGCGGGGTATATACACTTGAACACGAACACGGTGCCTTGGGCCACCTTAAAACAATCATTTGGGTGCAAGGCAAAACAGATTCCAAATATGAGCTGGAGAAAAGAGGTACTGGGGCCCTGTTTACGAGCTGCAGGTCTCCTTTGCCTCTTTTGTTGCGTTTCAGGTCTAGCTAAGGAAAAATAAACCCGGCAAGCCTTTCCTCTGCCCAGGCGCCATCAGCGTGGGGCCAAGACCGGCGGGGAGGGCCAGGCAGCGGGAGAGAAGCAGGGACCATCTCAAAGCTGAGATCTCCCTTCTGCAAGCCGGGCGGGAGCAGCACCTGCAAGTCGGACAACCGACTCCGCTGCCTGGGCTCCGCGCTGGGCACCCAAGCGCTCCCTCTCCGCTGGGTTTCCAGACTGCGCGCCCCGCTGGGGTGGCAACTCTGTTCATACCGACCTTTGCTTTCCTTCTCCTGCACTTCGGGACTGGACACGGAGACCTCAGCCAGGCAGCTCCTCTCTTCGGGAAGGCCGCCTTTGGCCTCAGGGCTCTCCACCTGGGAGACTTTGGTGGACTCCTGGCCGCTCACGTTTTCATTCATCTTCTTTTCCATCTGCAGCTGGGCAGCGGAGAGCTGCGGCTTGGCCGCGCCACGAGGGTTGAGCTGGAGCATGACAGTGGAGCTGCCTTCGGGGCTGTTATTGTACTCTTGGGTTTTCCCGGTGGCGTAGGTCTGACTCAGTCTAAAATATCCAGGGACAGGAACCTCGGGGTTCTCAACGGGACAGGACTCGGGGACCAGCCTCTGGTACGAAGGGACCTCGGCAGAAATGAGTTTGTTGCGCTTATCAGAATACATGCAGCAATTGGATTCTTCTTTAATGTTGGTGGTGAAAGAGCAAGTGGGGACTTGCTGTGTAACAGGTTGCTCTATTCGACAAGATCTGTTCGGGTCTGTCCAACTGTCTACTTGAGGTATATAAGGATGCACATTCATACCCATATTTTGGTGGTTCACTTCTCTTTTGGCCAGAGACGGGAGCAGTCCACAGGTTTGCATTCCATAGGTCCCCATGTCTGCGCTAGGTGGTGGCATGTACATGCTGGCGCTGCTCGAATAAAAACTGTCACTCCTGCAGGCACTGATCAAGGAATCTACTAAAAAAGTATTAGCAGCAGGAGAGCTGTTGGGAAAGGACATTTTGGGGAGGAATTTGAAGAAGAGAGATTGTGTCCTTTGTAGGCTGACATCTCTAGGAAAACATTCCCCGTGTAATTGTGGATGCCTCTGCCGACCACATGACAACCAAGCCAATGAGATTTGAAAATGGCCTTGAGCCGCAGCCTCCTCGCAGGTCACGTGCTCCAGAGCCCGGCCGGCCGGCCGCGTAAGCACGGACAACAGCGACATCTACTACGCGCCTGCGATAGTGCGCGCTAGAGACGACTGGCCCAGAGCTCTCCGCCGCCCGCTCTCCTCCCCGCCTCCCCGCACAGCTCGTTCCGTCTGCCTGCCCCACTCGCGTCCACCGCCTTGGCCACCGGGCTCCGCCGGCGGAAGGAAAGGCTCGGTCGGAAGGACCTCGGGGAGGACACGCGCGGGGAGGGAAGCTGGAGCTCTGTGGCGCCTGCACACAGAGGCATATTCCAGCGCACACACCCAGGCAGAAACGCGCCCAAAAGGGCCGGGTCCGGGGCAGACGGTTGGGGCCCGGGCTGATTAATTTAGTGCCGGGCAACCCGGGAAGGTGAATCATATTACCCTGATCCTGAGACATCCCATTCCAGGGGTCCAAAGGAAAGATCCCGCGTGCAAAGGTGCGGCCAACGTGTCCCTGGAAGCGGAGGCGAAAAGGGCCGCGAGGGCCGCGAGGCCACGCAGCTGGCCGGCTCCGGAGCCCCAAGGATGAGCCCGGCCCAGCGTCGTCCTCTCGGCCTTCCCGCCCCAGCTCTGAGCCCCTCCGCGCCCCTGCGAGCTACTGGAGCCTTTGGTTCTCAGAGGAACCACACCCTGACCTTTGAAGGGCCGGGCCGCTGGGAGCTTTCAGCCTGAAGACAGTCCCTGGCCAGCCGTTCTCTATCGGGGAAAGCGTCCCCCCGGCTCCCAGCGGGAGAACTAAACGGAGATTTCCTTCCTCACACACCCTGATAATAGAAGGCAGAGAGGAAGGGAGGGAGAAAGAAAATAATTTTCTAAAGGAAATAGGAAAACTCTGACCCTCAGACTCCAGAAGTTTTAGAAAACTGACTGGGCCAGGCAGGAGAGAGAGAAATGCAAAGGTGTCATTTGGTTTTTCTGCAAAGAAAAATACGTTTTCCTTTTATGGATTTTGTAAAAGCATTGGTTTCTGACAAGCGCAAGGTACAAAAGGTTGTGGAATTTATTAATACATATTAAGAAGAATCAGGGCGATCAATAAAATTCTCATCTACATTCTTGAGCTACTTGGTAATTTTCTTGCTTCTGAAGGTTTTTAAAGAGTTATACCCGCTGTTGCCACACACGGGAAGATATTTTATTAACAAATCAATCGAGACTTTGTAAAGGATAAGATTAATAGTTAAGATTTAGCATAATGGCGTTCGCTTTATGAATTATTGAAAATTATACTATTGATTTTTCCCCTTCACTACTAACCAAGAAGGTCAATTTTTGTTTTAACACAAATCGTCAAATATTTAAAGCTATACTTTTGTGTCAAAAGTTGAGTTCTATAGTTTGGGACAATCCTTAAAATTATTTGACAAGATTTTGATTGGATAAGAGGGGGAACAGATGGGGGAATCTGTCCTCTGTTTCCTCTGGTGAGGGAAAGTTCTATAAAGAGGATATGGTCTGGAGTTGTGGTCTAGCTCATTAAAGAACAACCACCGACCACTACCAGCATGGAAATTCAGAGTTTTATGAGAAACTTGAACAACTTCCTCCCTCCTCTGGTTGCAGGCGGGTGAGCCGCCCAGCGGAAGCCCTGGCCTCGGACAGCAGCAGGGAGCTTTAACCTTGATTTCCAAAGGCTTTCCTTAGGTGAGGGGCCCTGCCAGCACTAGGGAGTGATCCTTCCACCTTCCGGATCCCCTTCTGGGCAACCAAGAAAGTAAAGCGGCCCGGGGAGACTCTGATGACCATGAACCAGTTCTCTGTTCCCGAAGGCATCCGTGTTCTTTTCCCCACACTCACTCAGGCATGGGCTGGCCTTGGATTTCAGGCCCAGAGACTGAACTTGTGGGTAAATCGGGTTTCCGCCTCAGCAGAAAATTTCCTTGGGGTCCAATGCTCATTAAAGCACCTCTGCATCCTGGGGACCTAGTAGCCCGCCTGCTTCTTCACAAAAACCTTTTCCAACAAGCCCTTTGGCCCCCTCCCCAAAAGGAATTTCCCCTGGCCTGGTGAAAACAGGCATTGGACATTATTTTCGGCCTTGGGACCAATTCGCCTGTCCCCTCTCAGTGCCCTCGCCCAAACAATAACCCCTTTTAAAAAACTCCGCGGTGGCAATGAGACAGACCTTTTAAACCTTTACGCAGCTGTTCAAATACAACATCATTGTCAGGTTAAAAGCCTGGCGCCTCTAACTGCTCAGGCTGAAGCACCCTGGCTTAGGCGGAGGTTTAAACATTACCTTTCCACAGGGTGGGTATTTTTAAGTTTGGGGATGGAAGTTAAGGAAGGCAGAAGAAAAACAACTTTGGTCTCTAGCTTGCAAATATTCTGTTCAAAGATAACAGCAACTGATCAGCTCCCCAAAATTTCCTTTCTCGCACTGTGGAGATCCTAATCTGAGCCACAGCTAACCATGCCCAGAGCTAAACAAAGTGCCCGCTAGCTATACTTGCTTTCGGCAGGCGCCCTGTCGCCAGCTTGGCGCTCCAGCCTTGTGTTCCTTTGCATCTGGGCCAGGAGTGCTGCCCAGAATTCGGTAGCCCAATTTAACCTATCTCTACCAAGGCAAGACTGTTCAATCTAATCAGGAATTTTATGCCCATCAAATGCCTTTTCATAATCCTTATTTATACATGAAGAAAACATCCAGGCTAAAAACAAGCAATTGTTTTTTTGCAGAGCGGGTAGGTCTTCTATGAACCAGGACAGGCAAGAGCTGCCTTTTGCATTTGGGAGCCTTTTTGCTTTTAGCTCTCTGTGATTTCAAGCTGAAAGTCTCCCACACTGAATTCGATGTTAAGAAGTCTTCACCCACGGGGGGAGAAAAGTGTATATCAGAGTTTTAAATTTATTCTCACAAAATTCTGTTTTTTTTTTTAATTTCAAATGTTTACCTTCAGACCCGTTCCTTGGGGCCAGAGGCCATTAATATTTTAGAGATTTTTATCTTAAAAATCAAGAAAAACAATAATACGAGAGAATGATTTGGATG
Organism: Urocitellus parryii; assembly: GCF_045843805.1. Taxonomy (NCBI): domain Eukaryota; kingdom Metazoa; phylum Chordata; class Mammalia; order Rodentia; family Sciuridae; genus Urocitellus; species Urocitellus parryii. The sequence goes on along the minus strand of NC_135531.1, from coordinate 228,456,492 downwards.
GAGGATAATAAAAAATGAACCTTAAGACTTAAAGGCTGAGATGAAGCAAATGGAATTAAAAGGCAGTGGCTTTAAAGGCAACCTTTATTTTGCTTAGAGCATTAATGTAGTTGCTGGTTTCGATCATATTTAGATCAGTTGGGACAGTTACCATTAATAATAAATCAATATTGCATCATAAAAGAGATGGATACTCATATTTGTTTCAAGACACCCTTCTCCCTGGCACAGTTATTTCCAGGAAAAAAAAATTAAAAGGGTCGCCTTAGCAAGAAATTAGCGTTTGGAAATTTTTTAAAAAGTGACTTGCATCTGCACTCTTCTGTCTCTGGAAAGAAGAGTGGAGCCCCTGAGCCTGAGAGAACCTGGGGGTTCTTAAAGTCGCCTAGAATTAGTCCTGAGCAGCCTCTAGGCAATGTCACTTTGGAGGGACAGAGTGGATGGGGACATGTTAAAGGAGACCTCCCCAAGACAGCCCCTCCAGGTTGCACTGTACACCACCTGGCTAAGGTGAAAAGAAATCCAGGGGTCAAATGGGGAGACTACCACTATGGCGATAAGGAGTCCACGGAGACGTGCAGAAGGGCCGCGGCCCTAGAGCCTCTTTCTGTACTGACACAAAAGACTCCTACTTCGCGCATTTTCCCTCCACTTAAGAATCTGCGACTTTGGTGCTTCAGCATCTATGGCTACCCTCTTCGAGCCCCACACGTTCTGAAAGGTCGGGGGAAGGGAAGGTTTTCAGTCTCCAGAGGTTCTGGTCGGACCCCCCCCCCCCATCTATGTCAGGCCTATGTTGGAAGCTGCCAGGAGGAAAGGAGCTGCAGACAGCCCTGGTCGCTGGCGGCTGCCAGCCAAGGCCAAGGGGCCCCCTGCATAGCCAGATGCGCAATTGCTGGGGCCGCCTACCCAGGAACACAACGACATTTGGGGAGAGACTTCTCACCCCACGCAGACTGAAGCCCGGGTTAAGCACCAGAAAAGGTCGCTTCACAATAGCTAAGCTGGACCGGCGGCCAGACAGGCGGAGCCCGGGATACCCGCGGGGAACACCCACGCCTCTCCTTGGCGCCTTGCCGGGGAGTCATGGCGCCCCAGCCTCCTGGAAAGCCAATGCCAGCTCCCCTCCCGGAGGCGGGGGAGCGAGCGGACAGGCGGGTCCCAGAGTCTTAGGTCCAGTGCTTGGAAGGCGGGATGCAGAGACTGCTGACAAGGAGGCCAGCGCTAATTCTCAGAGCTGCAAGCTTTTCACAATGAACTTCTGATGGGAAAAGAGGGCAGCCATCCTCTCCTAGAGCTGCCCATGTCCTGTTGTCCTGTCCTCTCCCTTTTGGGGTTACAGACACTCCCCAATGTTAGGGGCTTTACTGGGTGGGGAGGGCACGCAGTGAATTCACTGCTTCTGAAAGCAACGCCAAAAACAAGCTTAACACCTCAAGGCCAGAGGGCTGCTTGGAAGGGTGGCTCAGGATCTGTCAAATGCAACACCCGTTTGCCTCAAATACATTTCCGTCCCACAACGCCTTCAAGTATAAACATTTTCCCCGAGAGAGCCCGCTGCTTCCTGCAGCCGCGTCAGCCCAGCTCGGCACCCGCACTCCAACTCATAGTCCTGCCTGCGCCTCCCCGGTCGCCTGGAAGAACCCTGTGCCAGGCATGACTCGAGGCTCCCTAACCCAGAACGACATCCTTGTCCCTCAATGCGTCTCATTTTTTTCCCCCTGCATATACACTCAGCTAAATTACCAAAGCCTGAATGTGTCTTAAACAAAACCCCTTTAATCATCCCAGAGATCTGAGGGCTCACAAGACCGCATGTGGTTTTGGAGAGCCGGGAAGAAGGATTCTACCCCCGGACATCACTCTCCACACTCAAACCAACAAGAAAAATTATTTTTGCTAACTTAATAAACTCTCAGTGGCTATGACATATTTCAAAATACCTAATTTATCTATTAAAAAATCTCTCCTCGACACCATCAGATTATACCAAGGTATCATTTGCAACAGCTTTATCTTCAAGGAGACAACGATTAAGCAATCTCCTGTTGCAGGAATGTAGTTGCTCCCTTTGTTCTGTCTCCATACAACTTCTCACACTTAGGAGCTGCTTAGTACAAACAGCAAAACACCTTAGCTGCCGCCCGTTTCTAACGGGCCGAGATTGCTTATTAGAATCCAGTATTGGAAAGATAAGGTACCGCAGCCTCTCGGCCAAACGCGGCTTCTGGAACGTGAGCGCGCCCTCGTGTGGCTGTCCAGGCCCCTGCAAAGGCGAAATGGTACCTCTCCGTTCGGCTTACCTATGGTGGCTGGCGCACAAACTTGCTACATTTAGATGCAGTTAAAAAAAAAAAAAATCACAGACGGAGAGAGAAAAATAAACTAATGTTAAGCTCCTAAGAAGATCATACTAATAAGGCATTCAGATTTTAACTGATGCCCAGAATTTCAAACAAAGGAATCCCCTTCCCAACGAAATCATTTGTCCGCCTTGTTTCTATTACATCTTTCACCAAAGGTTGAGAGAGGCTTTTAAAGACCATACAAATATATTTTTTTGTTCCATAGCTTAGAAAGTGCCATAATTTATTTGATGGGTGGCAAATTGCTTTCAAATATAACAAAGGTGTAAGTCTGAACAGAACTTACTTTTTCAAATGCCTGCTTTTAATACTGCAGTTCTTCATTAGAGCAAAGGGAAACATTTCTTAAGACCCCCCCCCCACATCTCCAGCACATCCCAGCTGTAGTGAAAGCTAATAAGCATTTTAGTCTAACCAGTATTTTCAAAAAAGAAGTCAATAGCTACTGAATCGCTCAAATATTTGAAGGGAAATTAAGGTTATTGATCCTGAAATTAGAAATTTTCTTAGATTTATGGGGAGCACCCAGTAGGATTCTGTGTGGTCATAAATGTGTGCATGGGTCTGTATGTGTGAGCATGTATGTATGAGAGTGGGTGGCAGTTGAAAATCACAGAAGAACCTTAAGGCGCCTAATTATTCAGAGAGGTTAAAGGTGATGACCTTGACATTTTGGAAGTTCAAAGGCATACACTTATGCACTTATGTTTTTCCTTTTCCCCCAAGAGCCTTAGCAATTAAATATTGCTGCATGTAAAATGCATACTGCCTCAGAAGATGCATGAGGTGCTGTGCATCTTATGGATTTATATTTTGAGTTTGGGCTTATGAGAGGTTAAGAGTCATAAGATTCAGTTCACTCTTTTCAGAGAAAGAGAAGCTTTTCTCACTTCTCCAGTTTATTGCACATTGCGGAAATCTCTTTTGGGCCCACCAGAAGGTGTATAATATAACCCAATTAAGCTGTTTAGAACTTTGGCTTTTATGGTGTTGTCTAGACAGTTCAAGGTTTTGTAAACAGCCTGGCCTGGCCCTGCAACATAAAGTGCAGTGCAGCCCTCACCACATTCTTTAACTTAAAGCGATAAATGCAGGAAGAAGCAGGTCTGCAGCCCTTGGCCCTCATCCAATGAGGGGGGCTTACATTCCCTGGTACAGGCCCACTATGACACTAGCAAGGACCCCAAACCCTTTCCACTCACTAAACCTCATTTTAGCATCCCTCCACTTACATATTAACAAGGAGGGTTCTAATTTTGGTTTCTTCTTTTAAGGAACCCTGGCTCCTTGTCACCTTGTTAAGAGATAATTTGGATTTTCTAATCAGTTTTAAATTTTTGTTTGTCTTTTCAGAAATTCCAAGTTCAGTAGACTAGAAGTGGGGGTGGGGATTCACTTCTTAGGTTCCTTCTGCTCCAGCCTCACTGCCTAAAGAGGACAGTACCAGCATGGCTGGGTCACATCTTTTTAGAAATTCATCACTAACATGATTTTTAAAAACAGTGTTCCCAGAGATGGGAGGGAACGACTCCTATTTTTAGAGACTAAAAAAGTATTTCACTCAATTTTCAGAGAAGGGTTCTGGCCACTAAAATATCCTAATCAGTCACTAAACTTCTTCAAAGAGGAAAATTCATACAGTGTATTGAAGCTGTGACCTCAATTTTACTAGAAACCATTTATTCACACACAAAAAGACAGTGACTCATGCCTTGATATGACAGACCAAAGGTACAGTTCCCAGAGTTTAAATAATTTGCGTTCAGGGAGGGAGAAGGAAGGGATATCTTAATCTCAGAACAAAACGCCAGCGCCTTCTAGCCCTGTGGCCTAACTCCCTACAGATCCCGCTGGGTCCCCGCGAGGACTCTGAGAGGGGGAGGGGGAACGACAGCACATTGGCGGTAAAATTGTAAAGGGACGTTTGCATTTACCATTTTCCCCTTATTAGGATCCGCTCGGCCAAGTCCCCGGTCCGCAGGCTGCAGTGGTCGCTGGGAGGTCTTGAGTTGACCGTGGGAAGTAATCGTGAAGTTCCACAGAGAAGAGGCGTCATTAAACCCAAGGACATTGGGCCTGCGGAGGGCAGGCTGGTGGGGAGGAGGGTGGGTCAGTGGGGCTCTGGGGAGGGGGCGCTTCCTGCAGCTTTCAAAATAAGGGGTTTCCAGTGAAATACTGCAGACGGTCTCTGTTCAGTTTCTTTTCTTTCATCCTGCGATTCTGGAACCAGATTTTGACTTGCCGGTCAGTGAGGTTGAGCATCCGAGAGAGTTGGAGTCTTTTCTCTTTGTTTATATATACGTTAAAGAAAAACTCGCGTTCCAGTTCGCGGATCTGGTACTTGGTGTAGGGACAGCGCTTTTTCCGGGACCTCTGGGGGGCCACTGCAAGGGAAAGAGATCAAGGGGTGAGAAAGGCCGCTGTCTGCAGAGGGGGGCCCCCCGCCCGCCCGCCACTGAGCTAGGGCCAGGCCCTGGCCCCGTTAGGGACGTCCCCTACAGTCGCTGAAAGGCCCTGCCTGCGTCGTGGGGGATGATATATGGGCGGGCACAGGAGAGTGCAGGCGTGGACCTATGTTCACACCCTGACGGACACACACACACACACACACACACACACTCTCTCTCTCTCTCTCTCTCTCTCTCTCTCTCTCTCTCTCTCTCACACACACACACACACACACACACACACACACACACACACAAAACCAGCCTGGCACGGAGATAGAAAAGAGGAGGGCGAGTCAGGCTTTTAACTGGAACCCAAGAGAAGAGAGACACCAGTGCGCCCGCGGGGGCATCTGCTCCATTCCAGCGGTGCGCGTCAGCCAGCGGCTTGGATAAAGTCCAGTGCAAGGATCACCCACCCCTCCTCCCTTAAAAGCCGGAGGCTCGCGTGTCCACACTCACCAACTGGCTCAAAATCTCACTCCCTCTCTCCATGGTCTTCAGCACCCCCTCACTAAAACAGAGGGAAAGCTCTCTACTGCGATTAATGTCCTCCTCGAAGTCTACCTTAAGCCCACCTAAATTGGTTTCCTATCATAAACACGCTTTACAACGACCCGGGAAATCTTATAGGATGTATAAACCCCTTCGAATGCTTATAAAGTAGCACATAAAACGGCGCAAGCAGAGGGAGGCCCCCGCCGCCGCCCCCCCGCGCCCACGGCCCCCGGGCGGGCTCAGCCCCTCGCCCTGCATCCAGTTGCCTACCTGCGCCGCCGCTCTTCTCGGCCCCCGCCTCCCCCGGGGGGCCCTCGCCATCTCCGCTGCCACCTTCCGCTGCCCCCTTGGGCTCCGAGCCCGGGGTCGCCTTGGCGCAGGGACTGCCCCCGCCGCTACCAGTCCCGGTCTTGGGGTCACCCTTGTCAGAAGCACCCTCGGGTTGTGGCGGCGCGGGCGGTGGCGCGGGCTGCGGTCCGGCGAATGGGGGCCCGGGAGCCGCTTCATAGAACTGATCGAAACCCTGCGGCAGGATGCCATTGCGGCCCACCGCGCTGTAGAAGTTGGAGGCGGCGCCCGCGGGGCCGTGTGGTGGCCCGGGCGCCGCGCACACCGGCTCTGGCGCCTTGAAGAGTACGTCTGGCCGGCGACCCGCCGGCGGGAGCAACTCGCGCTGCATGGCCGCCTCCTCGGCCGCCGCCGCCGCCGCCGCTGCAGCCGCCGCCGCCGCGTAGTAGGGAGCGTAGCCCCCAGCGGTGCCGCCGCCCCCGCCAGGGCCGCCCCCGCCGCCACCGCCCCCCGCGCCGCCGCCGCCACCGCCGCCGCCACGGTATGGCCACTTGGCGCGCTCCAGGCCGTAGTCGCGGAAGGCCACTTCACGCACGGGCTGGACGTGCGGCGCCAGGTTGGAAGAGTAGGGGAAAGTCATCTGGCAGGACGACGGTTGTGAAAGGAACGACGGCTTGCTAGCGAAGTCCGACGGGGCCACATAGTAGGCGCAGCCCGGCAGGTACATGCTGGCTGCGCTCGGGCCGCACTCGTCAAAGTCGTTCATGGCTCCGTGGCGTGCACGCCGGCAAGCCCCGGGCCGCTCCCCGCGCCGCCAACCTGAGCCATCGATTGCACAAGAGGCTTGGGCCAGGATCAACTAAGCAAAAATCCCCACCGGGCGCTGACGTGCAATTCATCTTGATTGATTCTGGTGGTAATTATGTCACGTGACGCCATGGAGAGAAATGTCCTTATATCTATATCAGTGCTCGCCAACACGCCCCGGGACTGCTCCTGGCGCCGAGACGCGCGCACGCTGGGGGCGGATCGGCCTCCTTCTCCCGCCAGCTCTCCCCAGGCGCCCCCTGACCAGGCTGTGCTGCAGGCCGGTCACCTGCGCGTCGCCGGCGGCTGCCACCGCTGGGCGCATCTGCCACCGCCCGAATGGGCCGCCCGCCCGCATTCGCCCGCCCGCGCGGCTTTAAGTACGCGGACCTAGGCCGGCGGGGAGGAGGAGGGAGGGGGAAGAAGGGGGAGGAAGGGGGAAGGGAAAGAAGCGGTAAGCGAAGGGGGGAGCCCCTGCCCTGGCACAGGGGACTAGGTGTGAGGGTGTGAGGTTCCCACTTCCACCCCCTTTCCTGCAGCCGTTCCCTCCCCCGCGATGCCGCCACCCTCTGCAGCTCACCCGCCAGGGAGCTTGTTGCTTCTTGTTCTAGGGGTGTAATTGCGCCACTCTCCAGGGATCAGGGAACCCTGATTTACATATTTCTCTGCCCAGAGCATTCACCTCGGAGTAACTTGGCTCTCTCCGGTTCTGACCCAGGGGGCGCGAGAGCTGGCCTCAGAAAAACCCACGCTAAACGCCTCCCAGGCTCTGGTCCAGGCCAGGACCTCGGTGCCCATTAGGTCCTCTCTCCTCCTTTCTGGTTTCCCCCCTCTTGTTGTCTCCCTCCTTCTTTTCTTTACTCTTCTCCCTTTTCTCTATCCAGTCCTCTCTCTTTTCAATCTCTATTTCTTTTTCCCTTCTTCCTTTTCTTTCCCCTATCTTCTTCGGTCCCCTCATCCTCTCTCCGTTTCTCTAAACTGTGTGTCACTGTCTCTTTCTCCCTGTCCTTGTCTTCTCTCTCAGTACTAAAGGGAGGAGGGAGCTCAGCTAGCAGAGACACCCCAAAGCCGTGGCTTCCCTAAAAGCTGGGAGGGGGATTGTCTTATGAACAAAAGAATCTGGTGTCCTACCTTCACTGTGCCTGGCCTTCAGCTCACCCACCAGGAGAGAGAAACACCCAGGTGCTTCAGGCCCTCCTTACCCCCACTGATTTGAGGCCTGGCCTGGGTCCAGTCTGCCGAACACCCAAACCCTTCACTGCTGTGAGAGCCCTGCCAAGGCCTGCTCATCCACAGGGCTCTCCCCCAACCTCCTTTTGCCCTTTGGTCGGCATGGCCACTGCAGCCCACCGGGACATCCGTTGGCTCTCCAAGGGTCTCACTATCGACTGCCTCGAACTAAAGCCCCTCTGTACCACCTGGCGCTAAGGCAGATTCTTCAGCACTTCCCATACATCCACTCGCCCCAAGGCTTCAATTTCCTCTAGCTTCAGCAACCCTCTCCTAGCTCAGGGTTCCAGGCAGGCAAGGCCTGGGTTCCCACATCCCACCCGGGCTTTTCAAAGGTAAACCAGTCTCTACTCAAACCCGAAGCCCAGAACCAGGGCAGGAGACTGATTCCATCCCCAGGATTTCTCTGTCCAAGCAACACAGCACTGAGGCCTGGGCCTCAGCCCTATGTCCAGAGCAGGCGGTGCTGGCTGTGATGCTGGTTTCTTCCCCGCCCAGGCTGCTGAAGTGCTGGTGCTGTGCTCTCTGTCCACCGTGCCGACAGACAGAGAAAAGGCGGGTGGTCTGAGCTAATATCTATTTTCTGGCTGATGTACCCCCCCTTCCTCTTTTTCTCCTCCCTCCTTTTCTCCTTCCTCTTATTCCTCCGCCCCTTCCACATCTGCTTCCCTCCCCCAACACTGCGCAAACAGGTCAGTGGCTACTGGAGGGCACCAAGCCTTTCCCCACCTAGAACTGTCCATTCTGTGCCCCCTCCCGGCAGCTGGCACCCCAGCCCAGATTTCAGCTTGCACCCTTCGCCCCAGCCCAGATCCCGGCACACTTATCTGCTTCTCTATCTCCATCCCAGCCCCAAGGCTCTCCCTTTCTGGCTCCTGGTCGACGCCCCTGGATCTCTCTTCTAAAATGGCTCCCCGGACACTGCACACTGGCCCTAGGATCGTTCAGGACCCAGGGAAGTGGCGGGGCCCCCCAGTATGGTCTTCGAGTGTCGGGGAGGAATGCAAAAAATCCTCACACCTTCTTTCCTCACCGCACGGAGTGGGGCTCAGGCAGCCCGACGCCCCCCAAATGAAGCCTGCTGGTCGCCGAAAAGGGAAATGGAGAGGACGAACCATTCAAGTTCAACGACATGGCGACGGCGGCTCCGGCGGGAGCCGCGCTTTGGCAGCAAAGGGTGCGCCATCTGCAGAGGCGCCGGGGTGCATAGGGGAAGGGGGCAATGGGCCCCCTTGGTGCATTAGCACAGACACTCGCCCCCCCCCCAACCCAGGGCATTCGTTCTGGGCCCAACCCGATTCGCTCTTGGCCCCAGCTGCCTGCTCTATCCTTACCCCCCCCCCCAAAAAAAAAAAAGGAAAACCACAGCCTCTGGACCCGCGCGTTCCCCGCTCTCTCGAGAACCTACCGTGAAGACCCGGGTGCTGTGGCCTTGTCCTTGCCTATGCGGCCCCACCCGAAACGCAGAGAACACACCAGGCCTTCGGGGCGCAGCGAGCAGCTCTACAAGCGATAGCTTTCCGCGCAGCGCCGAGACGCGATGCGGTAATTTTGAGCCACCCAAGATAAGACACTAACTTGACCTTAACTTTGTCAGGGCGCCCCTGGTATCTGGAGAACGTGAACAGACACTGTCTGGCAGCCCTCGTAAAAGCTGACTGGGGAAGGGATTCTGAGTCATTTCATTTATTGCCACTACAGTTCTGCAAGAAAGCTTTTCCTCCCTGCCAAACTTTAATTATTTATGCTCTTTTAGGAAACGAAAGAAGGGAAAAGCAGGGAAAAACACCCAGAGCCAGTCCCTTCCCTGCAGAGCCTTAGAAGAGGACTCCTGAAGTCGAGGGATTAGAGAACAAAAATGTGGGGAGATCACCTTTGTCCAGGGACTGACGGTCAGGCGCCTTGCCCCCACCACCACCGCTGGGGGAGGAGTGGGTGGATGCAGCTGGTAGAGGCCAGTGATGGGGCACACATACACCTCCCTCCTTCACCAGAAGACATGAATATTTACAATGATTCTGGATTTCTCCTCCACCGGCCCGCATCCCGGAAGCCTCCCCAGCCGCCTCCCTTGGGGAGAACCCCCAGGACTTAAAAAGCTTCCGTGGTCGACCCTCTGAGCTAGAAGCCGATTGAATACCAGAATAAACAGTCTCCCCCACTCCCCGCCTCGTTTTTAAAACCTTTTTTCTTAGTCAAGAGGCCCAGTGGACTGCAGCATTTTGGAGGACACATTTATCTTTCTACAAGGGATTGTTGAGCACTCGTTTCAGCATCATTTCTCTCTGGCATTTATTTCTTACAAATTTCCTCGTGATTCCAAATCTCTGCTGGGACTTCAGCTAGGGAAAGAAACACCGTGGTATTTGTATTTGTGTGGATCAGCAAAAGGGATACATATGGAAAACACCGCTGAACCAATAGATAAGATTTTACACTTAGAATAATTTCTCTGTGGGAGTGGTCTTCATGAATATTGACCCCATCCCAGACTAAAAGGAAAGAACATGGAGATTTAATAGTATGTATTTTTAGAGAAACAACCTACATATGTTGTCTTAGAGCCTGGATCTGAATAAGTCTGGTTTCTTCTTCCTTTCCCCAGCCCTCTGGACCCGAGGTCTCAGTGTGGCTTCCGCCTTTGTTCAGTTGTTTTCAAGAAGGCAAACCTTTGAATACAGACTGAGACTGAGACCAAGCTCTGGAAACCACCACCTCCCAGTGCACAGCCAGGTGGGGAAGGCTTCGGCACTTCGTGGTTTTTTTCCCCCATTGTGTATACATAATTTAAAAAAAAACACCAATTAAGATATTGTTCAAGATAAGTAAAATTTGCTCCAAAAAAGAGGAGTTACAATGTAGAGTACTCAGTATTAGGAATTTATCTATTTTACTAATTATCTGAGAGCTATTTTCCTCCTCCGTCAGTTAGGAGTTGGGGGCTTGCCAGGGAGTACCAAGCAGGTTCTGGTTTTACAGGACTGAATTAGAGGCTACAAAGGCATGGGGAGCGGGTCTTGAAGCTGCATTTCCCCAGGGCCCACAGGGATCCTGGCAAAGGTCCTTTCAGGTATCTTCAGCAGGCGTGGCCTCTTCCAGAGAAGCCTGACTAAAACTTGGCAGAAAGATGTTTTGTTTTGAAATATGAGGAACCTCAAATTTTGGCACCCCACCTCTTAATAGCAAGATTCAACATTGAAAATTTAGGTAAAATATAGAAACCTCAACACACAACAAGCTGAGTCCCCTTGGTATTGAAGATACACTCAAATCTGTCCAAGGTCGCCTTCCCCTCTTTGGATATTTTATACATATTCTGTTCATGGGCTTTTATAAATCATTCCTGAATGCCTCAGAAGCCCTTTTCCCATTTAATGAACAGTCAACACCTGAGGTAAAACCACAACCAGTGGGGAAAAACGAATTTGGTGGCTTGAAAAACATTAGAAGGGAATCCAAAGCATTTTCAAAAATCAACATCAGCCCCTTAACTGTTTGGCTGGGGCCTGAAAATTTATTTCCACTCAAAAACATTTCTGTGTCTAATATATACAAGAAATTTTTTCGACAAAATCAAAACAAAATTTCATGACAACTATTAGCACAGAAAATGAAATAGTCTAAACATCAAGCCTCCCTGTAAGATACCCTCCCCAGGTACAGGCCCTGGTCCTCTGCCGAAAAGAAATCACAGGGACTATGGGAAGGAATCATAAACCCTTGGCCTTTCCTGCATCTTGCTAGGAGTTGGGAGGGTGCTACATCTCAGAAAGAGAAAAGTCAGGGACCATAGTAGTTTGGGAAGGGGGAGGCTTGGGTACATTAGAATAAGGTTGGAAGAATAAGGTTACAAGCCCTAGCACACCCCGAACAAGACTGTCTGGGATTCAGGAACCCTGGCATCCACAAGACAAACCTGGTAGGGCCCAGGGCTTCATAGACTTCAAGCAGGCAGGCTGGATATGTCTCAGAAGGGACATAGTACATGGGCCTTTGATGGAGTTGGTGGGTGATGGAGAGGGTAAGAGAGGAACTTCTGGTCCTCTCTGTTCTTCAAGAGCAGCAACCAGGGACTGAGAATCTCAGAGGTCTTCTTCCCATCCCTTAACTTTTGAGGAGGAGTTTTTACCTCTCCTTGTGGTAGCACACTAAGGTACTTCAAGAAAGACACTTAGACATCTTTTCCACCTCAAGAGGAAAGCCTTATTTACAGTCTGAGTGAAGGACCCCTCTTCCTCTTGTTTAATCCCTTCTCTTCCCCATGGATATCTTTCTCTCCTACCTGTGCATCAAGCCTCAAAGCAGACCAGCAGATCCCCTAAGCAGAGCTCAGCTCTGGGGGTCCAAGTTATAGGGTGCATGGGCCTGGTTTAGCTATATGTGAAGAGTGGGAGAAGTAGCGGAATTTTGCTTATCTTGTTAGGAGAATGCAGTTTGCTCTGAAGTCTCAGCCTCTCTTCCTTCCCATGTGTGGGAAGGAAGTCTCTAGCCCATTCTACCCAGCTGGAGGGCCCTGTCCAGTCTGCATTCTGAGAGGTCGCTCAGTTTGTCTGGCCACCCAGTCCCTCTCCTCCCACCACCCAAGTCTGAATGTCTAGGGCAACTTTTGTCCTCCCAAATCAGCCAAGGCAGATGGGAGGAGGAAACTGGCCCTCTCCTTCCTCTAGAATGGAGATCTTGGCTTTGCTACAAAGGACTTCAGTTGCAAAGGTGTATCCACAGCCCTTTCCATTGTGGCTGGATCCTGAGGTATTCCTGTGTTCACTTCCATCCATCAAGCTAGGCGTCTCCTAAATGCAGAAAGGGTTGGATAAGAGGGAAGAAAGGAGAACTAACTAACAGAAAATCCAAGTCCAAGGGTTCAAGAGTGAGTCCTCATGGCAAATGACCCAGACAAGAGCAAGTACAGGTGACTCCAGGCACCACATGGAAGCCTTAAAGTTAAGGGTGCATTGCAACATCCAAAGGCCCCAGGAGCTTATCAGAGAGAGGGGAAAGCAAAAAGGCCCAACTGTCTTCATCTCCAAATCTCCTACTGTCCTCTGGGGCTGTAGACTGAGCAGGAGAGTACCCGGGAACAGTAGGAGTAGGAGCCAGAGGAAAAGCCTCAGCCCCCAGCACCTCCCCCGCACGCAAGCCAGGCCTCGGTCCAAAAGGGCAGGCCTGGCTCCTCAGCCCGCCACACTAGCGGCTAATAGAGCGCCAGCGCCTGCTCACGCAGCACCACGCGCTTCTTCTTCATACGCCGGTTCTGGAACCAAATTTTGACCTGCTGGTCGCTGAGGTTCAGCCTGTTGGACAATTCCTTGCGCTTCTGTCGGTTGATGAATTCGTTGACAAGGAATTCGTTCTCCAGCTCCGCAATCTGCTGCTTTGTGTAGGGTTTCCGCTTCTTGCGGGCCCTCCCAGGGGCCGACCCCCACGGCAGGCCTGCAACACAGCCCCAATCTAAGTCAGCTCTGCCGGCTCCCAGTCGATCGCCCGCCCTCGGCGGTTCCCCTCCCCCTACAACTCCTCCCTGCATCCCGCCTCCCATCCCGGCCCAAACCGGCCCAGGGAGTGTGGGCACCGTTTACCGTGGGGCAGCGAAGGTCGCAGGCAAGAGGCGACGCCCGCCGCCTGCATTGTCATGTTCAAGTTGAGCGGGCCCTTGGTGTCCTCCTTGAAGCTGGCGGCGCAGGGGGCACCCTGGAGCAGGGTCGCTGAGCCTGGAGCCACACGGCTCATACCCGCGTAGTCGTACTTGGCTGCTTTGAGAGCAGCTGCTGCAGGGGCCAGGCTAGACTCAGGGACGAAGGGCTGCCGCGTTCGGCCGCGCTCCTCTGGCCCAGAAGCCGCTTCAGGCGTATAGAATTTGACTTGCTCTTCGGGTCCATCCTTGGCCCCCGGGGGCTGTAAGCCAAGAGGCCCAGAGCCAGCCAGGTAGGGCTGCGAGAAGCCGCCAAAGGCAGTAGCGCTGGCAGGCTGCGCTGGAGTGCAAGAAGCAGGCGTGGCGGCCCAGGGCAGCGCGCCGCGCGGGTATGAGATGGGGGGAAGCGCGGCCAACTGGCCGCCATTCGGCCGCAGGTTGGAAAAGTAGAAAGAGTCGGGCGACTGCAGATTCAGAAGCGAACCCACATAGCCCGCTCTGTAGAGACTGCGCTCACACATCTCCAACAAAGGGCTTCGGCTGCGTTCGCAACAGTATTTAGTTACAACCGGGAATAAGAGGACAGGCTCAGACGATTGGACGAAACTTTGCCTGCAGGTTCTTCAAAGTCGGTCATTTCAGCACCGCCTACATCCCCCTACCCGTTTTTCCCCCCCTTCAGGGTATTATGATAACACCAGTAATGTTCGATGGCGAAGGACGAGGCTGCGGGCAGAGCCAAAGCATGTTGAGCAAGGCGAAGCTTCTGCGAGTTTCCGGGCCTGGCTTCAGAAGCTGGAGACACTGAGCTGAGGGTGCCTTTGCCCAAGTCCCTTGGGACCCTTCCTAATCTTGATTGGCTTTGCCACCCTGTCTTCTGCTGGCTACCTGGGCCGGGCTTGCTTCTACGGGCTTTAAGTTGCAGCTTTAACATTTTCAGTAACAGGCACCTCTGGGCTTGTCTGGAGAGAGTGCGGTCTGGCGCGGCCACTTCTGTCCCTGCATCTGAGCATTGCCACTCTTATCCCAATATAGGAAGGATCTCTCAAGAGGCCTCCCCCCAGGGATTCTGGAAGCAAAGATTCATTGCCTGAGCCCTGGGTCCCAGGCCGCAGACAACCTGAGAGCTTTACCAAACAGAGAAAATGTATCAAAAACTCTGCCCAAATTTGGCACCTGGAAGGAAGGATGCTTCACAACAGTCTTGGTGTGTGTCCCCATAGCCAGGAACTCTGCTCCTAGAGAAGTTGCTGTCCAGGTCCCTGGAGACTGCTACCAGGGAATCCGGCATCTTGAGTAGCCAATCCTAGCCAAAGTCTGCATTCCTTTTATCGCCAGGAGTCACCTTGGCAACTATGCCCTGCAAACCAGAACTCCAAACTGTTTATCCGCCTCGTGGTAGACAGTGCAGGACAAACTCCCACCACCAAGTGGGAAAAGGCAGAAGAGCCAAGGCACCTGGCCAGGGAAGAGCAGGGCGCAGGAGGCAACCAGCTAGCGGTGTTTCTTGCCTCTGTGTTTCCAGGGGCGCGGGCTGCGGGCGGGTTCACCGGTCTGGCAAACAGAAGCGGGAAGGGCAGCAGTTCCTTGCGGGGAACAGTATGCGCAGCCCCATTGCAGGCCCTCTTGTCAAGTCTAGCTGGAGGACTACGGGTCTTCTCATACATCGGGTATCAAGAACTCCCTAGATACCCCGTGGTGGGCGCCAGCCCCAACCTGCAGCAGGCCCCGCAGTCCCGAGCCAAGCTGGAACTGGTTAGATCTCCAGCTCCAGCACCGAGACCACACAGGCGCCGCCAGAGGGCAAGGCTGACCACCGCGCTGACTTTATTGTGTGAGTTATGGCGACCAATTGGGCGGCTCTGGAGAAAGCAGTCGGCCTCTTCCTCCTGCAGTAGGGCGGGGGTGGGGGATGGAGGTGGGGAGATAGGGAAGTGAGGAGGTGGGGAAGGGAGGTGGTGTTGGGAGGTGAGCGGGGAGATGGGGGTGGGGAAATCCGGGGGCTCCTTGAGGGCGTGGCAGAATTTCCTTAGGGCCCTCCTTTTTTGGGGGGGAAATAGGGATAAGCCCAAGCTGTAAACCCTGTAACTAAAGGCCTAAGGGAACCAGGTATTGGGTCCCTAACAATTCTCATCTTGGGGGATTCGCCCTGTTTTTCAGGAGGTGCAGCCTCCTCAGGCCGAAAGCTCCAGTTCCAAGAGTGCCTGTAGTCACCTCATCTCTGGTCTTCTATGCACAGCGACTTCCTGGTATTCCCAAACCCAGAGGTGTCTCCTTTGGACTCTTGGGGCAGTCTTAGAATGGCTATTTGCCTCTTAGGACTCAATGCATAAAACAACCAAGCGAGAAACAGAAAAGATTGTAACACCTAAACTTCCTCTATTGTTTCTTGCCCAGTCACCCAACATCTACCTCCAGGTTTATGACTTTCGAGGGCTGGCAGGCAAAGCCATAGGGAGCTAGGAGCTGAAGAACCGAGGGGGAGGTGGTGGCGGGAAGGAGGCTAGGCAGATGAGCGAGAGAATGGGAAGGGAGCTTTTGGCGGAGCTAAACGGTAAGCTCTGCCAATGCCGCCGACCGCCCAGGAGATGGCGAGCGCGCTCCACGCCTGGCGAGGCGCTTCCGCACGGTCAAGATCAACAGTGAAGGGCGGTGCAGCCTGCCTGGGGTCGCCAATCCTCCCGGTCATGGCCCGCTGCCAGGCCCTGCAGATAACTTCGTAAAGCCAGAGATCGTCGCAGCGAGGCTAATCCAAAGAGCAAAGCCAAGGGACCCAGCAGGCTGCCAGACTTGAAGCAGCATTGCAGCCGCCTCTTTGTCTGGCCTTGCGTCTCCAACGCTTCCTTCGCTTCTTGAACCACTTTTACACGCGGATCCTAGAACCCCACCAGTGGAGCAAAAAATGTGCCAGGTTTCAGAGTAACTCTCCCAGAGGGTTCTGTCTCTTACCGTAGTAACAGCCTCTCAAACTCCCTTTGCCTTCCGGGCTCCCTGTGGGCCTCGCTTCTAGGGCCTTGGCCACTTACCCATTCCTCTCCTGCCTCCGCAATTCGGAATATAAAAGGAACACATAAAAATAACAAAGCCTTCATCTGTTATTGATTTAGCCGTCAATCCAAATTCTACCAGAGAGCATTTGGGCGCAATTTTAATCTTCAGTGAACCTCCCATTTCTCTTAGGCGGAGGGAAACTGACTTGCAAACCTCAAATGGAAAGAAAACGTGGAGGCAAACCTTCTACTCACGATGGGAAAGCCGAGAAATGGACCTAGGAAACGCAGCGCGGTCTTGAACATATTTAAAAAAACAAACAAAAAAAAAAGAGGAGGGGAAGGAGAGGACACCGATTGGAAGAAGGAAAATTAGGCCAGTTTCTGATGAAACATATCTTGAGAGAAAAATATTGAAAATTTCAGTGACCCTTTCCAAAATGTACTGTCGGAGACTATTTTCAGGGGTGATTCCATATACTGAATGGAGAGTCTATCTCTGTTTCTTTCTTTCTTATAACGAAGTAGGCCCTGCAATCGGCGGTAATACATGGGGAAAAAATAATAATCAAGCTGGGCCAGAGAAAACGAAAGTAGTTCCTAACTTGAGGTCCCTGCGTTTTCTCGAAGAACCAAACCCTGACAGAGAAGTTTACATTTGTGGGAGATTTTAAAAATCCGTGTTTAACTAACTTGCATATCAAAAAGTTCGCCACCACTAAATCCTATTAGGAGCTAACAAGGAAGAGTGCCCAATTTTCCACCGGCCATTTCCCTGAATGGCAAAAAGGCCTCAAAGAGAAAGTTCCCAATTCCTAAAAATTGTGTCTAGAAGTTAGAATGTATAATCGTGTTTCTAGTTTCTGGTTGTTAAGTGTTGTGCATAGACTGCCTGAGAAAAGGACGGGGGATAAGAAATGTTCCTTTTTCGATTTCCAAATATGGATATGCCTTTATAATTTCAAGACCTTCCTATCAAAGGTATTTATAATGGCTTTTCTGGGCTGAAAATTTCCAAGTGAGATTTCCCATAGCCAGGCACACTAATATATATATGGATTTTTAAAGTAAGAAAAACTGGATTGAGGATGTAGTCCAGTGGTAGAGTGCCCTGGGTTCAATCCCCAGTATGAAACCAAAGTAAATTAATAAATAAAAATATTTAAATGAATTTATAATGGAAGAGAAATAAAATTTTATTGGAAATATTTTAAGGCTAGGCTGGGAAAATACCATTTTAGACATTGCAAATGATATCCTTATTTAAAAAAAAAAAAACATCACTACTTATGTTAAGGGGAGGAGTTGTGCAGAAGTAGAACATGGAGTTTTCAGAGACCAGAACTGGTGCTGAGTTTCCTTCATTTATAGATAACATCACAGTGTTCAGGAGAAGAAGATTTTATAATAAATAAGAACAGTTTCTAGAGGCAAAACAAACTTGAAAAAAAGAAAAAAAAAGTATAAAGACTCCAGGAAACAAGAAAGTTCTGTTTATTTGCATCTCCCTAGGAGTAAAAAAAAAAAAAAAAAGTGAATTTAAATGCCTGAGGCACTGCTTTATGTGTTCCAGCTCACAGACATTGCATCTAAAAAAATAATCTCTCAGTTGTATAAATATGCAGCACTTTAAAAGTAGTTATTTTGCATCAGTTTCAGAAACATCACTCTTTTCTTCTTGGACCTTTACAGTTACACATTTTAAAAATTTGTTAGATGTTCGAAAGCTCTGTGGGAGTCTCAATGCATTTGTTCAGACAGTTAAGTTCTTCATTGGATTCTGAATAAAAGTTCCCACCCATGGCCACATTGGTTAGTCTCTTTCCAGGGATTGAGGCCAGTTGCATATTCCTGAGTCCAAGGAAAGGGGTGCATTTATACCATCATGGGTCACTCTACCAATTGCAGTTATTTAAGCATTTGCATCTAGAGTTTGAGAAATGAAGGCATCCATGAAGACATATTATTTTCAAATAATTGAAGATTATAAAAGCCCAAATCTACAAAGTGTGTTACAAGTATACAACTAAAACAGAAAGTAAGACCCAAAGTTGGAAAGATTGTCCTCATTTTCATATTGATACAAACACTATTTAATAAGGTAGCTGCTTTTAAAGTCATCACAGTGCCTTTAGCCTCCGATTTTCAGACTTTCTGGGTGACCCCAGGGGCACTGACTGCGGAGAGCTGTTTCTACTTGCCTCAGGGCAACTGCTGGGAACTAATGATTCAATTAACTAATCACAGGATATGAATGACTGCTAATGTTCTAACCTAATGGGTTATGAAGATAATCAGTGCTGGAAACACAGATAAAGTGATTTAAAAAAATAAAGACCTTAAATCAGAATGGCACTTCTGAAATTCATTTCGGGGATTATTAAGAAATACTCAAGTCCTTTATACTGGCCTGGAGGGAGAAACAGAACATTTAAAAACATCATTTAAAAATAAGCCTAGACAAGAACAAAACCAATAATAAACAAGTAGAAACAGAACTACAAAGTCAAGTTGGGAAGCAAAAGGTTTGGGAGCCAGACAAGAGTCAAAAGAGAGAAACAATTCACAAAATTTGCCATCATTGTTAGGGGATAGGGGAGGGGAATTAAATACATATTCAAGTCTTTCCAATGGTCTTTTGGCGACATTTGAAAGCATTTAAACTGTCTGTGGCCAACTTGGCCCACGTCAGGAGACAGTATCTTTGAGCTTGGAGACAATTTTCTTGTCCTTCACTCTTCGGTTCTGAAACCAAATGGTCACTTGTCTCTCGGATAGGTTCGTGGCAGCTGAAATCCGCCGCCGCTTGTCCTTGTTAATGAACTTGTTAATGGCATACTCGTTCTCCAGTTCTTTGAGCTGCAGTTTGGTGTAGGGCACTCTTTTCTTCCTTCCCCGTCGGTAGACACACATGTCCGGCTGATTTAAAGCCACATCCCCTGGTACAAACAACAGCATGGGGAAAATTAGACTGGGATATTTGGAGCACTTAGCTGGGAACTGTGTGTGTGTGTGTGTGTGTGTGTGTGCGCGGGCGCGCGTGCATGCACACATGAGCGCTTGGAGGGATGTAGAAGGAAAAAAAACAGGTTGTTTATATTTTATTATTATTTACAGACTTTTTTTTACACGTTATTAAAGAAAGGCTATTTGTACTTCAAAACAAAGGCTAATTTGATGGATCATCATGGTTTCTCAATCCGGCATCTTAACAAGCCGGTGATTTTATGGCCTGGTTATTGGGGACGCTCATAGGACAGTTTTTCTACAAATGCCAGTTGCATACATTCAATCACACACAAACACACATGCACACAAATTCAGATATTTTGCTCAACCTTTGATTCCTGGGTCCCCTGTGTTTGGAGTTTGAGCACTTTAAGAAGCTTTAGTAGTTGCCCTGGGGACAGTCCTTGAAAAGTGGGGGCTGAATTCTGTAACACCTCTTAGGAAAGAGGCCTCTTCAGAAGAAAGACAGTCCTTAGCAAAGGGCACCCAGAGACTCTCAACTTTAGGAGAAAAACTTACTTGCACCGCACACACGAAGGAAAGGATTGTGAGAGAGGTGGTTTAAATCAGAGGAAGATTTTACAGCTTTCAGAAGAACTGGACAAACTTCCACTGGGTTAACCCTGATCTGGTTAGCAGCACAGGCATCTACTCCCAATTAGGGAAGCACACTCCTAGTTCTTTTCTCCTCTTTCCCGTCCCTGGTTGTCTTCCCCTTTTCTCCATTGTCCCTACCTGGAAAGGATGATTTCCAAAAGTGGGACCCCTGTGGCTGGTCCTTGGCGCAGTACACCTGGCTGTTCCACCCGTTGGCCAGCGTCCAGGACTGGTAGCCCTCCATGGAGATATATGCCTCGTGCCGAGGCTCCCCGGAGCCGAAGGTGGACACCATGTCGATATACCCAGGCACGTGTTGGTAGGGGCTCGTGTAGCCCTGGTAGAAGGACACCTCCTTGGCTCGTGCGGGCACCTCGTTAGTCGGTACACTGCTGCTCGCCAGGCCTGACACGTCCATGTACTTCTCCACCGGGAAGCCTCCCAGAGAGGCGTGCGGGGACGACTTGAGAGCATTCTGCTGTAAGCCCACGCCGTGCGACATACGGCAGCTATAGTAGCCGTTGCCGAAGTGGTAGCCGTAGCCCAGCGCTGGAGCGCCCGGTGGTGCTGCAGCGGCCGCTGTGGGTGCAGGCGCTGTGCACTCTTTGGCTGGGGGAGCCTCTGGGCGCGCAGCAACCACAGCCGAAGACGATGACGATGAGGCAGAGCCGGTGCGCTCAGAGGTCCCCGGGTATGCAAAGCTGGAGGCCGCCGCCGCCGCTGCCGCAGCTGCCGCCGCTGCGGCTGCCGCCCGCCCTGAATGTGTCCCAGCGAATACTGGAGCGGAAAGGAAACCGCGGCACTGGCCGGGAGCCGCTGCCGCCGCCACCGAGGAAGAGGAGGAGGCCGGGGCGGCCCCGGCGGCCCCGGCGTCCGCCCGCAGCCCGTCCATGTCCCAGCTCCCAGCACGGATCATGGCCTGGCCTGGCCCGGCCCGGGCCCTGGCCCTGGCCCCGCACAGGACACCATGGCGCGGTGCACCTCCTCCCTCCTCTCCTTTCTCTCGGGTTCGCTCGCTCCCGCCCTCTTCCTCTTGCCCTCTCTCCCTCAGCGAGCCTCCCGCCTCCGCCCGCCCGCCCGCCCTCCAACAGGTTAGCTCATCGCGGGACGTTTATAAAAACGAAGTTCAGGTTGGGAGGGGGCTTGGGCCGTTCGGGGGGCCGCCTCCCGCCCCGAGGGCGCCGGCCGCGGGCCGTGCCATTGGCTAAGCGGGGCCACGTGGGGGTGGGGGCGAGGGGGAGCCAGACTCCAGGCGGGGGCCTGACTGGACCCACCCACCCGGCCCCCACCCCTCCACAGCTCCGTGCGGGGCCCACCTCCCATTCCCTCCCTCCCCCAGACCCAAGCGTTTGCGCCTCAGCCACCCCCACGAGTTGATTGCGCGACGGCCCATCCCAGGCCCTGTCTGCGACCGAGGCGGGCGCCGAGGCCTGCGCCGTGTCTCAGTTATGGCTGTTTTTGCCACCTCTCCTCGGCTCACTGGAGCTGCACAACAAAACGAAGACTAAGGACTGAGATGATCAGACTGACGTGAAAACAGACCAATTTTTTTTAATATTATTATTCTGTTGCTCAGTCTTTCGTTATTCTATCTCTAGACCTCAAACTCGAGAGAGCCAATGTTCTCTAACTCGGACATTGTTAACCGGCAAAGACATTTCACACTTATAAATAAGAGTCGTTGGATCAGACCCTTCCTCTACACATACTCAATCTCCACCCAGAAAATGCCCACGAAGCGCTCCCAGGGCGGCGGCAGGAACTCAATAAGAAAATCAAGCAGAGGAAAGACCCACCTCACCTCGGTGCGGCAAGCCTTGCAATCTGCCCCAGCGAAAAAGTTCATGGATGCCTGTTCCACATTTTTACACTCAGGCCGGCCGGGAATCTCCTCCGGAGCTGGGTTTCCCAGTTCTGGCACGGCCTTTCCAGACTGGCAGAAACACCCTGGAAGAGCCGCAGGAGAAGAAAGTCACTCTGCCGCCTGTCGCGAAGCTTCTGCGCCTCGCCCACAAGCCTACCGTCCTCTTGCATTTTGCAGCCACCACCCACCTCCGCCCTTACTCACGCCAATTAATTGAAAACTTCACTTTCCCAAGAACTTTTGTTTCGCTTCCTTTTTCAAGTTATCGACTGCATAGAACTAAGAGGGGCAAGTTAAGAGGGCACTTTTCACAAGTTAAGTGAAAACTTGTAATGGGAGCAACCCAGAGCGTCTAGGTCTGATTTCTATGGGATGAGGTAGGCTTCCAACAGCTCTGGTGGGGCTTAGACCCACCTCTGGGATACTGTTGCCAGAGTGTTAGGAATTACTGTCCCTGATTCCTCTTTATCCCCCCTGCCATTCCTCTATGCCTTAAAGCGCCAGCCCATCATCCCCCTGATCTTAGCAATTAATATCCAGTATGGGTCCTGTGTCCTCCCAAGCTCTGTCTTAGGAGCAGTATTAGTTAAGAACCACCAATGGTGCTAGGGTGGGTGTGGAAGCCCTCAGAGTGAGCCAATTTGTTTTTGTGGCATCAACTCTCCAGGCTAGCCTATCTCCAAGAAAATCACTCCCCTAAACCTGTGATTGGTGAGGCCAACTGGTCACCTAGTCCCATTGCTCCCAGACCAAAGACAGGCCCTGAATAACATGAAGAAAAAAAGCCAGCAAGACTCCCCTGGGCCTGGCCTGGCATTGCAGGGTGGGCTGCTGGTGTTGAGAGTGTTGACATGCAAAACACAGTAACCATAAAAGGCTCAAATAAAGGGGAAAGTTATGAGAGAGGTGCTGGAAAAGAAAAGCAAGAGAATTAGTTTGACCTTTTTGAAGTCCTAGACATGTTCATGATCAAATTCAAGACAGGGGCAGCCTGAACTTTGCAGAATTGTAGATAATAGAATTTTGCTGATGAGAACAATTTTGACTACTTGGGAAAAAAGGCAAAAGTTAGCAATGAAATCTGGATTGCATTTTTAAAAGGCTGACTAGAACAGGTGACAGAGTTGTGGACTTTTTGGAAAGGACTAGCTAGGGATTTACTCAACCATTTTAGTACCACATCACTAACCACAGGCCACCTGAGACACTTTTTGTTACTTGTTCTTTTTCTCAGAGCAGGAAAACATTGAGATACTTTCAAATTTTCTCTGACCTAAGAAATAAAACACAACCCCAGATTTATTTAAATATGTCTAAAGCATAACTGGAACTAAAGAATTTTAGTTTCTTAAAATTAAACATTTTGGTAGTTTTATGCTCTTGGATTTCAGTACCATTTTCTTTCTGATAAATATATTTAAACAACCAATTGTAAAAAAAAATTTAAAAAGTCAAATAGGAAGGAAGAATCCATCAAGTTTCTGCTTGCAGGCGGACCATTGCTTTAGACTTAAATTTCCATGCGGTGCATTAATTTTCCTAGAAGGAAAATTTGAATTAATGCTTACGCTGAGACTTCTCAATCAGGCCCTGCTTCCAAATGCCCTTTGGATCCTTTGCAAGACTTGGGGTTTCTCTGTCCATCCCAAAGGGCAGAGAGGGAGATTTTGAATAATAAGATTTGTCTCTCACTATTCTGATGTAAGCCTCCAGAAAAATTATTAAAGGCTCAGCCCAGTAGGAGGGGGTTCAACCTAGGAAAGAGGCTCTGAATCAGCCCTATGTGAGCCTCTTAAGTTCCAGAACCCCAGGGCAACTACTACTGTTGGATAGTAGGGTCATGGCTGAGTACTAGGTAAAGTCGGGACTGTTATGTTACTAAAGTATGATGCTCATAGTTGAATTTGCAGAAACATTTCATTTAGCTTATATATCCTGTATCTGAACTGATTTTGGATTTAAACGTAATGGGAATCATTTTCTTTGGTTGTCCTGAAGCACAGACTGAGCCCTACATAACTCTCTCTCCCTCCCCCCATCCTTGTGTATCATGTTGAGGTTTTAAAACGGAAATAGGTTTTGTTAAACGAAAGACTTTTGCAATGACAAATGGCTCCAAATTCTTTCATGTTCTTTCATGAAATATTTTGATGCATTTCCTGATTTGGGTGAAAAACTCATAACTTTCTTTGTTGCCCAAAGTCCCACTTTATTCTTTCAACACTTGCTCCTCTTCCTCCTCTCTCCACAAACACCTTTTTTTTTTTGTCATGGATGCTGTTATGGAAGTAAGCCTTGCTTTTCTTCCTTGTAGATGATCTTTCAAAGTATGCTCCTGTCCTGGGTTGAAATGGGTAAACATCTAACGTAATTTAGATTTAGATTTTTTTTTTCTGTGTTGCAGATTGAACTCAGGGAACCTTTGTTAAAGTTGCTGTGCTTGCCAAAACAGCAATGAACTCAATTAACCACATAATCAGTGGCTATTAAGACCAGGATGACAGGGTCCTATCAAAGTGGGATCCTGGGGACTCCTTTGAAAGCATTTACCTTGATGGCCACAACCAGGAAGTGCAGGACACCCTCCTAATTAATCAACCTGTAAGAAGTCAGAGTTTGTACAAAGAGACTTAATTCCAAATAAAGTCTTAAGTCCAGTGGAACTGGCTGGACAGTGTTTTCAACCACGTCTGTGTCCTGCCAACTCTGGAGCTAACCTCTCTCTCCAGCCATACCCAGTGTCTCTCAGGGTGGAAATTTCAAAGAAACAACAACCAAAAAAGCAAAAAAAAAAAAAAAAAAAAAAAAAAAAAAAAAAAAATCAAAACCAAAACACAACCTAGGATGCAGAAAAAGGGGCTCTAGCAATAGGCACAAAGTGGAATCCTGCATTGGGGTAGTTGGCATGTCTAAGATGTAATCTGTTTAGGTTTAACAACAAAACTAGACTTTATTAAATGAAAATCGTTTGTAACAACAACAAAGACCCACTCCAAACACAAAGCAGCATTTGGTGAAACCTGGTTCGCCTTTCATAGGGCAGTAGCCCTCCTTTGGGACTGAGAAAACTCCTCCAGCCTTGGAGGGAATCAAACAGCGAGGATCTTCCTTGGCAGAGAAGCACTAATCTCACGGGGTTGGGGATGGTGGGGAGGGGGAACAGGAGGGTGGGGCCATAGCTGGAGGACCTGGTGACTTGTTGCCCCTCTCGCTTTTGATAAATAAAATAAAAACTGGGGCAGCTATTTGCTGTCTTGTCAGAGCTCTCTCAAGGTGTGGAGTTGACCTAAAAGAATACACTTTCCTAGCAAAACTATTGTTAGTTTAACCCCAATAAATGCTCATTATGCAATCGCTTGAGGCAAAAGAAAATAAGTCTATCTACCTATCTTCATTTCGCAGAACTCACGGTCTTCACGGGGAATCCACGTCGTGATCACCAGCAAGGCAGTGATGAAGGCTAGGAAAGTGCCTAAGCGTGAAGGTGGAGTCCGGAGGCAGGCGGAGGGATGCGAGTGGTCAGAATCCGCTTCCCTGACTGGCGGCGCGCAATTCCCCACGCCTGGCGCTAGATGTCCCTGCAAGTTCTCCCGTCGCTTCTGAGGACAGAGGAGCTTGGGGCTGGCGGTGGGTCTGGGTAGCCCCAGTGTCCAGGGAAAAAAGTACCCACACAACCCCTCACCCATAACTGTCCCAAGTGTGTCGCGGGATTTCAAGGGAAGAGGGAGACAGAAGCAACTAAACTGACCCAGATGAGACAGAGAACCAAAGGCTTGCCTGCTCAGGGATGGAGCATGAAGTAGTTAGTACCAAGTCAGGCCTGGTTCTTCAACCCCTCAGTCCTTCCTTAAAAATCGAAACCTCCAGCCGTAGGGGATTGCGCTTACCCCAAAGAAAACGTGCCACGAGCTCCCCCCAGACTGTGGTTGTTCCGCTGTCCCACCACACTCTGGCCCCAGCTCTCAAGAAAGCATGCGTTTTCACTGGATGGTGGCTGCAGCTACCCGAAACCCTTGGCTAGGAAACCGCCGCGAGGCTCTTCTGTAGCTCTAGTTTTACCCGCTCCGCTCCACTCCCCTCTGGCAGCTGAAATAGATTTTTATTACCTGAAGTCTCAAGCCAAAAAATGTTTATTTACCACTTCACCCCAGAGGACCCGCTGCAAATATTTAGTCTGGAGGCCTAACAAAACAAACAAACAAAAAATTAGGCTTCATTAATGTTGTTCATTCTTTCAAGCAAAAAGTGCTTTTTAAAACTGAATGGAGAAAATCTTTCCCGCACTCCATTTCACCCCCATCTTAAAAATCACTGCCAAGCTATGCCTGGTGGGTTGGATTCTTGTCTTACTGAGTGGGCCCTGTACCTTGGTAGTGGGTAGGAGAGCTTGAAGGAACCAGAGGCTGCATCTAAAAACTTGGAACATTTGACAATCCTGGTCCCAGCCTTAGCCTCTAGATTCTGGAATAGGTGTAAAATTTCATCCATAAACATCAACAGTACTGTGCTGTTCTCTCTACTCTTACAATTTTTTTGAAGTAGGCCTGAATTTAAATAAGACAGGCAAAATATGAGAAAAATAAAACAAAACAAAGCTATTCAAAATTTAGAACTACCTTAAGGCTTTTATATTGTTGGAGATAAATTTAAATCACGAACAAGTCGCTAAACTTATGTGTCTAAGAGGGAAATGTAATTAATTTCAGAGTTGCTGTGAGATTTAGAAGAGATAATAATACAGGTAGGAAGCACCTGCAATTACATATAAGGACTTTATGTAAATTAGCCAATATTACTACAACTAGTGGGTATGGGGAATAAGTAAATTAAGGGTCACTAAATACTGAAATGGAATATTCACTGCGCTCCAGGAAACATTGTCTGCTAAATGCAGTAGTGAAAAACGGTAGGTGTCTTTTACTGTGAGTAGTTTCCCTGACATGGTCTCAAATATACTTATTGGAATAAACGT
Organism: Urocitellus parryii; assembly: GCF_045843805.1. NCBI lineage: Eukaryota > Metazoa > Chordata > Mammalia > Rodentia > Sciuridae > Urocitellus > Urocitellus parryii. Next base: position 228,429,795 of record NC_135531.1, on the reverse strand, counting down.
GTTAGAAACGCAAACTTAGTGTTATTTAAAAGGTGCAAAATAGTTTTCTAAACCACTAATGAATGAAGGTGCCGCCAAAAATGGTTTTGTCCCTTTTCAATAGACTGAGGTCGGGTTTGACGCTGCCTTTGGAACTAGAGACGCCAGATCCCAGAGGAAGCGAGGAAGTGGGAGACCATGAGCTGGCTGGGTGATAGAGGAAATGGTGCCTGTCTGCACCCCAGACCCCAGCGGCTGCTGTATTTGAAAAGCCTCTCACAGCCGCCTAAACCGCGAGGAAAACAGATGGGGGCGCCAAACGACAGCAATAAAGGCATCAGAGGATTTCCGCTCAGGCAATGCCTCCACTTCCCCCCACCGCCGCCAGGATCTTGGCCCCCCACGGACCCGAGCCTGGACCAAAGTGCCCCATTTAGTCCCTAGAGCAAGCGGGGATTGAGTAGCGGGGCACCCTTCCTAGATCAAGGGGACAGCGCCTGCCAGAACTCGTGGATCTGGCTGTTGGAGTTGGGGAGTGGGTGGGGGCATCCACAGGGCTGGGCTCCTGACGCGCTAATGGCCCCAAAGTCTTCATGATGAGAACGTGAGAGCTCGGTGTTGAATGGTAACAGGGGCACAGGAGGAGGTGGATGGCTGATAGAATCCTCGGAATGTTGCCGAATGCCCAGCGGTCTCTCTGCCCCCAGCCTCAGCATGCCTATTGAGCTTTCCGTTTATTACCTTAAAGAGGTGGAATTGATTTTCCAAGCAAAGCTCGCGATGTTGAAGTAAGTTGGCGCCAAGGGGAACAGTAGAGAAACTTTTGGCAATGACTATATGTGTATATATGTATATAAATATACTTCACACCTCGCCTCCCCTTTCATTCCTGACGCGCCCCCAATGGGTCTAAGGTTAAAAGGAAAGCGCCAACAGACAGATGGGCAAATAGACCCTGGGTTTGCCCCAACGCACCTCGATGTGTTGGGTGTGTCAGAAGAAGGAAAGGAGGGGGCCCAGGTTGGGGTCTGAGTTGGCTCTGGGGCGGGGATGCAGGACCCGCGCACAGCGCCCAGACTGCTAGGGTCTCCTGGTCGCTTCAGAAGCTCAGGAGTTGGATCTCGGTGTCCTATCCCTGTTTTCGCCCTGGTGCCACAGGCGGGCGGGCATAATGCATCCGGAGGTCGGGGCAGGGTGGGGCACAAGCGCGGGAGGAGATGAGGAGCGGCCTTGAGTGAAGATTGATCTTCGTTAAAATGGTTGCCACCGGCGTCATTATGACTATCAAAGTTAACGCCAAGAGGCTCAGCCGCCAACCTCAGGCCGCAAGGAGCAGCAGCAAGGTTGGTTGGGAACTCTCATCGCCCGGACTCAGCGCTGGGAACACGAGGGGCCACAGGTAAGGAAGGGACTAGGGTGGAAAGGGAGGAAGGAGGAAAGACAGAATCAAGGGCAAAAGAAGGAAGGGCAGAGGCAGAAGGCGGCTGACGCTCCTCTAACCCCCACCCCCTTTAACCTCGAAATCCACTTATTTGGGCACAAATAATCAAATTTGAGGAGGGAAGGGGGAAACTGGCAACCATAAAAAGTGGATTCGGCGCGGCCCGTATGGCACTGTAAATAGCGACTATGTTTAAAGTTAGCTGTCGAATTCTGCTTTCAAGTCGTCCAGTGTAGTTCACTTCCCCCAGGGAAAATGAGTAGGTGAGAAGTCTATCCATCAGCAGAAATATAAAAGTTAAAAACAAAAACAAAACCAAAACAAAACAAAACAAAAAAACTAGGGACTTGGAGTTCAGAACAAACCAGGCAAACTTAGAAAAATCAGAGAGGATTTAATGATTTTGGTTTGGAACAGCGGGCCCAACATACTTCCCTGGCCACGTAGCAAGAAAGCGGTTTCAAAACTCTACAAATCTACAGATCTCTCTCTCTCTCTCTCTCTCTCTCTCTCTCTCTCTCTCTCTCTCTCTCTCTCCTCTTCTCTCTCTTTTCCCCCTCCCCCTCCTTCCCTCCCTTCTTCTCCCCCCCCTTCTGTGGGAGGAGAACACCCAAGCTGAGACGAAGAAGTAGCTAGGCAGAGAACTCAGCTTCCTATTTGTTAAATAAAATACATATTTGGTTCTGAAAACAGAAAGATAAGTAATCCAGTCAGGAGCCGCGCAAGGTCTTCTCCTTACGCAACTCTTCCTGCATCCTCCCCCTTGTCCCCCCCCCCCTTACGCCCCCAGCTTGTAAATGTTTTTAAAAAAATCTTCCTGAGGATCTACTCTGGAAAAATCAAAGCATTATCTATTATTTAACACATATCTGTGTCCATGGAAAAATGAGGAAGGCGCTGCATGATTAGGACCTAAGGGGCAACCCAGCAAACTGAGAGCGTAATGATGCCCCTAAATGAAGGGGGAAATGTGCCGCGGCGCGCTCTATTAATCAGACTGTCAATTTCACCCCCGAGGCCAAACCCCCGGGCGAGCAGAACTGGCTCCGAACGGGCAAAGGACCGGAGCCTTCTTCCTCACTTCTTGTCTCTTCTCATCTTCTACCTGGATCTATTTGTCTGCTCTGAAGTCGCCTTCATTACCCACTGACAGGAGCGTGTATTTATTTGCTTATAAACCTGTTACAATAAATGATTATTCGAACGGCGTCATTCGTACCTTAATGACGAGCGGGCGCTACTTTTTGATGAATGACATCTCGGGCTCGGAAGGATGTATGGGTCATTTTGACCAGTCATTCCCTCGCTCTGGCATCCCACAATTTTTCCGCCTCCCTCCAAAAGAGATAATAATATTTAGAGGCGCTTGCTGGGGCTGAATGAGAATTAGCCCTAGACGCAGAGCATCATTAGGACGGGACAGCCGGGCCACTGTGACATTTTTTAGAAAGCTGAGATGATGGAAAGAATAAGAAAAGAGATGATTCTGATGGAGAGAGGGCTCCACAGCCCTACCGCCAGCAAGAGGTTCTCCAATTTGTCCGACTCCGCTGGCAGTGCTGTGCTGGAGGCCCTGGAAAATTCGCAGCACCCAGCTCGCCTCAGTCCGCGCCTACCTTCCGCCCCCCTACACGGCGCTCTGGGAGACCTCCCCGCCAAGGGCAAATTCGAAATAGACACTTTGTTCAACCTGCAGCACCCGGGCAGCGAAAGCACCGTCTCCTCCGAAATCGCCTCCGCTACCGAGAGCCGCAAGAAGCCGAGCCATTATTCAGAGGCGGCCGCCGAGGCCGACATGAGCAGCGACGTGGAGGTGGGCTGTTCGGCGCTCCGTTCCCCCAGCGGCCTCGGCGCTGCGCCGCTCAAGGAAAACAATGGCAAAGGTAAACGCTCAGCCCGCGGACTCTACAGTCCGGTCTTCCTTGCTTCTCCGCGGCCCTCACTAGTCCTTCCCGGTGGCTTTGCCCTTCTCTGACCCTCCGCAAGCAAGCTGTACCGAACTTGCGAGTGTAGGACGCATGCTAGGGACTGCCCACCGGTTCCACTCCTGGAGCCCTCTCGCGCGGCGCAGGCCTGCGGAGCCTGGAGCTCCAGGCCCCGCTCGTCCTGGCTCCTGCGTTCGAGAAAATATTTCTGTGTGCGGGTCTAAGAGGTAGAGCGAGCTGACAGACCCCTAGCGAGAGGCCAAGACGTCTCGGGGAAGGGTACTCTGAACAGCTTCTCTGAACCCCGCCACCTCTGAGCTCTCAGGGCCGGGTGGAGGGAGTTATTTTCTGGGTAAGTCAGGGAGTCTCTCCTGGCGCCTCTGCTCGACCGCTTAGGCCCCCGGAAGAAAGAGTTGAAAAGTCGATTCCACCCCCTAACGGCTCTGGTTTGAGCTGCTGTTTTGGAAACTTCAAATATTTTTTTAACCAAATCTGAAACAAACAAACAAAAACTGTCCAAGAAAGGCTAGAGGCTGTACAGAAAGCCACCCTGGGGTCTCCAGACCATCGAAAACCTAGTGCTTCTCAAACTGCGCCCCGAGGTAGGCATTTTCTCTCTGCCAGTTTTTCCTCCTGGGTGGAAAATTTCTAATTACTAAAAAAAAAAAAAAAAAAAAAAAAAAAATCCCCCAATTCCATTTCTATTATTTGGTTATGAAGGGCTCCTCAAACTTTATTGATTCCATTAACGGCAGCAATTTGTAAGCATGACAGACCCCATCTATTCCGGCAGCGACTTTCCTTCCTGACGCGACTTCCCCTATTGCAGGGCTCTAGGCCCCCACAGAAACCCATGTGCTGTCAACTGTTTGTTTGCCAGGGTACACGGAGAGCGGCTCGGCGGCTGGAACCACGACGTCAGCGTCGGGCTCGGGCCTCGGCAGCCTGCATGGAGGCGGCGGCGGGGGCAGCAGCGGCGGGGGTGCGGCGTTGGGCGGCTCTGGCTCTGGCGCAGATCAGGTGCGGCGCTACCGAACTGCGTTCACCCGGGAGCAGATCGCGCGCCTGGAGAAAGAATTCTACCGAGAGAACTATGTGTCGCGGCCCCGCCGGTGCGAGCTGGCCGCTGCGCTCAACCTGCCCGAAACCACCATCAAGGTATCGATTCCTACGCGCGCCTGCTTTGGTCTCCCCCGGGGCGTCTGGGTTGGTTTCTTTTCCCTCTTTCTCCTTTCTGGGTGGCTAGATTCAGCGAGGGCCTGGAAATCCGCGGGGGTTGTCACCCAAGGAGTTGGCTTATTTCTTCCTCCTATGCCGAATCCTGACGGCTACCCGGCCTGGCTGGCCTGGGAAGACCCCAGAATGGCGGCGCCGGTGGCTCAAACCCGCCCTCGCTTCTGCTTGATTCTGCCCAACGCCTGCCTCCCCAGTTGCCTCCTCGCCCATGCCCTGGTCCCACTTTCCCCTATGCGACAAAGCCAACTGGTCTTTGTTCCTCTGGCACGAACCCGAAATGAAACTTCATTTGATTTTAGAGATTTATTTTTCGCATAAATCGTTAATACATAGAGAAAAGGATAGTCTTTTAAAAATCGATTGGGCTGAGAACGTAGTTTCCTAAACATTTTTTTCCCCTCTCGGGAAAAGGTCAACCTCCTGGGGAGAAAACGCAACGAAATTGTGTGTGTGTGTGTGTGTGTGTGTTTATATTATTATTATTATTTTTATTATACGCCTGGCAGAGAGAGTCGGCAGGTTGGGCGACTTGGTAAATGGAGCATTCAACCCTCTAGAAAAAGAGCAAACTTCATGGGATAAAAGGATGTGGAGGCCCTCCTCCAGTTTGATAGGGCTTTCTTTAATTTAGGGTTGTGACGAATGTCTTTATTAGACACTGTGTTAGGAGGGGTAGAAAAGTCCCCTTCCCAGTTTATGGGGACATTGCTTTCGCCACTCATTTAAGGCAAATGATTCCCACAAAATCATCCCTTCAATACCCTAATCGGACCCGTGCCCCCAGGGGCAGGTCCTTGAAACTCTGAGGGCTCAAGACCTGGCACCGCGACCTCTCAGAAAAACTGCGCCACAGCCTCTCTTCAGAGGCTGTTCGGAATCCCCGTGCAAATCCTGGGATTGAGAGTCCGGGTGCTCAGCGAGGCTGGACACCGGTGGGTGGCGGGAGGGAGAGGAAAGGTTGGGTTGGGACGAAAATATGCAGCAAGAACTAAGAAAGCTACAGTCCAGGAGCCGCAGCAGGCTGACTTGAGATAAAACTCTTCTTCGCTGAGGAAGGTGTGCCTACGGTGATCTACACATTGCCGTCCACACTGTCCCAACTGGGAGAGCAGAGGGCACTTGGGGCTAAGCCCAGGGTGAGAGGAGAAGGCCAGACCATTCGAAGGGCAGGGAGGGGCTGGGAGGCCCGGGGCGGGGACTGGGGAAATGGGGCGCTCCCTAACTCGGGCCGCGGCGCGGCTCTCCCCGCAGGTGTGGTTCCAGAACCGGCGCATGAAGGACAAGCGGCAGCGTCTGGCCATGTCGTGGCCGCACCCAGCCGACCCCAGCTTCTACACCTACATGATGACGCATGCGGCCGCCACCGGAAGCCTGCCCTACCCTTTCCACTCGCACGTGCCGCTGCACTACTACCCACACGTGGGAGTCACGGCGGCAGCAGCTGCGGCCGCAGCTTCTGGTGCAGCGGCCGCAGCTTCGTCGCCCTTTGCTACTTCCATCCGTCCACTGGACACCTTCCGCGCCCTCTCTCATCCCTACTCCCGGCCGGAGCTGCTGTGCAGCTTCCGCCACCCGGGTCTCTACCAGGCGCCCGCGGCCGCTGCGGGGCTTAACAGTGCTGCCTCCGCCGCTGCAGCTGCAGCAGCTGCAGCGGCTGCGGCCTCCTCGGCGGCTGCGGCCGGGGCGCCCCCCAGCGGCGGCTCTGCGCCCTGCTCATGCCTCAGTTGCCACAGCAGTCAGTCCGCTGCAGCGGCTGCAGCTGCAGCCGCCGCAGCCCTGGGCTCTCGAAGTGGAGGTGGCGGCGGCGGCGGTGGCGCTGGGGCCGCGGGGGGCTCGGACTTCGGCTGCAGCGCCGGGGCGCCGCGCTCCGAGAGCGGCTTCTTACCCTATTCTGCGGCAGTGCTTAGCAAGACCGCCGTGAGCCCGCCAGACCAGAGGGACGAGGCGCCGCTCACCAGATAACTACGTCGTGCCGCCAGGGGGCCGTGCCTGTAGCTCTGCGGGTGCCCGGGAGTCCCCTGTGCACCCCCTGCCCTTTCGGCGCGCTTCCCGCTGCTACCGCTGTCGCCAGGGGGCGCCCCGGGGTGCAGGAGGTTGAAAGGAAACTGCCGCGAATTGGAGGGAAGGAGTCAGCGCGAAAGCCTGGCGGGCGTCCCCCCAAATTATTTCTATTTTTGTATTTCCCAACCGTCTCTCCCCCTCTTTTCCCTCCTCAAAATGTTTCCTGCCATCTGGGTCCCACTTCCCACCTCTTTCTGAGCTCTTGGTCTCCCCGAAGACAATCCCCCTATCCCCAAAGAAGTTCTCCCGGGTCTTGAGCCCTGGCTGTGCGCCCTCACGCCCGAGTTTCTCGGTAGAACCACGTGGCCAGAAGCAATGCAGAACCACGACGAAGAGGGAATAGTGTGCGCTAACGCTTGTGGGAGGCGGAGTCACCCCCACCCCCAAGGTTTATGCTGCTGCTCTTTTTCTTCTAACATTTCCTTCTTTTCTTTAAACGAGGGTGGGAGGAGGTGGCAAATTTTCTCTCAACGTGAGTTTGTTGGGGGCTTTGTCCAAGGAGAGCGGGAGAATAAAAGTGTGAGAAGACCTGGAGGGTGGATGGAGAATGCGGGGTGGCTGCGGTGTGCTCGTGAGATAGTTAACTGCGTGCTGGAAACGAGATCCGTAAGACGGCCTTTCCGGGGAAAGACAAAGCCCAGGTGGGGAGAGTGGAGGTCGTGCCTCTTCCTTCTCGGTCCACCATTGTTCGACTGTTTTCTCTTTGGTGTTTGGTTTCAGTGAAATGAAAATGTCTGGCGTATTTTATGCAAAAGTTCTTGACTAGTGAAGTTGCCAAACCTGGCCAGGAAAGGGAGCGGAAAAGAAGGCCAAGACTGAAAGATCACTATAGTCTATTGGTTAGGCATTTTCAGTCTTCTAACTACCGGGTTCCACTCGATCTGGGAAATACTTGAATCTCTAGATATATAGTATCCTAAACAT